>NC_136610.1:13044951-13097451 GCF_933228915.1 Telmatherina bonti | reverse complement strand
AGTGTAAATAATACATTTCTGCAGATGCACAGCTCTCTGAACTCATAGAGTCATCATGCGATGACATATTCTGACTCTTTAAGGTGCAGGTCCAAGTTACATGTTTTTGTTCAGACTCAGGACTATTTTCTTCTTTGTGGATTTTCAAAGCAGCTGGTGACAGCTCCAGTAGGTATGGGTTGACTTGAAAAGGTAATTAAAAGTAAGACTTTTCCTTTTTCTGTCTGCAGTCTCGTCTGGGTTCATGTTCATTTGTGGGAGAAACATGCAGGAATGTGTTTGAATCAGACCATCAACAATTCAGGATCTCAAGGAACAGCAGGAGAAATTATGTTACTGGAAGACTGAAAACTCGAGAAAAAAGCAAGTCAACTTCTTATCTGTTTTTTTGTTTTATTTTGTCTGAACTAGCCAGTTGACAATGACTTGAATGACAGATCGGTTAATGCAATTGTTTCTGAGATATACCGCCGCTAGCTCCTATGCTACAGATCATTAACGTTTAAAAGTTAAATTTCAGAAGTGTATGGAGTAGGGATGGGTGGACGAAGCCTTGTCAGCCTTTTGAAACAGATTTGATGCTTTAAATCCTCAAACAGACCATACCAGTGACATCTAGTGGTCAGATGCAGTTACAGCAGCCACAAATTTCCAAATAATTCGCACAATTTAGTTTATTCCACTTCTAACACAAAAGCCATCAAAACAGATATGTGTAACAGGACGATTAGTGTGTTGTGTTTATCTGTTATCACTGGGAAATGCTTTAAAACACTAACCTGCCTGAGCCAGTTGGAGTAACAGTGTGCTAAGTTTGCTTGCAGACTAAGTGGTTTCATTAAAAGCTCATATAAATCCACTAGTCATCCCTTTCCAGTGTGCAACATATGTCTTCATTCTGAACGTTATAATGAAATAATTATGAAAATGTAACATTCTTATGTGTGAATTTACCAATAAAATGTGTAAATGTGGTGTCCTGTTACTATTTATAATTACTTAAAACATGATTTAAAATGAAATAACAGGTTTATGCTGTAAAGCGAGATAATAGGCGTTGTAACATCAGTGTTTTGGAGGTAAGAATCTGATATTTCAGGCTATGATCTCTATGATCAATGGATTAAACAGGCATATTTTTTTAGAAACTATTTTAATATCAGAACAATTTTATATTATACTATTCATTCATTTTCTGAAATCATTTAATCACAACGGTTGAATGGATACAAGAATATAAAATCTACAGTCGTGGGCGACACAAGGTCAACATGTTTGTATACATGGGATTGTTTTAGTTGCATTCTCCATCATAGTTCTGTCAAATTAAAGGTCTCTCGCAATGTGCTTTGACAATTGTCAATGAATATCGCAATCATAATCTTACTTGTGATGTCTCTGGTATGAATCCTCAAACAATTTTAGTCACATGATTACAGAGATTTGACAGAAGGTTCGACACATTGATTCAAACCAGGCTGTTTCAACAGAATGAAACAAGCTTTGAAATTTCCTATCTGTACTGGAAAATACCTAAAGAGTACTAAATTAACTTTCCTCTTTTTTTTTTTTTTTTTTGGCGGAGGGGGGTGGGGGGTTAGTATTCTAAAATGCAGTGAAAATGTTACATTTGTAATTTCTCCATTTTCGTTCTCCTCAGATGAATACATACATAAATTATTTCTGTGTTATTATTAAGGAAGTTTGGAAAAAGGCGCTGTGCCATCATCTTCCATGCCATTCCTCTTTTCAAGGTTTGGGAACTCAGCATCCTAAATGTTGTCGTTTTCAGAGGAATCGTTGTCCATAGCAACAAACAGTTTGTGCTTGTTAAGTTTTCTGATCCGTTTCTTAATGATGCTCCATACAATCTTTTATATGAGACATACTTTCCAGTATATGGACTATAGGTAGACCAGTCAAACACACACAGTGTTGATGAAAAGAATCAGGTTTGACATTGCTTCTGAAACAACCACAAAACAAAATTCCAACATATGTGCCTTCCCACAAATGAAATTGTCCATACCATGAAGACAGATGCACGCTCATAACACCACAGATACTGGACTTTGCAGCTGACAACAGTATGATCTATTTCAGCTTTGCATCTCAAACTAAACATCTGCCCTAAAACAGATGAAATGCAGCCACAGACAACATGTCCGCTGTCTTTTCACACGATCTGAGAAGAGCAGGAGATTAGTTTTTTTCCGCACAGAGCTATTATATGACTTCCTTCATGTCCAATGCAGCTTTGAGTTGTATTCTGGACATGTCAATGGACTTGTTTAATGAAAATAGTCTTTCTAGGTCATTATTAGCCCAAGTGGTTGCATTGATCATGATGGCATGATGCTTATCCACATTGTGCTGCAGTTTCTCAAATTCCCTTAATCTTCTTTCAATATGTTGTTATAGGTTATACAACTGTGCTCATATTTATTCATACCCTTTCATTAAAGAAGGAAAAAAAAAACCGCTGCCTGTAAAATAAGCTGAAATTGACTAAAATCATAATAAAAATTTTATGAAAATTATTACATTATTTTCTAATTCTGGTTCAATAGAAATATTTTTAAAAAAAAGAAACAAATAAGATAATTTATTACATATTAATCAATCGAAAATTTTGTTGAACAATCCTTTAATGTTTCCGCTACAGTCAGGTGTTTTCTGTTCCTCTCAGTCAGACTTCTGCGCCTGTTGACAGGTATTTTGTCCCACTGTTCAACAGAAAAGTGCTCTAATTTGTCCAGGACCAATTTGGTTTTTTTTGGTTTTTTTCTTTCTTCAACTCAATTAAATTAAAAAACAGTGTCTTATATTACTAAATTATATTTTTGCAAATTTTTGGTTATTGTTCCTTTTTTAAGTCTCCAGTTATTTTAGTGACTGTTGTAAATTTAGTCTTTTCTTTAATGAAAGGGGATGAATACATATGAGCACAACTGTATATTTCAAAGCCAAATGTTTTTATTCTTGTTTTAGTGTTTCTTTGCAATCCATCATTTTTTTACAAAGACTGAGACTGTCATGGGTTCTCTGGTGACCCCTAATATCATTTTGGTCTTGCTTCTCAACCATTTTTAAAAATCAGACCCCTGAACTTTGAGATAAATAAAAAAAAAAAATAGATCCACTGTGGGCCTACCTCCGCAGCTCTACCTGGAAGCTCTCTTCTACTACAGCTTTCTGCTGGGCCTCAGCATGCAGCTCTGCCTTGAGGCTCTCTGCCACGGCAGCCCAATGCTGGGCCTCAGCATGCAGCTGCTCCACCAGGCCCTGGAGCTTAAACTCAGAGCTCTGGAGACACAACAAGTCTGAGCTAACCTGCCGCAGCAGCTCTGCATCCCGAGAGCTCTCCTCCACCAGCAGCACCACACGCTGCTGCAGCAAGTCCACCAGGTCCTACAAGACACATTAACAGAAAGGCACAATCAACACGCGCACAAGATGTCCTCATCAAAGTACTGTTGCTACAAACAAGCAAGAGATATAAACCTTATCTTAATAGCTCAAACCTGAAACTGAGTCAAATCTCTGTGAGGGTGATGCTCTAAATATGCCAAACAAATACATTTGAGGTTAATGAATTAATAAATAATTTATATAAATGTTTTTTGGGAGCCCACTGTAAGCCTACATGACAAAAGATAATGACATTTTATACCACCTGACATGTAAAACAAACCGTCTCAGGATCCAATAAAACAGCAGCTGTATTAACTGACTGCAGCCTTAGCTGGTTAAACTTAGCTTAAAAACATGCTAGTAAAACAGATATCTGAATGAGTTCAGATATTTTTCCCTAGTTCTTTCATATTATCAAGAATATCACTTTGAATAAAGGCATATGAATAATTACCAATTATTTTAGCCTTAATATGAATAGAAATAAAACAGTTATTCTATGATGAATGGCTAGCTAATGCTAATAGCTTAGCAGTGCCATCTTTAATTTCAGCTGCTTCTGTGCATCTCATCAAATATTTACATTAAATGTATTTATTAGTGTATTACAATCACTGTAGCTGATTTAAAGCCATACATTTCAACTCTATATTTTAATTTGTTAAATTCATCAGAAAAGAAAGCACACTTATTATTTACTGGTGGCGATTATTGGGATATAGTTGTGATAGTTAAATTGAATTTAATTTTAATTTAAAAGCATTTTTCTAAATGCTTTGAAAGCTTTAATGCTTTAAAAATCCCCATCATATTTAAAATATCCTCATCTGTAATTATCTTGGTAAATTAAAGATTCCACATGAAGGCTGTCATCTCATGTTGTCTACAATACGTGAATTTTGTTTCTGAATATAAAATTCGGTTGGTCGGTCGATCGATCGATCAATATCTCCTGGACTTCAAGGGCCGCAGTCCAGCAAGAGTTTCCCTGCTGCAACACAGCTGACTCAGATTCAGACTTGATTGGCAGACTTAGCTTGACTTCAAATGCATAACTCTGCTAATTATGATTTTAGTCAGCTGTGTTGCAGCAGGTAAAGTCCTAACACTTGCAGGACTGCTCCCCTGAAGACTGGAGTTACTCACCTCTGATCTATGGCAACATTTTCATGGATTAGGATTTTTATGTGGGAAAAATTGCTGACTCCTTATTGTCTTACAGTTTTTGAATGAAATTGTCAAAGATCGATCTAATTTTCTGTGGGACTGCTGAGAATCGTATTAAAGCCACCTGCTGCTGGTGGATCCTGCTGATAAGCTGATCTTGGTTCATCCTGAGCTCAATGTTCAGATGCTCCTGATGGAGGAATCGAGTGGTCACAGCTTCCAGGTCATTCTGCAGTTTCCTCTCCCTTTCTCTGGACACCAGAAACTCTCTGTCCAGTATTCCTGCAGACACCAACAGACCATTTTATTCAGGCTGGACGGTCAAGGATAATTTGTAGTCTTTAAGTCTTAATTTCTTTAATGATTTTTATCTTTAAGATTTAAGTCTTAATTGAGCAGAAACCATTTACAACATTTCAGCAAATCAATATAAAGTGTGTTAATGATGTTTCATAGGCGCCTCATGCTTACTGTGCTTAAATAATACAGGAAATATGGATTTTGTTAGACTTTTGTTTGTGATGAGTGGCAATCATGGCCCTTCATTGCCCAATATTTCTATCTAAAAAATAAAAATTACGCGTAGAACTTATGAACTCTCCAGGATACCTACCCTGCCTCCACCTTAAATGATTATGAAAGGAAGTTAGAGGGCTAGACTCTTATCCATCATGACACACAACTTCTGAGGTTTTCTCTTTTTTTTTCTTTCAATCCAAACACAGCTTGAGCAATTCATGACATCAAACATCACAACAAGTTCTGCAGTAGATTTATTGCTCTTGACCTGTTACAAGTAGATTAAAGTTTGAAAAGAAGGATTAGATAAGAGATGCAGGGAGACTGAATTCCTTACGTAGAATTAATGTCTTTATCCGAAAAGAAAAAAAAAAAAAAAAACTAAGAGGTAATGTAGGGCTTGTTACTTGCTAGCTACAGAATTTTTTATATTTTGGCCCCAGACGACGACGTTGCTCTGTGGTTGCAATGTCATTTTTGTCCAGCAGATGTCATGATCAGACGCTTTGTTGTCACGTCTGTAGGCAGTCAGGGGGTGAAGAGTTGCATATTCATGCTGTTTCAGGCTAATTTATCTTCATGGGGCAAATGCCAGTTAAAATCAGGAATAAAAAATATTAACTCATGCATAAAGCTTCTGGTTTAGTAACAGACTAAATATGAAGATATAATACAGATACTTTTTATGGCCATTTGAACCCAGTTTCACTTTAAGTTGTGATCTTTGAACCAAACTGCAGGATATATCATATCAGACAATACATAAATGGTTTCAAAATTAAAATCAGACTTGACTAGATAACTGTGGTATTTCATTTTACAATACAAAACTAGTTTTAAAGCTAATTAAAAGAAAGCCCAGCAAACCAAACAATTACAAAGTATTAGTTCATAATAATGTGAATACAATGAACAGTCACTCAAATAACAGAGACTAAATATATAACTAAAACTAAAACTAACTTAAACTAAAGAATAATCACTAAAAAATGTGCTCAATTATAATTTTGTAATATAAGACACTGTTTTTTTTATTTTTTTTTATTTAATATAGATGAGAACAAAAAATCAGCCCTGGACAAATTAGGGCACTTTTCTGATGAACAGTGGAACAAAATACCTGTCGACAGGTACAGAAGACTGAGAGGAACAGAAAACACCTGACAATAGTGGTAACTCATAAGGATTGTTTCACAAAATATTAGTTTATGAGCAATGCAGCTTATATTATCAATATCATAATTGTTTTCCTTTAATAAATATATATCCATTGAAGCAGAATTAGAAAACAAATGTTATAATTTAAAAAAAAACAAAAAACTTATTACTTTTGTCTACTTCAGTTTATTTCGTAGACAGCTGTTTTTTGGTTGTTTTTTTTTTTTTTAACTTCTCCCTGGAAGGGTATGAATACATTTGAGGACAACTGTGATATATACATACACACATATACGCGTGTGTTTTCAGTTAAACATAAATATGCTCCTTACACATTAATACATTAAAGCATAGTAATATTGGTAAGTGGTTTTCTCACAACTCTCAGGTCATATAGTCCATCCATAACAGGGCTTGCCTCAGATTATTTCTTGGTAGTATTTTAAAGTAAGTACATTTTTATATTGGTTTTAATTTCCAGCCCTGGTGTTGTCATTCTTATTTTCCTAAATTAAGAGTTTTAGAGACATGTTGATTCGACTACATGTGTTCCTATGTTCAGTCATTTCTCTGGTGAATAAAAACAAAACAAACCTTCATTTGGGGATTCAGCTTTCTACTGATGTGTGAATTATAGATTTTTATAGTAAAAACTGTTAAACTTCAACTCTTACCTTTATCATGAGTCAGGCGGGTGCATTTGGCGGTCAGGTACTGGATCTGACTGTAGTCTTCCTCCCTGTGCGCTCGGAAAAACCTCCTCATGCTCCTCTGAGTCTGAACTGCTCGCTCAGATCTAAAAGCTCCTTCCCGTGATCCTCAGGGGCAGGGCGTGTGTGTGTGTATGCGTGGTCAGAGGACACAATGTGCACATTTCACATAATATTTAACTCCCCCCACCAGAGGAAGGTCCTAAAGAAGACTCATACCTGGAGCAGGGACACGGGGCAAGTTTAAGCATTAATCCAAGCTGCAGTTGTCATAACATGGAAGTGAGGTGTGCTGCTGCTGTGTGCTTTGTTATTTGGCTCGCTGCTTGCATGAAGAATAAAGCTACGGTATTACTTGTCTCATGCCCAAATTATAGACTTGCTCTGACATTACATGCAAATACTGTGGTGAAAGTGTCCCCTCGGGCTGCGAGAGAGCTGAAGGAGGTGGGCAAGACGCGTCTTGCAGTAGCTTTTACAGCCGCAGCCTCAGGTTAGAGTTTGCCAATATTGAATAGCATTAAAGATCCAAAGAAGATAAATACAGATAAATACTTAGACATTTTGTATCATGCATTGTGTCTTCTCTCTCGATGTTTGCTTTTAACTCTGGTTGTATCATCAGAGCTAAAACCCAGTTCAAAACACGTTCATATATTTGGTCTGTCAAGAGGAAAAACACTCTGATCCAATCCTATGTGATCACACATCATTCAAAGAAACAGTTTTTGTGATGAGATAGCAACATCAAAGTAAGATACTTATTTCTCCATTTAACAATCAGTGCCTCTTGCAGTGTTCGTGAGGGAAGTTACTGCATGAGTCAGTCTTCTTGTTTCTATGGATGTAGAAAAAGCTTGCAAGCTTGTTCCCAGTAAGGATTCTGTAGGAGTTACAGCAGGAGGGGGAACCAGAACCATTATTGCAGGGGATTATAGGTCTGTGTATCCAGAGCAAGAGCTGCTTGCATCCCTGGTACATCAGGCTCTTTTAGGATGCATGCAGGACTTCATGGACACAATCTCAAGTGGTTATGATGGAAGAAAAAAAAGTGTCTGGCTTGAGTGTGAAGTTTCCATTTCTTTGAGCCAAATGTGTTTATAAAAGTCTCTCATTAAATACTTTTTAAGTTTAAAGCTGAAGATCTTGAAAATGCTGAGTCATGCTTTCTTTTTCTGCTAGTAGAGGGACACAAACTTCCTCGAGGATCAATCTGTTTCTTTGCAATTCATTATACTTTTATTGAACTCAAATTCGTCTTTGGAAGAGTTTTAATGAAGGAATTTTAACATCAAATCTCATTTTGTTTTTGCCTTATAAAAAGATAATCAGTCTCACAGTATAGAGATTTAACTCATCCAGCGACAATATGCAGTTAAAAGATATAGCTAAAAAATGGCTTACATACATCTTTTAGCGTAATCTCTTTTTTTCCACAGATTTTACCAATCACAGATTAACTATCATACTGTTAACACCAAAGAACGTCATTTTTTAAAAAGCAATACTACACAAGTTTAGAACTTGACACTGCTTGATGGCACAAAGATATTTATTATCCACATTTATGGAACAATTGTTCCAGGAATGTGCATCGTCCCGAGGCAGAGAAACCACACTCCACTACATTTTTCCCTCCCAGCCTGGGGTATTATGTGACAGCTGCGTTTCAAAGCTGCCGTGTCATACAGCAGCAACTAGATATCAACTGACTGGCTATTTCTGACTATTTTGAACGCGCACCACGACTGATTCAGCAAAGAAACCGAAGAGGACGACAGAAGAGAGAAGTGAGAGAGAGAGAGAGAGAGAGAGAGAGAGAGAGAGCGTAACAGAGCGAGAGATAAAAACAAGTCAACATTGGCCATTAGCTTCTGTTAGGGGCTCGAGGTTCAAAAGTTTCACTTTAAGAGCAGAATATGAGTTATTTTCAAAATGTAAATGCTACAATGCTTTATTTCTAGAAAAAAAAAAAGTTTTCTTCATTGTTTTTTTTCTGGATTGTGCTTTGGAGCCTTGCTGAACTTATTTTCCAATAAAAACAAAAAGTTATTGACATTTCATAAAGTAAAAAGTGCTAACAATAGTACGCATCATCACTATCAGTGTTTTATTTGTTCCTGACATGTTTGATTAAAATGTAATGTGCTGATTTTTCTCGCAATTCACCAACAAACTAAGTCTTGGCAAGGTTATCAAATCAGTGCCCATTAATGAGATGTTGTTAAACTGAACCCAAAAGGATCAATTCAAAGGAGAGGATGTTCAAAAATGGTGTTTATTTTAAAAAAAAAAAAAAAAAAAAAAAAAAAAAAAGAAAGAAAAAAAGGGAAATAAAAACCTTCATGTTGACCTCTGCTTCTTCAACAAATAAGTTGTAAATAGAAAATGGCGATAAACATTGATACAAATCATCCTAAAAAAAAATAAATAACATCCTCCGACTGTAAGCAAGAGAGACCAACCGCAACGGGAAACAGAGAAACCCATCCCACAGCTACACACATCACACCGTGTCACCTCAGGGGTTAACAGCAGGACACAAAACAGAAAGAAAAGGAACATCTGACATATTTAGTTAGAAATTCATACAGATATTCACACCTCAGGAACACTTTACAGGTTTACCCTGCTGCACAGACAGGCTGTTAACATCATCACACACACAATTCTGTCAGTGGCAGCTTCCTATTAAATGTGTTTGTAACAGGAACTGAAAAGCTGCCATCTCTGAGGTGTTTTAAATACAATCAATGTTTTTGATCAGGTAGTGATCTCAAGTAGAAGAATTTTAAAATATGACGCTTTTATACAGTTGATATTAATTTACGATGCTGAAACTCAGAGGCCATCCAGTGGAGCCCTTTTAGGTTTCCTCATTTTTTTCTCTGCTTGGGGGGTTTTGCTTCACGCAGGAAATATTTTATTTAAAACTTGTTTCACTGTTTGTTCATATAAATACAAACTGAGCAGACAGAATCAGCTATTTGTGGTTATTTAAAAGGAAGACATTTATGGAGGGGAAAAGTTTAAAGGAGAAAATGGGCAAATGGTCAGTCTGGCTCTGTTTAGTGCAAAAAAAAAAAAAAAAAAAAAAAAAAAAAAAAAAAAAAAAATATATATATATATATATATATATATATATATATATATATATATATATATATATATATATATATATATATATATATATATATATCTGATGAGAAAGACAAACCACTGCTCCAAATTAAGCCCTCGAAATGTTAACTTCACTATAAAATTAAAGTACATTTCTGTTTCATATGTTTGGGCTGCTTTGAACCATTTTTTTTTTTATTGTCATGAAATATGCATTAAAACACAACAACAAACAAAAGCTTCGCAGTCTAACACTGATTTCTGGTAAAAGTCAAAAGCATTGAGGTCAGTCCTGCTGCTAACTTCTCTGAAGCTGTATTTTGTTTCATTTATCAGACAGAAAATAAAACAGTGGAAGCTTTCAGACACAAGTCTAAAAAATTCTAGTCAGGTAGAAAGCTCAGTCTGAAGCCTCATCCAGACACTTCAAATTTCACTCGGAGCGTGGATTCAGCCAATGAAATAAAACAAGCATACCAGCACAAAGCAGACAGCTGGGCCGTTTCCCTGTGTCTACATGCTCCACTGTGACAATCTTACTGCCTGTAGCTCCATAAGGATACCTAACTCCAGGTAAGAAGGTGACTACCCACATTTACTTAAATCTTACTATTCTTATAACATGAATACTTTGCATGTTCTGTAGTGATGTATTCATAAAAAAGGCCTTTAAAAAGTGAAAATTAAAAGGATTGTAGGACAATATGTGTGAATACTTCCACTGGAAATCTGGCAAGCACCTTCTGAGCGTAAAACTAACTCTTAATGTTGTGACGAAACTGAAATTGTTAACTAAAAAGTCTATCAAAACAGTGGGATTGAAGCAAAAACGAACCTTCATCTGAAACCCAACACTCGCCCACTGCCACCTTGCTGCAGTGAGGCAGCAGATGCTTAATTCCTTGTTTAGCTGCTAATGCAGTTAAACATGGAAGCAGCCTGCAGCACTGAATGCCCTGCTTTTCCAGGAACTGCATGAACAAACTTTCTTTACACAACCAGAAAACACACTTAAAGAAAAACCTTAATTAAACCAATCACTCCACATTCCTGTTTTCTTTTTGTTTGTTTGTTTTTTTTAACTTTTTTGGGTTTTTTTCTTTTTTACCAATGCATGCAGCAAATATGGAATTAATGTGCTGACTTAACGGCAGGACGAGCCGTCGCTGGATTCTTTAAAAGTCACAGTCAAAAGCTTAAAGGCTGTTAGTGACTGACTGGGCTTGGGTTATAAGTAGCCAGTCTTACGTTGGCTTGGCTGTTTCCAACAAGCCTTCTGTTCTCGAGCTAATCCTGGGTTAGCTGGTGGCTGCTTTAGGTGCTTTGCACTTTCTTGACCTTACAAGAATAAAAACCATCTCATGCATACTGTGAGGTAAGAGCTATCAGTTGCAAAGTACGATGGTGAATACGCGGCTTGCATCCTGCTTACATCTGGGAAATCGGCATGTCAGTTTAATTTGATCTGTGGGTGATGGTGATGGTGTTTTAATTCATTTTAATTAATTAATTAATGGGCGGGCTGGCTCAGCAGGAAGACCAGCGGTTTTCGATCTGGAAAGTTGGGAGATCAATTCCAGGCTTCCCCTGACTATGTGCCAAAGTGTCCCTGGGCAAGACACTAAAACCCCAAGTTGCCCCCCCCCCCCCCCCCATGTGTCCATCGGGATATGAGTGTGTATGTAAATCGCTTTGGATGAAAGCGTCTGCTAAATGACTGTAGAATAGAATAATCCTGCTTTTTTATCTACATTTTGTCTGGCAAGAACTGGAAAGATTCAAATGATATTTCCACAATTACACACATTTGAAAGATGTGTTTTGTTGGTGGTGCAAACACTCGTGTTCTTGCTAGGTTTCACAGCTTTAATATCGGTCACATTTCATTCGTGAAAACGGGCAAAAATCTGCCTTTTATCAGCTGATTTATCATAAATTTATATGATAAAAAAGTTGCTTAAAACCAATAAGACCAAGAAGAAATTTTCCAGGTCAGTTGTGAGGATGAGTGAGTTCATATTTATGCAGATTTATCACCAGCTTTCTGTTGATTTTCTCTCATCTGTGCTCATCTTCCAGAAGAAAAACTTCAATTTTCAGACTATCAGCAAACAAAAGAGAAGAGGCCAGACTGCAGAGTCTGACCTGTTGGTTTGTCATCATTGTCATGGCATTATTTTCAACATATTTTCCTAAATGAAACAAACAGCTGTTCACCAGCTGACAACACGTCAAACGAAAATGGACACAGATGAAGAAAACTCACAACACGGAAGTCAGAACAAAACTTAAAACAAAAAAAAGTAACAAAAAAATCCAAACAAAAACTGAACGTCAGCATTTTCCATCTTTTGTCAGTTCAATATGAAGCAGGCGATTAAAAAAAAAAAAAAGTATTGCACTGGTTGGGTGTAAGTCTATGGATGGATGGTCATCATATAAATAACAACAACAACAACAACCAAACAGTAATACCATAATAATAGTTGTAATGCTAATAAAAACAGTTCAGACTAGGATCTCCCTCCCCTGGCCTTTTTACCACTGCTGCCAACTGAAGTCATCGTTGGACCCGAAGACCATGAAGAAGCCCAGGATGGTCCCAAAGATGACTACATTACCCGTTAGCACAAGTGCACACGCTCCCCAAGCGATCTGTAAACAAGCACATAAATAATTCACATTAACAAACACTGCCGGTGGGCTGCAGCACTTATTTAGGGCGAAACCTAAATAGAGGGTTTAAAGAACAACAGTATGGAAAGGATTCCTCGTATCGCAGCAGTAACATTTTTATTACGCTCACTTTTTCTCTCTGCATCACGTCTTTTAGGGAGCAAAGATCAGTTTTTAATTCAACTAAGACATTTTCCATAAAAGGTTTAGAATATAGAATATACTACTCCTACTTCATCTCCAACTCCTACTAATAATAATAAATTTTATTTATTTAGTTCTTTCATTAACTAAAAGATGAGAACAAGAGAAGCAACTAATAAAAAATTCAGACTAAAATGAGATCAGTTACTAACAGGAAACATACGACAGATAACACATATGGAGGAAATAAAAAGTTGTTTATGTGGTAAACGCAGAGCCAAACAGGCAGCTTTTTAGTTGGCTTTAGTGGCTGCATTTGTAGCGTCTCAGATGCATTTTGGGAGACAGTCCAAAGGGTAATGGAGGCAACAGAGAAGGCTCTGTCCCCCCAGGGTTGGCGCTTGGTCCTAGGGACAGTCAGTAGTTTGGCATCAGCGGAGGGGGGGGGGGGGATACAGGAAGGGTCATGGGGGGAGGAGCATGTCGTTTAGGTAAAATAAGGCCTGGTTATAGAGTGCTTTATCGGTGAGGAGGACTGTGAATATGATCCAGTATGAGAAGTAGAAATCTTTGACTGTAGAGGTGAGGGAATCAGGACCCATTATGAGAATGTCGGATTTACTGGAGTTAAGTGTGAGGAACTTATTTTGCAGCCAAGACTAATATAATATAATCGAAAGATTAGCACGGATCTGAGGGTTGTTAGGTTTAGTGGATATATAGAGTTGGATATCATCAGCGTAGCAGTGGAAACGGAGACTGTAAAGATGGATGATCTGACCAAGGAGGAGGAGGTAGATGGTGAGGAGGAATGAGTCAAGCACCAAGTAGGTGCTGGGCGATTAATCGATTTAATCGATTAATTCGAATTTGCCGTTTATGAAGATTTATTTCTATGAAAATCTGGATTTTTTTTTTGCCCTGCCAGCACCTTTTGGGCTTCTGTACTTTATAGTGAAGTCAGCGCACTCCCGCTGGTTTCCCACAGAAATGCATAAATACAACATGGCAGCTAGAAACATACAAGAAGTGCCAACTCTGCGTTTCCATTACATTTTGTTGCAAAATAAAAACGATATTTGTACGTTTCGACAAACAAAAGTTGTGATTTGCGGGTGTTTCCGTTGAACAATGTTCAGCACATTAGCATCACGTTTCGTAATTTCGGTTAATGCAAAGTGGGCACGTATTTTATGATTTTCTACTTTCTGCGGAGAATTTGCTTTGGATTTTCGAAGCTTTTCTCCCTCATTTTCTTTTCTAAAACTCTGCAATTCGCTGTTGTTTATTCCACACCGCGCCATCTTTACCGGGAATTAACTGGTCACGTCATGTCACGTCACGTCTGGGGACACGTAAACGCAAAAAAAGTGTTTCTATTACACTTTTGCAATATAGTTCTGTATTGAAATGTCTGAAAAAACACCTCTTGAGATCGTAAAAACTTTTACAGCAGCGGTTATTATGGCGATATTTAGTTTTTGCACAGTTCTAGGTGTAATGGGAACGCAGGGTTTTCAGTGTGGGAGGGGGCATTGTCACATGCCACAGTGTTCTAAAGCCAGATGCAGTTGACACGCTCGTCTTTTTGCCAAAAATGTGTAAATTAAACAAAAAACAGCAAGAATGTAATAATACATGTATGTTAGAAATATAGCTTTAATAACATTCAGGGATTTTTAGAAAACAGTATTTTGTATCAAAGAGGTCAATTTTCTCAAAACACATGTTAAGTGTAAATAAACATTCATTTTTATTACCTCATTGCCAATGTGGGAAATTGTTTTGGTTATTTAATGTCAAAATACTCTAAAAGGAATCACTAATTTTCTTCCAAGAGGACTCAAAAATTACACAAGTGAAGTGAGGCCTATTCTTAAATGTATGATCAAAACTTAAAAACTATCTCACAGTGGAACGCTGTAAGTACAAACATGTTGTTACTTATAATGTTTACAGTGGCAGTGCCTGCCATCTCTTTTTACAACCTTGTTTAACAGCTTGTTTAGTTGCCCTTTAAATTTAGGTAAACTTCTAGGTTGACTGCAATAAAAACATTTTTGAAAAAGAATAATTTTTGATATTTGTAATTTTTTTTTTCCCCTTTACAGTAAAGGGAAAAAAAAAATCGATTAAAATCGGAAATCGAATTTGGTTTAAAAAAAAAAAAATCAGAGATTTTATTTTTTTGGCCATATCGCCCAGCCCTAGCACCAAGCCTTGGGAGAGATGAGGAGGAGGTCACTGGTGTAAGACATGAGTGGTTTTTAAGACTTGAAGGCAAATTAAGACTGTGCAGAACAAGAGAGGACTGTTCAACATAATGGACTAAACTTTATAAAGTTTCCCAATCTAATCCAGCTAGTTTACGTGCTATTTGGAAACAACAACCATTTGCTAAATGGGATGCTGCTGGTTGAAACAGACTCCCCGTTGAACAAGTATCAGCTTCACTGATATTAAAATGAAAGTGGGGCAGATTGTCATGTACATAATAGTTATCTTGTATATTGCACGTTTCTATTCTCCTGCTGTTCTTTAAATATGCATCGCTACACCTAACTCTAATCCACTGTGGGGCTAATAAAGGCTTATCTTATCTTATCTTATCTTATCTTATCTCTATTCTGTCTTAATTTAAGTCAGCTGAGCAGTTAATGTATAAAATAAAAACAAAGCAAGAAAATAAACTTATTTTTTTAGTAGTGTGAAGCAAATAAAAATATATTAAGCCTTCAATTCAGGAAACACAGTGCACCAAGTCCCAGTAACTTACTACGTCAGCTCTTGCAAAGACGATGGGCAGGCCGAAGGCTGAAATGACGATTCCCGTTGTGAGGAAAATGGCCAACTCTTTGCAGGCATTACTGGCTGAGTCTGTGTCATCAACCACCCTCCGTGAGATGCAGTATGGAATCGGGGAGAGGATGTAGAAGAAGAGGAGGAACAAAGGCCAATATTTGCTGCGGATGGAGAAAAAAGGAAAAAGAGACTGTGACGATGCAGAATGCAACAAAATCAACTAAAATCTAAAATAACAAACTTCACAGCCGCTGGCTCGTTTGTTTCAGAGTGAAAGAGTCAGCGGAAATATAAATCCTTTGTTTTTCATAATTATGCCTCATACGCTGTCTGCAAATGACCTGGGCATCAGAACACACATTACTGGTTTAATCCCAGTCTCACAAAATGTCAAATACAACACATCAGTCTTTTTAAAGTAACTTGTTGCCAAATCACATAACTTGGAACTCCATGTTATGTTTAAAGTTGATTAGCAAAACTCACAGCCTTTATATGAACATGTTTAATTAATGACAAACAAAATGAAGTGACGTCAACAAACACTTCGACGACACAACTATTGTCTCGGCTAAACATTTCTCACTGTATTTGGAATCAAAAGAGGAATTTATATATTATTGGAAAAAGAAATCTACTTCCCAACCATGTTAAGATGTGAGTCAAGTAGAGCTGAAACAACTAATCGATTTAATCGATTAAAATCGATTATTAAAATAGTTGTCAACTATTTTAATAATCGATTAGTTGCTAATTAACTTGTTTTTTACCGTAAGTTTATAGTTTCTGTCGTGTTTTGAGCCGGTCTGTTGTAACCGCGACCAAAGTGTGGCAGTAATGAGCCATCGGTGGTTAAAGCCCACCCATTTAGTAGGAGAAGCGAACAGCCAATAGTTGGCCTTCTTTTGCTTCTCGCATACACACGGCATACAAGCAAGATGGCGGAGGTAGTTGGCGAAAGTTCCAAGCGAAAAAAGAAGAAACGAGACTTAACTGGAGAAAAAAAGTACACGAACAAAGTCATCCAAAGTGTGGGAGCACTTTGTATTAAACCCACAGAAACGCCGAGTGATCTGCAGAATCTGCAAATATGACCTGGCACGGAAGCACGACGTCTCTGCGAGAGCACCTCAAGCGAATGCATGTGTGCGTGGAAGCCGAGGACCAAAAGCCAGCGCGGTGAGTTTACTAACTATCGATAGATTTTTTTTATGTAACTTAAGTTACAACTTAAATGTATTTGTGCTGTTTTATTACGTACAACTGTATTTTGGGTAAAATGTGTTTATTTTAGTTTAAAATATAGGCTTATTCTGTCATTTTTGTGTGTTGTAGGAAAAAACAAACCAGGATGAGTGAATTTGTGCGCAACAAGAAGATGCCCACACCGCAGGAATGTGCACCATTAACAGACAATATTTTAAACATGCTAGTAAACGACATGAGGCCGCTGTCTATGGTGGAAGAGCGGCTGTTTTCTGCAGCTGGACACATAGCCTCTAAAAAAAGAGCAAGCCTAAGCCCTCAACATGTGGACATGCTGACCTTCCTTCACTGCAATGCAAAGTACTTTCTCAAATGACTGAAAATAACTGTTCTACCTCATATCCCACTGTTAGTGTTTGAATTCAGGGATGAACTATTTTGTGGCATGTTGTCAAGTGTTAATACATTTTGAATTGTATACATTTTTTAAAAAGTGAACTGTTTTAAGAGGGGAAACATAGTTAGTAGCAAACAAAGTATTTTGAGCAATCTCAAAAACTCTTATTCCTGCAGTACAATGTCTTTTGTAAAGTCAGCTCAGTAGTTTTTAGTGCTACACATGTTTAGAAATGTGGGTGCTTGTTGTTAGTTGAGCAGTTAAGTCCTCTATCAATGTAATTCTCCTGGAGTTCCTTGAAATGTAGACTGATAGATCTTGAATTAATTCTTAGTTAACATACATGAATTACCTAAGATTTGCAACATTTGTTATGTGAAAAGCAGAATTTTTTTTATTGCACTTAATATGCACTTATTTTCTAAATGTTTACCGCTCTTTTTCAGATAGCAGGCTATTTTGTTAACGACCTTTTGACAGGTTTACTTAAACTAGAGGTGCATTCATGCAATGGACACTTTATTTTTAATAAATTGTTTGCACTTTTACAATTCTGAAGAAAAGTTGGCTCAGGTATGAGCAGTGTTTACAATAGAACAAATAAAATGCAGTAAACTGCACTTATTTGTGTTTTCTTGTTTTTTTCAAGAACATAAATTGTGAAAAATATGTACTATGCTTTAGTCAGGTGCCAAATCCAGGTATGTAGGAGGGTATTGTCAGAATTTTAATATAGACATGATATAGATGCTTTATCAAAAACTTACTTGGGAGAAATAATGGTAAAACTAAAATGTAAGTTTAAAAAGCGATTAATCGATTAATCGAACAAATAATCGTCAGATTAATCGATTATTAAAATAATTGTTAGTTGCAGCCCTAGAGTAAAGTAACGCAAATCATCCAGCATACGCCTGATGGCGGTGTGCTATATTACTCATTCATTTATTTAATTATTCACTTTTTTAACCGCTTAGTCCAGTTAAGGGTCAGGAGGAAGGTGGAGCCCATCCCAGCATTTACTGGGTGAGAGGCAGGGTACCATTGTATTAATACTTCACCACAAATACCAGGGCTGTTACGATAGGCCTTCATACCGACTCGATTCAGTTAGATTCCAATTTTTGTGGGTGCCGATTCAATTCAAATTGCGATTCTCACAATTCTTCAATTTTTGTAGACTAAAAACAAGACAAAAAATGTACAAAACTTGTTTTGCTTGTCGTTTTTTTTTTTTTCAATTTAAATTAGGAAAAAACAACACAGTAGCCGTACCACCATACTGCTGCTATAATGCCCTAGAAGACCAGCAAAAAAAAAAAAAAAAAAAAAAAAAAAAATCAATAAAAACAGTAAAAATTATTTAAAAAAAAAAAAAAATTCTATAATGGATTATTTTCATTTACTTGATTAAAAAAAGTCGTTGTTTTTTTTTTTTTTTAAATACTACTTTAAAATTGTGAAGCAAAAACTCCTGATATTAAATTTATCGACTGAATTTCTCATCCCTAAAAAAAAAAACCTGATAAAAGTTTAAGATACAGGGACTAAAGAGTCACAACAGGATCATTTTAATTAATCTGGAGCTTTTGTCAGAAGTCTGATGAACCGCAAAACAAAGAAAAACTGTGGGGGTTGTTAAGGTCATAGCTCTGTAAGCCAACACACTTCCAAACTCTGGCTGGGAAGATATTTGTCTTGTCAATAATAAATGTAAAACAAAAAAAAATCAAATTCAAAATGAAGTGAACAGAGGTTAGTGTATATTTAAGACTGGTCACAAAGAGTCGATTCTACTAAAAACCTCAATGACTTGTAGAAACAAATTTATGAACCACAACTAAGATATTTTACTCTTTAATGTTTTGTGTTTGCTTGTTTCTGAAAAGTTTTGAGCACCCGGCAAAGACGAATATTAGTGCAGGTAAAGGTGTTTTTGCATTTACTAAAAATATTCCTGTATTTTGAGTACAAAATCCTTCATAATTTCACGTTTACATTAAAAAAAAAACATCATTTTGATTTTTAGAGAAAGGATAACGACACCAGAAGAGTATATTTGCCTCTTTATAATATCTCGAATAATAAGAAGAACAAGGTTATTCATGTTGGACGCAACATTAACCTTTTCCTAAAACCTCAAAGAAGAGTCATGTGGTCATATACTCTGCAAAACCGTTTAGTTTTTTATAATGAGATCACTAGCTAAGCAGTATTCCTGATGGTGGTACTCACTCATACACTGGGAGGGCACATCCAAGCATGAGGAACATGAGACCAATGGCCCCTCCAAAGGAAAGGCTGATAAGAGCTGCAAGAGACACAGAGGGGGAGTCATGTGTGTGTGTGTGTGTGTGTGTGTGTGAGTGTGTGTGTGTGAGAGAGTGAGTGAGTGCCCATTGTCCACAATCTCATGGTTGGCAACAGGGCCCCTATATCATGTGATGAATCAGCTGATTTCACGTGCAATAGCTATTCATGCTATCAGAGGCGCTCGTTCAAACCTGAGCGTGAATCAGTGCGCGTGCTTGCTCGTTAACAAGCGTTAATCCAGACAGCTCAATTAGCGGCTGCTCAAATGAAGGTGCGGCTAACATTAGCATTCCTGATAACTCATCAACTGCGTGTTTACACATTACATGCAGTGTTACAGCTGCAGCGTGCATGTCAGAAAACATTCAGTCGGTTTAGTTACATTCACCAACTGGAAGCTGCTTTTGTAGAAACACTGCTGGTTTTTCGGCTAGTCTCTGTTGACGACTCAACTAGCCCTGCTGCTAACACTTTCTACGTCGCCCTTAGCCAGTTGGGTATTAAACTGCATTATTAGCGTTTGCAGCATATTTTACTCATTATACGACCTGCGGGGCAGTTTAGGAATCTGGTAAAGGAACAGAGAAATGGAGTCTGCTTACCTTTAATCCCGGCCATTTCTCCTGGACAAAAGCTCGACACACAGCCCTGACGAATGACAACAGTGCCCCCTCCTCCTCTGCTAAAGAGCCCGACTGAACCTCCAACCCCGCTGCCTTCACGCTCCACTGTAAATGTTGGGAATAAGACCATTCTCAGATAAACACAGTAAAGCAAATGTTCTAACGTTTTAAGATGACAATATTGACACGTTTTTGACTAAAACTAAGTATTAATTTTGAGATACTTGGAATTGTAAGACATTATTACTGTATTTTAGATTCCATCTTAGTTTATCAAAATTTTCATATCAATACTCAGATTTATTTTATAATAGTAATATGGCTGGATAAAGCATTAAATATTATGATGAAATTACCTTTCTGTAGAAGTGTCCCAGAAGCAAATAACGATGATCACAAATAAAATCTATTCAATATTGTTATATGACATAGAAAATATTGAAAATAAAGTTGAATGTGTGTGTGTGTGTTAATAACTGTATCAAAACGTTTGAAATTACTTTTACCTTTACTTTTTATTATATACTTTTAGCACAAAAAAAGTTTGTATATATGTTCATTTCTCTGCACGCCGTACCTTATATGTAAAATAGTTGTAAAATAGCTGTATTTCTAATTTTACATTATTATTCAGTGTTTTTTTTATTATTATTTTTTTATTATTCAGCACCTTATCACCGAAACAAGTTCCTTATCTGTGAATTGTTCAAAGACAATGACAATAAAAGTCTTTCTGATTCTGATTCTGCTTTGTACTGTATTGCGTCAGTGACATTTTATTTTTATGACAAACAATGTTGTATGATTGTGTTAAAATAAAGCATCAAACTTAATTGAAAAAATGGTATGTTTTGTCATTATAGTTTGACTATGGGATTTTTCTTTTATAAAGCTGTTGTTCATAGTGAATACAAATTACGCATAATCAACTCTTTTACAGTTTGACATTGCTGTTGTTGGTTTTGATCAGTTCGGAAGAAGTGGTTCTGTCTCCGATTCTAAATGGTGACCTTAAATGCATAATTTTTTCTACGTCAGTTTCTTAGTTTAAAAAGTACATCTCCAAAATTGGAACCTTACATTATAATTTAAACAATACCTCAATAGATAAAAGTAGTTATTTTAAACGTTTTGTCCCTCTCTCTTTCCCCCTCGATCTGTTGAGTTTACTTAATAAATATTCGCATTAGTAGCCCGGAAGTAAACATGTAACACTTCCGCCTCCCCATGGGTCCATTCAGCGAAGATGGCGAGTGGAGGTGTTTCTGTAGCTTCGCTGTGGACAGAAGTAAATCGCTGCGGGCAGAATGGAGATTACACACGAGCTTTGAAAGCTCTCTCTAAGAGTAGGTTTTACTGTATGGTAGGGCTGCCTTTGGACACAAGCTAGAGCACTGTCCAGACGACAAACAAGTTGCTAGTTAGCAGAGCTAGCCAGGGCTAGCTGTTAGCATGTTGCTATGCTAACCACTGTTCAGCTGTCAAGTCTAAAAACAGCAACATAGCTTCGTGTACCACCCCGTTTTGCAATGTCGTGTTTTAAAGAAAGAAAACCAACACGTCAGCTGTAATCTCTTTCAATTTTTGCATTATTTTAGAGTTGGAGAACTACGCTTTTGGTGCCTGACTACTGACGTGTCCCAAGTCTGACTGCTAGCTTAGCTAATTAGCTGCTACAGAGGCTTTAAAATATGTTTCAACCTCTCCTGATTATCTCATTGTTGTTTCTGTGCCTTTTTTTTTTTTTTTTTTTTTTTAACTGGTACAGAAAAGCAGTTTAAATATACTTTTGGATCATACAGAGTTTTTTTTATAGTAAGAAATGTTCAGTGTATTGTAATTGTGTCTTTTCTCTTTGCCACAGTTTTACATGAAAACAGGGACGACGTGACGGCCCTGCAATGTAAAATAGTTTGCCTTATCCAGAATGGGAGCTTCAAAGAGGCGCTGAATGTCATGAACACCCACTCAAAAGTGCTTGGCAGGTAACAACATATTCACCTGTGGTCATTGTAAACACCAGTAACTACTTATTGTAGTTACACACCATCATTTGAGTTTCACATAAACTCAGAGGGATAAAGGTAACATTACCTGTGCGATTGGCCAAATGAAATAAAATAAATAAATAAAACTCAGCTTCACCAACAGACTTTTTAATTTTAAGTAGTCCTGTCAGAGCATTTTTGCGGTGCAACATCAAAGAAATATTCTGATTTCTTTATTTGAGTAAAAGCTCCAAATTTAGCAAAACTGATCAAAATGGTTGATTGTTGGTCATAGACCTTTGGTGCGGGGGTTTGCAAGCACCAAAAAGTCCTCCATGCAGGTTTAGCCTCATTAAGGATTAACCATTGGACTAAATGGGCTGATTCTATCCTTTATTGTGGTCCTGCATGAAGGTAGTTGTCAGGTCAGCATTGTATTATGGCGGGGTTTCCACTAACATCTGAGTTATTTTTCATTTTAACTACTCGCATCTCAACTTCAAGGCATAATTCATCTCCCTAGTCATCCGTTTTCAAAGACAAGGTGCCACTTTATGGAGATCAAGTAGTTTTGGTGACGTAAACCCTCAGTAAAGGCATCAGTAAGCAGTACGAGTGGCTTGATGACCACTACATAAGTCCTAAAATAAACGGGGGGGGCCCTTACATTTGTGAAATGGGGACATGCCAAGAAGAGAGAGGCTGGGATTGCACCTGAAAGCATCACTGATGCTTTCCAAACAGACTGTTGCAGCTATTCTCAGATATGGTAGTTGTATACCAGTTCACGGAGGTCAGCGGTTCCCTTGTCCATGGGCTGAAAAGTATTTGTACAAGATGATAAAGGGTGCTGGAAGGTTCTGAAAAGAGGTATAAAAGTCCCTAAACCTTGTTGGCAATAGTAGCATGTGTTCAGTCAGTGTGTTAAGCAGGATGGACTAATGTGTGTGCGTATTTGGACTTTGAATCAAATACTGATTATAGCTGTACAGTCATAGATTTTAATACTTTTGGTAATAAAATAAATCAAAATGCTTAAGTGAATGGTTAGCTTAATCGTGGCAGCTGATAATGTACTGAAATATTAACGTGTAGGGAAACATTAGAGAAAAGTCCTGACAAAATGATTGTATTTGCTGTCCTTGGTGATATGGAATATCACAGCTGGTGGTAAAATGTTTTTTCACATGGATTTAGCTTTGTTGTAATTCTTTTATTATTAGGGTCCGAGCCATTATTATTATTATTGTTATTATTATTATTATTATTATAAATTATTATAAATTTCTGTCTTTTCTTTGCATTTAGTGAGGTTGTGTTTGAAAAGGCTTACTGTGAGTACCGGCTGAACAGGGTGGAAAGTTCCCTGAAGACCATTGAAGCTGCTCCTGAACAGACAGACAAGCTGAAGGAACTTTATGGTCAAGTGGTAAGGCTGTTTAACAAAATTATTTAGCTAATCCAGTGATATGTTTGTGTTTAGTTTTTATTTTGATTTGTACACTATAGCACATGTTTAACATGTTATTGTCAACTCTTGTTGGGGAAAACGCATCTAAAAACAGCGAAAATAACTAAAATAATTTTATTGCCTTTTCATGAGCGGAGAAACCTCAAAGGATTCATGCTAGCGCATTATTTATGATTTTTAAAAAATATATATATTTAGAATATAGAGTAAATATAGTGTGCAAATATAATTAATTATGCCTCATAGTTGTTTTTTTTTTTTCCAAGGAAAAAATGTAACCATGAATGAAAATATTTCCTTAGAAATGGCTTCTGTGTTGTTAAACTAACGCTGCTGACATGAGAGCATTTGCTGGTCTGAATTCTTCTCCTTGTCCAGTTGTACAGACTGGAGCGCTACGACGAGTGCAAGTCCATCTACACAGATCTGATCAGGAATTCTCAGGATGAGTACGAGGAGGAGAGGAAGACCAACCTTGCTGCTGTGGTGGCTGCTAGGAGTCAGTGGGAGAAGACCCCAATGGTAAACTCATCAACATGAGCTCTTTTCAGTCATTAGGTTAATGCTACAAATTCAGAAGAGTGAAAGCCTTTTCCCACTGATCTGTCATCGGTTTTCCTCTGTAGGAAGATCTGGGTCTGCCCGAGTCAACGTACGAGCTCTGTTATAACACGGCTTGCGCTCTGATTGGCCAGGGACAATTGACGGAAGCCTTCAATAAACTACAACAAGCCAAAGGTGGGTCAGTTCTCATCTGTCAAGCCGATGTTTTCTCAATGCGTTTAATGAAATATAGACATTAACCACCGTTTTTTTCTTTTATAGAGCTTTGCAAAGTCTCCCTGGCAGATGATTCTGTGAGTTCATCTTTTTGTTTTTTAATCATGCCTTAATTGAATTCAACCTTTTTATTTATTTATTTATTTTTTTTAATCCTGTAAATTATGATTGTTGAAAGTGAAAAAGAAAGCAGACCACAGGTGTTTACAAGTTAGTGAAAGGTGCAGCCATTTATGGCATTATTTCTTCTTTGGAAAACCTTTTATACCTTCTCAGAAATGTTTGAAATGTTTTTGTAAAGCAGCAGTCGGGAGTTGGAAATGTTAACATAACAAAATGTTGTAGGACTTGTATTTTATTTACCCTACATATTCTCAATAATTTATTTCTAATTTTTATTCTGTTTGTCAGATGTACAGTGGCCTCAGAATATTTTAAGATGTGCTATATGTGTGTACATTCATACAAAGTAATTAGTAATATTTAAAAATTCTTGCTTTTTCTGGATTTCTGCCTGAATTATCTTAAAAATATTATTAGACTTTCAAACAAGTGATGAAAGTAGGTCTTGGGAACTACTATATTTCTGTTAAATAAAGTTCTTAGTTTAACCTGGCCATTCAGAAACATTAACTTTATTCTTCTTTAATCATTTTTAATTTTTTTAAAAAAATCTGTTGTCTTAAAAATCAGTCAATTTTACAGCAATGAGAGTATTTGTGTTTCTCTCATGATCACAGTTCAATGTAAATTCAATTCAATTCAACTTTATTTATATAGCGTCAAATCACGGCAATGCCATCTCAAGACGCTTTACAGACAGAGGGGAAAACATAATGAAAGCCAATTCATAATAGCCTATATAAGGAAACCAACAGATTGAGTTGAGTCCAACTCAATCCAAAAGAAAGAGATAAAGAGAGAGAGAAAGAAGCTTGGTGTATCAGGAAAAGGCCCTTCAGCAGTCTAAACCTATAGCAGCATAACTAAGGGATAATTAAGGGATGCTAACCATCCTTAGCTATAGGACTTATCAAAAAGATAAGTCTTCAGCCTAGTCTTAAAGGTGGGGAGGGTGTCTGCTTCCATAACACTAACTGGGAGCTTATTCCATAAGAGCAGAGCCTGATAACCAAAGGCTCTGCCTCCTGCTCGGCTCTTTGAGACTCTAGGAACCACAAGTAAGCCTGCAGTCTGCGAACGAAGTACTCTGCTTGGTATATAAGGAACAATGAGGTCTTTGATATATAGTGGTGCCTGGCTGTGGAGGGCTTTATATGTAAGGAGAAGGATTTTAAATTCTATTCTAGATTCAACAGGCAGCCAATGAAGAGAGGCTAAAACTTTGTCTCATCCAGGATGTGACTGAAGAGGACATTGAGTCAGAACTGGCGGTCATCCACTCTCAGATGGCGTACATCATGCAGCTCCAGGGCCGGACAGACGAAGCTCTGCAGCTCTACAACCAGGTCATCAAGCTCAAGTAAGTCGAGAATTCATCGCATCAGACTTTGTCCACTACAGATCAGGAAGATGCAGGTGAAGAAGAAGTGACGCAGGTTTAAATGGCATCACGTCTGTCTGTCTGTGTTTGGAAAGTGGAATATCTAGTCAGACATCCTGATGATGTGATTTTATTTCAGGCCGTCGGATGTGGGGCTGTTGGCTGTGACGGCCAACAATATCATTACAATAAACAAGGTGGGTGGAAAAGGGCTTGAACCAACAGCGAACTTCATCCTTAAATGTCAGCCACAATTACCGGCCTTTGTGTTCTTCCAGGACCAAAACGTGTTTGACTCGAAGAAAAAGGTGAAATTGACAAATACTCTAGGCGTCGAATACAAGCTGGCGAAGAGGCAGCTGCAGGCCATCGACTTCAACAAAGCCCTGCTGGCCATGTACACCAACCAGGTATGGATAAGAGCTGGTGCAGTTATGGCTCATTGTCCATAGTTTTACAATTGATTTGTGATAAACTTGTTCATTGCTTTTTCTGTAAACAGGCTGACCAGTGCAAGAAACTGTTGTCTGGTCTGCAATCTCAGAATCCAGGTCATCCGCTGCCGGTCCTCATCCAGGTGGCCCAGCTGTGCCGGGAGAAACAGCACAGCCGGGCCATAGAGCTCCTGCAGGTAATTCAATTCAATGCCTTTGTCATTGCACGACCACAACAAAATTGAAATTCAATTCAACTTTATTTGTATAGCGCCACTTCACAACAATGTTGTCACAGGACACTTTACATACACGAATCAACATACACATCATTTCGAGCCAATTCATACATATCCTATAATAGAAATGTGCAGACCGCCCCAAAGTTGGTTGTATAAAAGACTATAATAAAAATATAAAAAGTACAAATAATATATAAAAATATAAACATATGAAAATGTAACACGTAGTAGTAATAATGCAAAAGGTAAAAGAACACACAACACATTACACCCATCAGCCACACAGATATTGCACACAGTGCAGTGAAATGAGTTCTGACTGCAGGACATTAAAGATTAAAATGTGTAAGATTTTCAATATTTAAAAAAATTAATTAACTAAAAAAATAACTACAATCATAATTAGATTGTTTTTTTTAAACATGTAGGTTCCAGTCTGTCCATATTTGATATGTTATTAAATCACAATTTTAATTAATGACAAAGACCCTTCTTAAATGTTTGCCTACCAGTAAAAAAAAAAAAAGGGCTTTTTGTCATTTGTCATTAATTAAACTTGTAATTTAATAACACATCAAATATGAACAGACTGGAACCTACATGTTCAAAAAACATTCTAATTATGATTGTAGTTATTTTATTAATTTATTTTGAAAATATTGAAAATCTTACACACTCCACCTTTAATGCAGCGTTTAGCGCCGTGATAGTATAAACATGACACACTGCTACTTCCTGTCAGGAAGATTCCCACAAGTCAGCAGACTTCTGTCACAAATGTCCTGAACAATGACCTGGTAACATTTAGTCAAACAATCTAGATGTAAAATTGCAGGAAATTTAGTGAAAATCATTTTATCACGCTATATAGTGCAAAGAAATAACATCTTATAAAATCCAAGTCTGTCATGTGCTCCCAGTTCCAATCCATCTTTCCATCTTTTCTTTTTTTCCAGCAATTTTCTGATCAAAATCCAGAGTGTGCATCCGGTATCAAACTGACAATGGCACAACTCTATTTAGTCCAAGGTACCGACTAACTTTCACATAGATGACTCCTTTCTACTTAGCGAGGACACAATTGTTAGGCATGTTTTATTTTCCAGATTCCTGTTGTGAACTCATGAAGTAGTTTTTATAATTAATTTGATGTTTTATATAAATTTAGTAAACATATTTAACCTTTTGAATAAACGTTTTGGGCTTTTCCTCTAGTTGAAGTGTCCTTTTTCTGGCTTTCAGGTCATGTAACAAAAGCTTGTGATGTCCTGAGGTCCATTGAAGAATTTAAGCACAAAGCAGGGATGGTAAGATAATTAAAACATAAAAGATTATTTTTGTTCTGTTTTATCATTCATCTGAAATGCAAACTGTGTGGCTACTCTACAGGTTTCAGCTCTGGTAACGATGTACTCTCATGAAGAAGACATCGATTGCGCTATTGATGTTTTCAGACAAGCAATTGAACATTATCAGTCCGAACAGGTGTGTGTTTACTGTTGTTTTTATATAACAAAATTTAATCAAATCATCTTTTAGCATATGGGGATCTTTTTTTTTTTTTTCTCCCTTGTTAGAAAAAATCTGCTTAAATGTATGATTTTTGGTGATGCCAACTAAACATGATCAGGTTTATGAAGGCTGACTGATGTTGAAGCTGCTAAGTCATAAATGCTAGTTTCAGAAATGTGAACACGCTTCTCCTCCACAGCCCGGATCCGCTGCACACTTGGGTCTTGTGCGAGAAGCTGCAAACTTCAAGCTGAAGCACGGGCGGAAAAAAGAAGCCATTAGTGATTTGGAGCAGCTGTGGAAGTGAGTTAAAACTCCTGCAGGATACCTGAGCAGACATCATCCAACATGTGTGAGGACAAACCTCACAGCTGCTGCTTCTGTCCAGCACAAATATTTATCAATATCTTTAACAATTTGACAATTTTTAAAATCATTTTTAATATTTATAAAGAACAAGAAATTTTTAAACTGTCTTAGTTTGTCAGGAACGGTTGCTGTGACGACTCCTTACAGTAAACAAACTTCCATCTGAACTTCTTCTCCCAACACAGACAAAACACAAATGACGTCCACACGCTGGCACAGCTCATCTCTGCTTATTCTCTGGTGGACACGGATAAAGCCAAATCGTATCCTTTGCCCTGATAGATGCTTAAAATGGAAGGCATTAAAGTAGAAAGAGTTCTGTCGTTGCATTGAAGAGACTGTTACATCCTTAGCGCTCCTCTGCAGCCTAAGCAAGCACCTACCATCTGCAGACACCATGTCTTTCAACGTGGACGTGGACGAGCTGGAGAACTCCCACGGCGCCACATATGTCAGGAAAAAAGCTGCTAAAGTCCCGGGAGAGAGTCTTCCCAAGGAACCCGGGTAAATCTTCGTTAAGTTTTCCTCAGCAGCTCTGCACTGCTCCAAACATTCGACTTATTTTAAACAAAGATGAACTGATGCAGAAATAAAGGAAGAGCTAAATTCACCGCTGTTTTCTTCTTGTGGATCTTCTTTGCAGTCAAACCGAAATCAAAAAGAAGAAGAAGAAAAAGAAAGGTATGTCAGTGACTACGTTTGCTTGGACGAATATTTCATGTGTCTGATTGAAATCAAGCTGATCAGAGATTCCAGCTGACCTGTTGACGTAGGCGCCAGATAAACTGATCCAATCAGTTGTGTGTCTACACAATGCATAGATTACGGTAATGATTGTAATACTTCTGACAAGCCTATTGCCTAATAATTTAGAAGAATATAAAGGTTTTTTTCTGATTGAATCGAATCAGATAAGCTGGCATGATTACATGGTTCATTATTATTTCACGTTATTTTCATTTTGTGATATTCGACTTTGTGCAGCACTTTGGCGACATTCTGTTTTAAAAAATGTGCTATATGAATAAAGTGGATTGGATTCTGATTGGATCTGCTCGATGTAAACGCCACTAAAGCTGAACTTCATCAGATATAATGTGGAACATACAAACTAGGATTTATAAAATATCATGTTGTGAAAATCATTTGATCAAAACTGTGAAATGTTTAATCATCTTGATGATGATGACCCCACTCAAACTTGTTTTTAGGCAAACTACCCAAGAACTACGACCCCAAAGCAACTCCTGACCCAGAGAGGTGGCTTCCCATGAGGGAGCGATCCTACTACAGAGGAAAGAAGAAGGGCAAGAAGAAGGAGCAAATAGGAAAAGGCACACAAGGGGCGACAGCAGGCGCTTCAGCTGAGCTGTGAGTAAACACTGCAGTCAGATGGATGTCTATTTCCTGTAATCGATCCCACTAATGGGGGAAGGCTAAAGAAACCTCAGTGTGTACTGAAGAAATCATTAGACATTAATAGTATTCTGACACTCTTGTGTCTCTGAATGGCTGCAACGCCTGCAATCTGTTGAAGAGAGTAGTGCTTTACTGGGACATGAAAATAAGCCACAGTTTGTATAAGTGGTCCATCTGCTTCTCCTGCCAAGTCAAGTCAGTGTCTGCAGTGAAAATGAGATTTTAGTTGTAAACAAAGACAAACCAATGATAAAAAATTGTCTTGAGCAAAGATAAAAAGGCTTAAACTGTATTTATTTGTGTTGAGAAGCGGCGTCTTCCATGCTGAAGAATTAAGATTAGTTGATGAAAACACGTGGCTCCACTTGGTTCAGTTGAGATCAAAACTCAACATCTTTGCAGTTTACATTGCAGAGCATTAGCTTCTAGTTTCCTGCTGCAAAGTGGATTTCAGAATAACAAGCTGTTTCTGAAGAAGAGCAGAATGTCGAATGCACACGTTGTTTTTTAGATTTGTGTTGGGAATCAAACCTGATTAAGTTAAATATACAACATATATCCAAAAACATATTTATATAAGAATATCCAAAAAATATTCCTTTTTTTTTTTTTTTTGGCCCACTTGGTGTCAAAACCAAACAGCTAAGCTAATGCTAAATCTGATGTTAATCATCTACTGATAAGGTTTTTACACATTGTCCCTGACAAATAAACTAAACTAAAAAGAAAAAAATAAAAGTTACCAGCTGGATTAGTCTCCGCAAACGGGAACAAGTTTCTAATTGAATAATTACTACATGAATCACAGATGCAGAGATTTCAGCTCATCACATTCAAACTGAATAATGAATGAAGTGTTTTTGAGACTAACATCTTGCCCCACCCCGGCTCGGTCTGTCCCTTCAGGGATGCCAGTAAGACGGCCAGCAGCCCGCCCACTTCTCCGAGACCAGGGTCTGCATCTGGATCATCGACAGCTGCCGCCACCTCCAGTGCAGTTCCTCCACGACAGCAGAAGCCCTCGGCGTCAGGAGCCACCCGCAAAAAAGTACCACAGAAGAAGAAGAAGGGCGGCAAAGGAGGCTGGTAGCAACATGTGAGAAAGAAGACCTTCGACTAATGGCTATCAAGAGCTTTTTACTTTTAAGTTGTTGGTTTTTTTTTTGTTTTATTTGTGGGGGGGGTTTTTTCTTTGTTTTGTTTTTTTTTCTTTTCCTGTTCAGGTCATTAATTCAAACATAAAACCAAAATGTACTCTTCACCCCTCTCCACCTTTTGTCTTTTTTTTAATGTACAAATAAAAGTACAAGAGAATATTTAGAGGACAATTCCACTGAAATGTGCTTTTTGTTGCTCTGTAGAAGTTCTTTCCACAGCGTTTATCCTTTTTATTAAGCTGTAACCTTTAAAAGTCCAAGTCAAATGAGCAAAATAGTACAGAAATAACTAAAGCATATATTTGCTATGAATGATACGCTCTTGTGTATTTTTCTATCTATATGACAGTTGCAATGTATTTCAGTTTATTTAAGAAACAAATGTTTCATTAATTATTTAAATGGGTCATAAATATCTTAATAAAATTAACCATTTTTAAAATCATGTTTGTCCTTCAGACGTTTAGATTAACGCTACTGGTGTTCTGTTTCCTTATTTCACTAAATTTACTTTTTTTTTTTTTAAACTTAAGCTTTCAAACTATACAACATGAGTGATTTAAAAATAAGCCATTTATTCAGAGTAACTCAAGGTTAGGATTTTAGGGGGATTGTCCTTTAAGATGATTGTTTCATGTTTCCTTGAAATGTCCTTTATTTTCAATATGCTGCAGTGAAGGCAGCTTTTTACTTTTGAATCAATGTCAGTCTGAATTCAGTCAAATATTTTCACAGTATGATGCCTGATAGTCAAACAGGAGTCACATTTTGTTAAGTCACAATAAAACTGAACAGTGATGCGTCTCCTGTGTTTTCTGTAGGTTTTTTTTTTGTTTTTTTTTTAAACGTTTTTTTTCTTTGTTGTTTTCTATAAATTTGGAGCAGAAAGACACCATTATTATTATTATTTGAAGGTATACCCACTCCTTGAAGGACCACTACACCATTGGTTACAATTAATCTGCTTTTTTTAAAACAAAAAAAAATTCCTTTCAAGAAAAACCTCAAAATTTGAATTTTTGCTTGAAAGCAGGACACTTTATTTTTAGAAAACAATGAGTTCAATGATTTTCCATGCTTTTCCATGATTTTCAAAATGATGTAAAACAGAAATGTTTTACAAGCTCAAAATGAGTAGACTGCTCACAAAGATTCTTCTTCACTGGACAATATACATTTTAAATTTTATTTATATATATATATATATATATATATATATATATATATATATATATATACACACATATATATACATACATACACATGTATATATATATACACACATATATATATATATATATACATACATATATATGTATGTATATATATATATATATATATATATATATATACACATACATATATATATATATATATATACACATACATATATATATACATATATGTACACATATATATACATATATATATATATATATACACACACACACACATATATATATATATATATATATATATATATATATATACATATATATATATATTTCAGTGTTATTTTGAGGATCAGTAAGTTGATGTTATAGTAGCTACTTTTTGAATTCTGATCCTGTTTTGTGATAAGTTGTGAATTTAAATATTTTTCATAGTAAAGTTGTTGTTGTTTTTTTAAAAAAAAAACTCGGATGTGAACTAAGAGTTTTTGGCTAAATACTGTTTTTTGTGTTAAATCTATCAGCACTACCGCCTCTCCTCCATTGTTTTTGTAGTGTTGATGAACCGCTAGGAGGCGCTGTTTTCCCCACAGTTCATCACTAAATAGCAACACCTGGTGCGCTGCCTTCACTATATAAAAAAAGGCGCAAAAAAGAAACCCACTGGCAGATTTTTCCCTGGCCACCATGCCTCGTGTTCCACCTGTTTATTCGGATTTCTTTTACGACCCCCTGACAGAAGACGTGGAGGACCTGCTGTCTCGTTTCCAGCAGACGGACTCTGTCAGGTATGAGGACTTTGCGGCCATTTGGAGGGACATGAGGTTCGCAGAGGTCTTCAGCGGAATTTCCCACAATGCTGAAATGAAGAGATTCGCTAGGGTAACCCTGGCAACGGCCATAAAGTACTTCCTGCCGCCGTACAGCTACCAGATCCGAGCGGGGGGTCTGTATCTGATGTTTGGCTTTTATAACATGCAGCGTGCTTTTCCTCCCGTGAGGATCAGACTGACTCTGAAGGACTGGGGCCACGTGCAAACCTTTCTCAGAGACTCTGTGAACGCGGGCCACTATGACGTGGTTTATCTGTACCACAAGCTTGTTGCCACTAAAGCCTTTGACTACACCGCCATGCCTCACTTTCTCACCTTCCAGAAGCACTATAAACCAAAGATTGAGCCTTTTCCTTCAGAGTTCCTGGGCAAGATGACTGCAGTCCACGAGCTCGTGTCTTCAGATTTTCTGGATGAGATGGCCAACATCCAGGGCCACTATGAGAAGCTGAAGGGGGTCACTATGGAGGTGAGCAGCCAAGTCAACATGACCAACCCAGATTTAGCCCTTCAAGTAAAACACTGCATGTTTGAGTTCCTCACATGGCAGAAGAAGACTTTCAACTCACAGACCAAAAAACAAAAGAAGGCTGGATATGATGGTGATGAGGAGGAGGATGTTGCGCTAAATGAAGAAGAACCCAGCAGCAAAAGAGCCAGGCTCTTGTCCTCCATTAAACAGAAGAGCTACAGTAACTATCAGGAGGTGTCCAGGAACAGGAGACACCGGCGTGTTGAGGTGGTGGACTCCTGCAGCTCTGGTGCTGACCAGGCCCAGGAAGCTCCTGTTCCTCAGAAGAAGAGGTGCAACTCTCTACGGGCGCGGACCTTAAGTAGCCTGGGCATGACTCAGGAAGAAAGCATTGCCCAGGCTTGGCTTCTGAGTGTTCCCGAGCAGCTGGAGGGGGCTCTAAGCGTGAAGAGGCTAGACAGGGCTGCACCATACAGATTGTGAAAGTAAAGGATCTTTACCTCCACGTTGGTCAAGAGTTTAGTTGACTTATGTTTTCTAATGATAAGTTGCTGTTTAAGTGGAAGAACTGGTTAATTTATCAATAAGTTGCTCTGAAGTTCCAGCTAGGCGGTCTGGTCAATAATAATAATCTTTGACAATAAAGTAATGAAAGAAAAGTGAAGGATGACGAGTGTCCTGACTGATAAGCTATGAAATGTAAAATGCTTATTTTTGACTGAACTGATGTTTTGTTTTTTGTTTTTTTTGGATTTTTTTTTTCCTGTTTGGAGCAGAAGGAATTGAACCTGGAATGTCCATATATAGTTTTCTTTTCTTTTTTTTTTTTTTTGTAATGCTATATCTAAATTTACGGGCTTCCAGTTCTCTTATTTTGAGAATGTTTACAGAAATTGAACAAAAAACCAAATTTAATCTCCATCTTCTGAGGCAGCTGGATGATTGCATGGGAATTGAACAACAAACCATCCAAGGGGTGTGATCACTAAATTGTCTTTTTTATATTTTGTCAATTTCAATTAGGGCTGGGTGATATGACCTTTTAGTAATATTAGTAATATCCCGATATTTTCATGCCATGTCATGATATACGATATATATCTCGATATTTACCTCAGCCTTGAATGAATGCTTTGGTGCTTACAATCACATCAGTAAGATGATTTTGTGTCTCCATTAAAACATAATTGTTCATACTGCATTAAGATATGCTGATTTTAAACATTCATGCCAAAAGGATGAAATTCTAACGAAGCAAATTGATCAGAACCGTATTTATTGAAGCAGTGCCAGAAACATGTCATTTTAAAACAAAATAAAGTGACTTTGCATGATGTAATAAATGCAACGTATGAAAATAGGTGCTCTAGGGGGTGACTTTTCAATTGATGAACTATTATAAGGCTTTGCTTTCTGGATACGTTTTTGAGTTGTCGTGTATTTTTTTTTAATCGCAGAGTTTAGCGTAGAAATCAGTCTTATAATACAGGCAGAATGTCCTCGTATTGTCTCCAATAAATGGCTTCAGCCAGCTTTTAATTCAGGATTTGATTCCCACTGCTTTCTGTACTTTCTAGAGACATGACGAGCTAGATAAATATGCTTGTGTCACACACACAGTGGATGAGGTGAGTAAGTGACAGAGGTTGTGAATGTAATCAAATAGAATTAATTATTTTTGCATGACGTGAAAAACTTTGTAATTTACGTCCCACTCTGTAATCCAGAGCGGGATCAGTGGCGGATTTGGCTGTTCATTGTGACTGTAGGTGGAGTCGTGCAGGTGTCCTCTCTGCTCCTCTGACTGGCTGCAGCTGCAGCCGGAGCGACTGAGTGCTTTAGGACGGGGAGAGACTCTCGTTCTGACAATAACTTTACAATGTGCGCTTTAAAGTCAGTCGCCAAAACACCAGGAAAGTCTCCAATAACTCCTGTAAAAGTTGCTAGATTTGTCCCTAGTCGCTTTTCACAAGAAGTCGTCAGATTTAGCGAGAAAGTAGCTACACGCTGCCTCTCATGACGTAGCACGTAGCTCACGTTATGTACGTAACGACGTGCGCTTGCTTTAACTCTGTGCAAAGCGGTGCAGAGTCGAGGAGGAGGGAGGAAACCCCGCCCACAGCTAAAAACACCTGCGTGACAACAGGATACTCGAATATGACGGATATAGGCATTTTCTATATTCGCACAGGGGACTAGCTACGATATATCGAGTATATTCGATATATCGCCCAGCGCTAATTTCAATAAAATAATTGTTCCTGTTATTATTTAGAACTCAATTTACCAATTTCTCCACTTTTTGGTAATTTTTTTTTTTTAAACTCATTCTTCAACATTTCAAACTCTTCAAATGTTTACTTTTGACTTGTGTGTACATTAAGTTTTTTTTTTCTTTAAATTGCAGAAAGTTAATCATGCTATAACTTAAATACCCAAAAATGTTATATATTAGCAAAACTGTTTTAATTAAACAAATTGGCTTTTAATGCAGACCAGGGATCTGCTGTCCTTGTAAGCTACTGTCCTGTTTATTTGAGCTGTTTGTCCTAAAACATGTCACAAGAACCCTAATGACTTATCGATTTTTAATCTGGTATCTTGCAGAGGAGAGTACCAGCAAAGTCTGCGGGATGGCGAGCTTTTCTTGTCTTGCTTTGGGTTTTTTTGTTTTTTCCTTTTATAACTTCAATTCTTTTACAGAATTTACAACAGTCTTAAAAAAGAAAAAAAAAAAAAAAAAGAGCGCGCAAAAGATAATTGTATAAAAAGGGACAGGACACTAATGGAAAGAGAATTACTAAAAGAAAAATAAAATGAATATTATTTAAAAAAAAAAAGGGTAAATGCAAGTTGCAGAATTAAATTACATTTGTTACAAATGTCTTTTTGCTTTTTTGTTGTTTGAATCAGAGATTGTATCAAGATACATTTTAACATCCGTTATAATCGGTTTTCTCGGAGTGACCTTTGTAGACCTTTGTTCTGCAGCTCATAGACATGCTACAGCTCTGTGCTCCAGCTCTGCAGCTTCAGTGATAGCGCCCCCTCCCGGCTGCAGTTTACGCTTGAACGCCAGTCTTTACTATTTGGCTCCCTCCAGTGGTCAGTTTGTAGAACTGCATCAACTCAGCTGCTTAATCCAACAGCCGGAAATATCGTTTGGAGAAGTTCACCCGGAGCTTCCTGTCACTTAAGCCACTTGTTGAAGAGAGGGATAAGGAGGTGGAGACCAGCACGTGTCCTCATCTAAACTTGAAGAATGTTAGAGGAATCCTGGCAGAGAGCTCAAAAACAGAGCAGCTAAGCCGGCAGTACAGCACCATGGTCGGCCTGAGGGAAGCGGGGATTTTCAGCGGCTCCGTTGTTGTGGCGGCGGGGGCTGCTTATCTTATCTGGAGCTATGTCTCTTCCCCTGGGCAGAAAAACAGCGACACGCGGTCGAAAGAACACGTGAAAAGTGCCTCAGATGAAGAAGGGGAAAGAAGACAGGAGGCTCCGGCTGAAGAAATAGTGGTTGCTGTTGAATCTCAGAAAACATCAAAGGTAAAGTGTGTTTAGTTACGATGCAGTTGCTTCTGTTGTGGAAAATAACCAGTAACCAACTAAATAACCAATTCTTGTTAAGCAATGTGATAGAATACATGAGGAAGAGTAATGTTTTTGTTGTTTGCATTTCTTGTATAAGTCTTAAATAACTTTATTTATTAATAAGTATACATTTACCACTTATCGTCGCATGTGTTGGCGCTTGCTTGTGCAGTTGCAGTGAAGCATTCTGGGAAATGTAGTCCAAAAAACCTCGCGTGTGTTCAATGTTTTGCTTTAGGTGAATTGATGAAAGTCACTATTTTTGTTTGCTCCAACAGTTGTGAAAAAAATCTCTGTAAAGATCAAGTTGTAATGGAGAAATCATGTATTTTAGATATTTTTTCTTTATGCCAAAGCTGGGGAGATTGCAGTTTGCAACTTTCTCCAATTTATCTTTAGTCAGAGGTCGAGCTTGCATCTTCAAGATGACAGCTGTTCATAACAGCTACAGTTCAGTCTGCTTGACCAGAAATCAATCATTTAATCTGTCTATAAACCTTCCTCTCGTATGGTGTTCATATTCTTACAAAGTAGACTACACCTGTTTCAATCTTTTTAAGAAGCATTTCACATATTTTTATGTTAGTGCTGGTTAATTCTCTCTCTGTAACCAAAGGAGGCTACATTGCTTTTTATACAGTTGCACATTAAATCCAGTACACATTCACATTATTCAGCTTGGAGTTGGAAATCTGCACAGAGCATCAGAATATTGATTGGCCAAACAATTGTGCATGCAGTAGGGAAGCATTGATCTTCATCCCATGAGCACAACGGGATACTATAATCAATATTTACTTTACAGGGTGGCTGACTAGGTGGCTAGAATAACAATTGAAAGATCCCATTTTTTCTCTTAGTTTATAACAGCTTTTTTTTTTTTCCCATCAAATTAATATATATGCATTTTCATTTAGTTGATTTATTTATGAACAAAAGTTTTTCTAATTGTTGTTTGATTGTTGAATGTTGTTTATTTGACAAAATTTATAATGGCTATTTACGCTGCTAAGTATCTCTTTGAAGTTGTTTTCTTACTAAATAATTCTGGCATTTATTACCTGATTTTATAATTATAATTAAGTGCCAGAATACAAGGTTGAATGTGGTGCGATCTGTATTTCAGTCCCTGCCAGTAGAGTCAGAAGGAAGGCAGGTTCTGGTTCTGGGTCTGGATGGAGCCGGGAAGACCAGTCTGCTTTACTGTTTGTCCACTGGCGTCCTGGAGCAGGACACGCAGCCAACACAGGGCTTCAACGCCGTCTCCATCAGCAAAGATAACCTAAACATCGAGTTTCTAGAAAGTAAGTTTAAGGAAATGCTTGCAATATTACTACGCTGGGCTCAGGAGATCAGTTTTGCTCATTACAATTAATATTTATGCATAAATTGATTATTCATTTTATAATTTATCCATGGGGATAAATGCCTTTTTAATTCTATTTAATTTAGAATGTAATTTAAAGTCAAATCAGCAACATCACAATACAAGCTCAGAGGCTTGACTCATGTTAAGCAGTGAATTCTAATGAAAACTATATTTATTTGGGTGTTTTAGGTTCTGTAAACTGCATAAATCTCCTTTAATGCTTTTCATTTCTGAATCCAGACTTAAATTTTATACATTTTCTTTTACCAAAGTCCAGTTTAGAGGACATATTTAGGAGAACAGAAAAGTTTCTCATTTTAACATGAAGTTCTGGTTAAAAATGTGACTGAAAGGAGTGACAATAACACTGAAACACGAGCCATGCAGGGGAGCGTAAAAAGGCAATGAAACATGCATGACTTCCTCTTTACTCCTCTTTATTATCACAAGTCCTTTTTAAAAAGAAAAATTACTCATAATATGAGTTCAATTTGACTTGCAAAGAAAATAAAAGATGTTAAATAAGAAGACTCCTTTGCTAGAGTATCACATTTCTGTCTTGGTGTAGTGAAGTTTGACCCTCAGTTTATTTTATTCAAGCTCTTATGATGACTGTGACCAAGATAATCGAGAATGTAGACAAATTTACCTCAAGAATAACAAGTTTTCTTCCCTTAAAGGCCATTTACGAGCTGAAAACAGATTGAATGACTCCTGAGATGAGAAAAACAAGAGACAAGACTTGTAAAATTGATGTGAAGAAGTTCAACTTATCAGATGCTGATGATTAACATCAAATTAAAAAAAAAAAAAAACTGTCATTCTATCTTAAAAAATGGCCGTAAATGTGACGTAAGTGGGCCTGCAGGCTGGACCTCCAGTCTTATTGATTACAAACATTAATGGCTTTTATAAACACGGATTACGATATTCAAAGGTTCAGAAAATATTTTATTTGTTTTTTGGTTTTGTTTACTTGTAATTTGGAGCAAAACCAAGCAAAGAGGGATCAATCGATTAAAAGAAAGGGCATGCCCACAGGGGAGGGTTTGGTTTGTTTTTTGGGCTTTTTTTTTAGTATTTTAGTTGATTGCTTCACAGAAGCTTTTTAATGTTTTTTATTCTGCAGTTTTGAATTAGTTTAGTAGTTCATTAAAAGGAATTTAATATTGGTTAAAAAAAACATTGCTGTTTGATGGTAATTTCATACCAGTGATTGTTTTTAGTGAAATCTCTTGTCACTTGCACTGTTTGCCACTGCAATAAATGCTACATATTACTGTTTTTACACTATTTACCTTTATGATTACATGAATGTAGAGGTTAATGTACATTCTTCGTTAGACTGTGTTCGGCCCTGTTTTCAGTGGTGCCATGTTTGGTTCCTGCTGGTCCTCCACCTTATTTTCACAGTTAAATTTAATCCTGTATGATATAAAAAGGCTTTAGAAACCATCCAATCAGGAGGTATGATCTATTTAAACTGTGTCTTGTCTCCGTGTGTCTGTCTGCCTGTCAGTTGGAGGTAAAGAGGATCTGCAGCCATACTGGCACAGGTACATGTCCAAAGCTCTACTGCTGGTCTTCGTGGTCGACTCTGCCAACCCACAACTGTTTCCACTGGCAAAGAAGCATTTACACGAGCTGCTGGCTTCTCACCCCCGCCTGCCTTTAATGCTACTGGGCAACAAACAGGTGAGAATGACAGAAAACCAGTTCAGCAATAACCTGTAGGTTGCATGTGCAAGCAGATGAAGGGTTTAAAATTGGAGACTTCTGGTGTTGCTTCAGAGAGGTTTGGGTTTGATTGATTGAACTGGGAAATGTTATGTCCACTAAGATCTCTCCTCATGATTGCAGGATCTTTCAGGCTCCTGCAGCATCACTGACCTCCATGACGCGCTGTCCCTGTCCGAGATCGGGGAGCGCCAGCTGTTCCTCATCGGTACCCATGTTAAGAAAGGCCAGGCGGAGTTGAGCTCAGGTGTTCAGGATGCTCGGGATATGATCATCCAGATAGTTTGTGGTGGTAGATGAAACCCATTCCTGGTGGTTGGGACGTGTTCCTGCATTTCTGATTGGAATAAATTATTTCTTTGCACTTTTCTGCGGTTGGCAGAACTGCTTAATGTACAGTATTTCTATACGGTTGGTAATGACTTGTTTGTTACAAATGGTTCAGATCTTATGATCTGTTTTTGTTTTTATCTGTAACATAACCATTATGAGTGGGTCTTAGTATTACAATGGTTGTTTTGATATCAAAACTTTAAGATGAGATGGCTGCAGGGAACTCCCAGCAGCTGTTCATCTGGACGCTATAATCAGCAGCTTTCCTGTTACGTCATCATTCATCAGACAAATCAGAACACTACACAACAACTCTGCTTCTGCTTGAATGTTGGATCACAGCTATATTAAAGGCTCATAGTTATCTCACAAGCTGTGTATTTTATCCAAAGGGACTTTGCTTTATTGGATTATGAGCGTGTTCTCTCTTTTTTTTTTTTGCATATGTTGTCTCACCAGCATACATTTAAAGCTGGGGTAGGAAATGTTGGGGAGCTAGAAAGATTTGAAAGTGGCGCCCTGTCTTGGCTCCTCCCCCTCTGGTTTTGCTCCTTGCGTGATCCAAGGCTTTTTTACTTGCCTCCACCAAGGAGGTTATGTTTTTACCAGCGTTTATCTGTTTGCGTTCAAGATCATTCAAAAAGTTATGGACGGATTTTAGTCAAATTTTCAGGAGTTGTTGGATGTGAAAAGGAAGAATAGATTTCATTTTGGTGGTGATCTGGATCAACGTTTGGATCCAGGAATTTTTTTAAAGGCCATGGCGGAGATTTGCGCTCTCCAGGTGTTTTTTTTTTTAGTTTGCAGCATTTTCCACCAACAATTTTCTCCTCCTTGGCTGTTCAGCGGGAGGAGGCAAATAAACTGAGCCGAGTCGGGGAAACCCTTTCTGCATTTTCTCAGCCATGTTTGCCTTCCGAGTTTCTTCTTCACTACTTTGTATTTTCATCCTGACATGCTATTTATGTGCAGGGTGCGGCTATCAGGTATGTGCTGCAGGAGGAGGAGGAGGAGGAGGGGAGCCGGGAGAAGAAGCTTACAAAATAGAAATTAACAACTTCAATTCATCCCAAATGTTTGGATTGGTCAGAGTTTTTACAGATTTACAGTAAACTGAGGGGTCTAACTACATTTCTTATTAGTCATAAGTACATAATGTATAGACTACTATCAGGACGAGGAACCACTTCACCCAGAGTTTAAAAAAAAAAACAAAAGATGTCTGAGCAAGATTACCTACCCCAGTTTTACTGTACTATTGTTTGCAAAGGCATTCTTTGAATGTGAAGGTTTCAAAGAGCAAAATGAGTAAAAGATGAATGGAAATGTAATATTTGTTTATTCTTGTGAGGGACCAAGCTGGCGAAGGAAAAGGAACACAGGTGGCTTCAGAGGAAAAGGGTTTTATTTGCCCAAACAATATAAATGAATTAGGCCTTTCAATGTGTGGCCATTGGTCTGGCCATCACAATTCTTAAAACATTGACACTATTATGTGAAAGGTTTGATAATGTTTGTCTGCTTGCTCTTGAATAAACCGTTTCAGTCAGATTTGTTGTTGTGATTTGTTTTTGGTCTTTGCATCATTGACAACACATCTCGTGACTGTATAGACATAAAAGCAGGTCACATGATGGCGCGCATTTGTCCTCATGAACTCTTAACATTTAGTCGCATCCCATCAACAAGTGTTGAAATCATGAATCCAGAAATATTACAGCAACTTCCTTCTCAGGTGACCTATTTATATAACTTTCCTTTCAACCCTCGGTCAGAAGTCTTGAGTCAGCAGGAAGGGATGGATTAACCACACTGACTCTAGTTTCAAGGAGTCCTCAGGTGTGGAGTTGGTTGCTAGGGACTCGTGGCTTCATGGCAACAATAGGGGATAATTGTGACACCATCCTGTGATCGACGTCCAGACTGCAAGGTGACATGGTGGCTGGAAAACAAGGTAAATTTACCAGTTCCTGTCTGGGTGTTCAGATGTTCTGTGGTCTAATATTTCCTGTCTAAATTCTTCTATTGGTTCCTGCAGGTGTTCAGCGCCGATACGGACCATCAACCAGGTGAAGTCTTTTAACTGCATAATTTACATATGGAGTTTTTATTTATATCTTGATGCCAGAACTAATACAATATTCTTTTCTTGCTATATTTTTAAATGCTAAACTAAATATTGATCAGTTTGCTGTTTTTTTTAAACCTTTTTTTTTAAGTTTAGTTTATATTAAATCAAATAATCTTTTACTGAGTTAAATGTTAAAGTTGGTCTTTCATGTATTTAGTTTACTTACATTTATTGCTAATGTTTTTGATGAAATATATAAATCCCTTTGTAATTAGGATTAAATTAAAATAAATCCAGAAAATACCAAGATGGTGTCAGAACAGCAAAGCAGTGGTTGTTTTTGACATGAATGTTTTACAGCATTTCATAAGAAGACAACTTAACTGTCGTCAAAGATATTAAAGATAAATTAAATATGCCTGCAACACCTAAGATTTTATACTGAGAACAGAACAGAGTTGCTGTTCGCAATGTTTACAAGGTGTTTTTAATTCTTAAAATTCAGGGAGGAATTCAAAGTAAGGAGGAGTGAGAATCACATAAACATCCCCATGTGCAAAGCATGATGGTAATCTGGCACATTTTCAAAAAGTTATGTCTACTGTAAACATACAAGAGTTACAGTTCTTGAAAAGAGTTTGTGACTGAAACAAATCAACACCTCTGTTTTTAATCATGCTGAGAAATGAGCAGACCAGAACTGTTTTTGTCAGCACATGCTTTGACATTTAGACCTTTTCCAGAAGCATGTCTGCTATGTCCTGTAATGACGTTGGATCATAGTGTTGTATTTAAGACACAAAATAGTCACTGTAGAAATGCAGTCATTGGGTCTTACAGGACCTCATCCTTGTTTCTACTGGGTTGGATATACTGGTTCTGCTGTGATTCCCTTGAAATTTTACACTTTCCATCCATCTTTTTGACCACATAGAATTAATCCGCCACTAATTCATTTTGGATTGTTGAACATGAACACTGTTTTCTGTCGTCTAGTTGCGCATGAGCCTCTGCGACAACATTGCACAGAAACCTGTCTTCACTGTTGACATCTTTAACAAAAAGCTGATATTAATCTTTTTAACTGGTCTGCTAAATAAACTAAATACTCAGACTAATTGAATAAAACATTGAATGAATTGAATGAAATAGAAAAAGTAAACATGAAATAATTAGAAGTGAAAACGTAATTGACAAGCTTTGCTAAAAGTAAAGAGTTTTTTGTTTTTTGTTTTTTTTTTATCAGATGTGATAGTTTGACTGAACTGTGATGTGTAAAGCCATCTTGACTTCATGAAAGTTTTTATATGCATATTCAATTTATCTTGGTACATAATCACAAACCTGACACGTCATGTTGTTTCCCAATATGCATGTGGCATATTGCAAAGTATTAGTAAGTAAATGAAGTAGAAGCATAAGTTTAGTTCATGCAGAATAAGTTTAAAGTTTCTAAATCAAAAATCATTTTTGATCTTTGAATTCTAATTTTAGAAATTTTGAGGGGTTTGGATTAATTTGGTCACTATTAATATAAAGTCAGCATCATGGTGAGTTTGGAATTGCACAGAGTTGTCTGAATGCCTGGTGATATATTTTACAGCATGTATAGTAGGCATGAACTTCCACATAAAATGTTTAAAAACTAGAGGACGTGGTTAGCAATAATACTCAAACAGGCTGTGAAGTTTAAATGATGCTCACTTGGTGGTAAAGTGCCCAAACTGGGCCAGTACAATAGCCCCCACACCATCACACCACCACCTCCTGCTTGAACTGTTGACAGATGGCAGGATAGATTCATGTTGTTTCCCATCTGCTTCAACACTGGACATGCTGTGTGTCAGAGATGATGCTTGTAACCAGTGGTTATTTGAGTTCCTGTTGCCTTTCTATAATCTCTAACCAGTCTGCCCATTCTCCTCTGATAGAAAAGCATTTTGGTACCGACAGCTACTCCTCATTGGATATTTTCTCATTTCCAGATCATTCTCTACAAACCTTGGACATGGTTGTGTGTGAAAAGTAGACCAGCAGTTTCTGAAATACGCAGACCAGATCATCTGGTTCCAGCAACCATACCATGTTCAAAGTCACTTAAATCTCCAGCAAGTCATCCTGACCATGTCTACATAACTAAATACACTGAATCGCTGCCATGCGATTGGATCAAGGCCAGATTATCCAATGGGAATTCTGGGCCCAGGCCCAGGGGCCCACATAGGGCAAACACCAGCAGTATGGACATGAAACAAAATGTACATAAAAGCCAGATAGTTACAGCACTACCAATAGTGTACTGCTATTGGTACCATTGGCTGAGAGATGTTAGAAATATCATTTCACAGTGTATAATTCACACTTTTCACAATGTTCAAATGTCCAAATCACACAATGGAGAAGGGAGCCCCTGGAACACTCTGGGCCCAGGGGTCTGTGCACTTTTAATCCAGCCCTGGATTGCATGACTAGATCATTTGTGTTACAAGCTATTTGATGAGTGGAAAGTGGCTGTGAGTATTCACTATGCAACATTAAAGTCTTCGTTTTTTTTTTTTTTAAAAAAAAGTGTGCAACACATCAAAATGAAATTGAGCAAAATATGAAAGTTTACCTTTAAACTCTGACAGTTTTGTCTTGGAGTTTGATTGGTTGCCATGTTAAGGTGAAAAGTTGGGAACTACGAGTTCTACTGAATTCAAGGCGAGGTCAGTTTTTGACTCTGGAAAAAAACACAACCTTCACCAGAGAAAGGAAAACCCACCAAGTGATACTGAGTCCAGGAAAGAAATGTAGTATTTCCTGTCAGTGTGTGATGTTTTCAATGTAATGTTATTTGGCAGAATTTTGGAGCTGGCACAGCACAAAACCTCAAAAGCAGTTTGGGCGACAGCTCCTTGGTATGTAGCCCACACACTTACAGCCTTTTTATTGTCCTTCTGGCTTTTGATATTTGGTATCCTTAAAGTTTGTACATTTTACTTCTTGAGACTTCTTGTATATTCATTATTCAAAGATTAAAAGTGCCTCCAAGCATCCAGCAGCCAGTGTGGGTAGTGTTTCCTTCCTTCAGTCTGACTTCTAAAAAGCAACTAAATACAAGACAGATGTTTGGCTCTCACTGAATGTGTTTTTAAGGAGGAAATGTTTTAAAAAATCTGCAAAATTTACACCTGATGGCAGTATTTCTGCCTATTCTTCACTGCTTCTGTTCCATATTTACATAATTGCACCTTGTCATTTTTTTTTCTTTACCTTCCATTTCTGTATTGATCAGTGAGAAGTTGAGCTGGGGTAACCAGGAGCCAATATGGCCCATTTCTGCTTCAGCACTCGGAGCCGCTCCAAGTGCAAGAATCCAATACCTAGCCAGGCACAAAAGAGACCTCTCAGCAAGGGAGGACCACCGGAGGTAAGTGCAGTCTGTCTGCACCTCCAACAGTATTGATGATGTTATCAACAAAGCATGAGGGGGGAGGGCTGTTAGTGTTGCGCTCTAAAGCCTTTTTATCTTTTGCTACACAAACATATTTGTGCGGAAATGTTTGTGAAATTCTTTGGCATAGTCAATTTAGGAGACAGCAAAGTGATGTTCAGGACCAATGCCAGTAGCCTCATCACCCTCCTCCTCCTCCTCCTCCCCTCCAATTACCCCAGTCAGGCTGAGTTTGTGAGTGGGAAGATGTGATGGTACTTGCAACTCCGGAGGTTCACTGTGGATTCTGACTGTTGTTTTTTTCTGCCTTATCTGGCAGATTTAAAGCCCAGCAACATGCAGCATAATTCAATCAGAGACCCACTCAGGAAGTGCAGCTCACTGAGCTCATAACTACAATGCCCTGTAACTGAAGATGACAGCAGCCACCTGCTGGTGTAGTGTGAAGCAGCACATGCTGTGATGAGATGTTCAGGTTGCAGCATACAAAGTGTAAACAAGCTAGCTTTTTCCTGACTGAAATGTGCATCCTTGTGGTTGTTATTCCAATCATTTGCCTGCTACTAAACTCTCACTCCCTTCTGTCATTTCAAACCATTCACAAGGATTAGCTGCCCCCACTTTTTTATTACATTAAAAGGTAATCGTTTAAGAATTACTCCCACCTAATGTTAAAATCATCACATTCAAATGAATAATTCCGTCTAGCTTCTTGCCTTTTTGAACAGCTATTGCAACAACGGTAGCTGCTGTGGGTCAAAAAGCCTTAACAACACTGAAGTTCACTCAGGTGAGAAGGTTTATACGCTGGCTTTCAGTCGCGGTAAAGCCAGACTAAAAGCATGTGAGAAAGTTTTATAAGCTACATTTATTGTGACAAAAAGCCAGCATTCATCGTCACTTTGAAAGCTACTGAAACCATGTAAACATCCACTTTTGTAGCAACGAGGCTGATGTATAATGCGGAATTATGCTGCCTATGGAAACGAGCAACAGTGTCTAACAAAAACCACTGAAGAGGTTAGCTTTTGGCTGATTTATGGAGTGCAGATATGAAGGAGAAAGCTGCAACTTCAGCGTTTCTTTTAAATATCTTTTATTGCCAGCTTTTCCCAGCTGAGAACTCTTGCAAAGATAAAATCTCATCATCGGGCTGACTATGAAAGAGCAATCTACGTATTTATAACATCTCTTTGAGATTACTGGATTTCACTGTATGTCAGGTTGGACTGAGGCTCCCTGCCACGCATCAACATACTGCAGCATGTCCCTTTAATCAAATTTAAAAAAAAAAAAAAGACATGAATCTGTCACCACTGTCTTGCACACCCTTCACTGGCTTTCCTTTGCCTTTTAGGTGAAATTTAATGTTTTACTTATTATTTTTAAGTATTTAACCCCGTGTGCAGCTCAGAACTATTTGTAATATAATCTATTACAAGTTTTTGGATTAACATGAGGGAAAGATTCCCATCTCACATTCCTAAAAATATTTTTTAATTTATTTATTTAATACTTATTAGTACAGCATGTCACATTGAGACCCTATTTCTCATTTTCAAGAGAGATGTGCTTCAGATAAAAATACAATAAAATTCCAATCATAAATAATAGGGGTGTGAAAATCGAATCAAAATATCGAATATCTAAAAGGCAATTTAATTTAAAATGTAAACGTTTATCATAATTGATCTTTTTTTGTGTCCTTCCTCTCAAATGTAAGAACTTTTTCTCTTCTATTTTATACTAAGCAGTAAAGAGTCTTTGAGTTCTGAACATTTATTCGGACAAGCATAAAATTTCTGATCTGTTAGCTCTTATATAAAAGGAAAAAAAAAGATTTCTACAATCTTCTCATACTTGCTTGCAGCATAGCTATGAAAGAACAAGGTCTAAAGCTTTCTGTTGTTGTCACAAAAACTCCCCCCTACATATTTTAGTATTTAACTTGGATGAATTGTTTGTGTTGATCTTGAATGACATTAATGATGACGATGAATATCATGTTTTTCTGTTTAAAGTTTAATAGCAAAACAATGAGTCAGAATGAAACCCATCAGCAGAGTATTTGTCCTCAACTATTACGCAGTCTCTACACAACTAAATTGAAGTGTTTGTGTGGGTGCAGGCCATTTTTCCACTCATACCTTCATCATTAAGTGAGGACTGACACTTAACCATTGTTCTGAGTCCCCATCCTCCTCCTCCTCCCCCCTTCTGGCTTAAAAAGATCTTTTGTCCCAGACACACAACACAACATATAATGGACGCGGTAATAGCTTCCATTTTCCTGCAGGAAAGAGGAGGAGGAGGAGGTGAGCTTCTTCAGGAAGACCCAACATCCTTCCTCTAAGACGTCTCAGTATGAAAATACTGTGCGCTTGTCAACACCAAAAACCAGGAGCCGACTCCCCAAAGAAGCAGGGTAAAACTCATCAGAAACTACACTTCAACCAAACATTGTAAAGTGAATTTTATATGTGACACAGAGCTGAACATAAGCCTTAGCATATTTAGCAAAAAGTTTCCCTTTTACAATTTTCTACAGTGAGTTTGAAAAGTGTTTTCCTTATCATTTTATGTAGTAATTTATCTGTTTATGATAGACTGGTTCAGCCACCAGATGGTTTCCTGCAAGTATTGATTGAGGTTAATATTATGTTTTAACTTATATGCAAACCCACTGAAAGTCTATTTATTCCTATGAATCCTTGTAATCTCTGAAATAATATGCAAAACCCAGCTTTTGTTTTTTACTTTGTGGAATAAATTTAAGTTGACATATTTTGACTTGTTATATATCAGATTTTAACTTTGGTAAATAAAATAGCAGAAAAGCTTACAAACAACCAGTTTTAAAGTCTAAAATGTTGAACATAGTCAAGTAAAATCTAGATAAGTTTTAATTATGCTGACACAGAAATAATAGGAAGTTGTGTAATGCATACAAAGCATGCATAATGTTTTATGCATCTTTACAATAAACCTTTCAAAAAGCATGCCAAGCAAAACCTCTTTTCACAAAGGTGTAGTTGTATAAGAGGTGTCATTCAGTCATGACAAACCCATGTACAGTACATACTCCATTAAAATGGGCAAGAAAAGTTGCAAACATGAGTTTCTCTGATTATTTAAGTGAATTTGAACTTTTGCAGTGGGTTTTGAAGCGAGATCGAACTAAAAAGAAAAAGACCCAGGAACAGAAACCGCTAACTTGACAGTCAAACTGAAACACTTAAAACCCATTAAAAGTACAAATTTACCCAACTGTGGTAAGAAGTAATTGCATTGCGCATTGTAGTTCATACTGTATTTCTTTTAACAAAACTATTCACAGAAATAGCTCTCCATGATAGCCCCATGATGGAAAAATATTAAATGAGCTTTTCCTATTGTAAAATGAAGCTTCATTCCATGTAAAAGGAACAGACCACCAATCATTAGAAACAATGTATGGAAACTCACATGGAAGCAAAGTTGTACTGAACAAATTTGTACAAAAAGATGTACTTAGAAGTGACTTATATTAAACTAGAAAAGCACTCTGAGAGCACAAACCTCCACCAAGGGCCACAGTTATTTTGCGAATATTTGTTCTCTTCCAAAAATAAAAATTCCAAAGGCACTCTATTTTTTCATATTCTGGATCAAAGTATCCGGAATGATTCCTTTACCTGGATCAGTCTTTGATATATTTTACAACCTGTTGGAAGCTTGTCATGTATTTTTCTTCCTAAGTGCGCCGACCATTTTTGTTGGAGTTACGTGCACAAATGTTGAAAATGGCCCTATGTCACAATGTTAAAGAATCCTTTAAAAAATTCCTGGATCCAAACGATGATCTGGATCACCACCAAAATTAAATCAGTTCTTCTATTCACATTTCCAAACACTTCTGAATCTGTCCATAACATTTTGAGTTATCTTCAACGCAAACGAACAGACTGAGAAACAGATAAATGCTGGTGAAAACATAACCTCCTTGGCGGAGGTAAAAATGAATTAAAGTGCATTAGATGGAGAGGGGTGTCACTGAAGGATAGGCTGTCTTTCACAAGGACCGTTTGACCAGCAGGAAAATATTGGATGTTTTGAAGAACTGTTGTGTGACAACAGACTTAGTTTGAAGTCTGATTTTTCTTTTGATGAAAATCCAAAAAGGAAACAGAAAACATTATTGGATTGGATTACCGCAAATCAAAGAGACAACTAGAACCCAGGCTCTTATTTTTGGACAGCTCTTATGCCATAGTTTAACAAGCTATAAACTAAATTTAGATTATTCTTCCACTGACAGTCCATGTAGCCGATGGTTTGCTGGCATTGTCATTCTGGTTGCTGAGCATGCACACCCCATGATTAACTGAGGCGTCCACCACAAACACTGCTGGTTTACCAGCTGGTTCACATACAACCAGACCCCCGTTAACACCAATCTTTGAATCAAAAGTATTTTTATTTGTTTTACTTCTTATTGCATGATTGTCCGCAGCCATGTTGAATGTTTTCATGTAAGGGAACTTGTTTAGATGAGGTGGTGACATTGTTTTCCCTCTATAACACAATAAGAACAACAGAAACTTAGGTCATCAAAACTTATATTAATTCCTTCTGGCCACTGTTGTTTGTTCTGAAAATAGTGTCTGGCTCATAGACGTATGTACATATATTTTTATGTTTATGGTCAGGCTAAAGCTAACAATGGTCAGGTTAAAGCTAATGGTGTTCAGCGACAAAAGCTAACGGTGTTAAGGCTAAAGCTAACCATGTTCAGGCTAAAACTAACGGTGTTCAGGCTAAAGCTAACGATATTCAGGCTAAAGCTAACGGTGTTCAGGCTAAAGCTAATGGTCTTCAGCAGCTAAAGCTAACAATGTTCAGGCTAAAGCTAACATTGGTCAGGCTAAAGCCAATGGTGTTCAGCGACTAAAGCTAACGGTGTTCAGGCTAAAGCTAACAATCTTCAGGCTAAAGCTAATGGCGTTCAGCGGCTAAAGCTAACACTCTCCGGGCTAAAGCTAACAATGTCCAGGCTAAAGCTAACGGTGTTCAGGCTAAATCTAATGATATTCAGGCTAAAGTTAACAATGGTCAAGCTAAAGCTAACGGTGTTCAGGCTAAAGCTAGCGGAGCAGGTGGCTAACTGCACCAGTGGTGTACATTCATGTGGACATTTGTAACTGTAAAAGCATCATCACAGGGGGGAATAAAGGCTGGGAAACTGAATGCTGACTGTAAAATAAGTGAGTATACCCGTGTAGACCCTGGGCTACAGCACTGGTGTAACTATACGAAATGGTTGAACAGTTCATTGATAATTGTGTAATTTATCAAGAAGATCAGTAACACAAACTCCTGGGAATTTAAAAAAAAAAAAAAATTGGAACAAATTAGTAAGACTATAGTACATAAAAAAGAATAAGTTTCAGCCCACAATGCAACATGTTTTGAAGATTAAAAAGAGGTTTTTTTTTATGTTTTCTTCAATGTTTAAAAATGTATTTACTTTATCAAACCACTCATTGCTACCTTGATTGGATGAAGAATCCAAGAAGAATGTATGAATGGATTGAAGGATATGTGTCCTATAGCAACATGACAAACTGTTGGTATCTGCTTCCCACATCATCTCCACATTTAGCCCTCCAGTAGGCCAACTTTTCACAACCGACTCCAGCCTGATGGGGCCCACAATCAAACCACAGTTTAGTTGCAGCAGAATATAATGTATCACAAAGTAAAATATGAGAAGGCTGAGGAGAGGCTCAGGTCCAACACTAATGTCTTGGCTGCATGAGGAAGTCAGCATTTGGACATCTGTTATTTCAGTGTCAGACTGTGGGAGAGCGAGGAGCCAAGACAATAGAGCTTATTGTCCAAAGTTCAGGACCCCTGGGACGCTGGTAGACAACCACAGAAGTCTTTTTATACATCCTGAACTCAGCAGCTGAACATGTTGTGCACAGACAGCAATTTAAGAGATTCACCCGTGGTTTACTTAGAATTCACTACCAAAAGTGGATGGTCATGCTTGTAATATAAGTAACAGATTTTTCATTTAGAGGTTGTTGTTTTAATACCCTGTATAAGAAATAGTCACCAGCAGTCGAGACTTAATCCTCTCATACTGTTGTTCCAAAAATAAAGACAGGCAGATAAATATATCAGACAAAGCAGGGAGGGTGAAAAATCTGCTACTGTTAAATGTGAAATAGGACTCGGGAGAACAAAACCATGATTGAAGATTTCTTCATGTGTGTTTAAGACCTCCACAAACACTCGTGATAAATGCTTGCATAAGTATTTTAAACGCTGGGGCCAAACAAAACGTCAGTACAAATACTGCAATCAAAACAAACTG
>NC_136610.1:12914951-13039951 GCF_933228915.1 Telmatherina bonti | reverse complement strand
AGCGTCGCTTCCACCGTCTCCTTTGCATCGAGAAGAGCTCAACTCTCCCAGAGACTTGCCCACCTGTCTTTGCCCAGGCTGAAGGAGAGCAACCTCTGCCACCAAGTGGGACACCCCGAGGAACCCATCTGGACTGTAAGGGCACCTGTTTCCACATCATCATATCACTAAACACTGTTTACTGAGGGATTCTACATAAATAAAACTAGCATCACTGGTCATTCCTGAACTTAATGCTCAGCATCAATCAAATAAATATTTTCACCTATAAAGACATGTTTTCATATTTTTAACCTTAATTAATCGTGGAACTTTGTGTAACAGGCAATTAACTGTTTAATGAATCTTCAACTTATACTTAATATCCAGATATTTATTGGCTACTGTTGTTTTACAATCTGTTCTTTATTGTCTATTGATTAAAAACCTTTTGAACAACAGAAAAATGCAGCACAATGTGCAGCACTGTTAACAGTTTGCAACACCAGTGTCATTCCAACAACTTTTGAGAGATGTTCATACTAAAACTATACCCCAAATCTTTCATATCTACCAGGTTTCAAGGGCAGCAAGGAAAGCCACAGCAACAGTGCAAATTGAGATGCTGGCAGCACCAAAGCAACTTTCAGAAGGCTATATTCCTCCACGAGAACCAGAGTGGAGCCGGAAAAATGCACAACTCACATGAGCATCTGTCCTTAGGATGACTAAGTTATCTATTTTTAAGTTTCTACTCACCATCATATTTTTTTTTTTTTTTTTTTGTCTTGTCCAGCATTTAGGCAAGCAGAATGATGGTCTGGATGCTGTGTTCTTCTGTGCAAATTTTCTCTGCCAAGGGAAGCTTTATAGATACAATGATCCCCTTGAATTTCTGAATTTTTATTTTATTTCGATATTTATTTTGTATTATTGTTTGATTTGTAGAGTTTGTACTGCTGGACCAGAGAGGACAGACGAAAGACAGAAAGAGAAAGGAGAAAAACACCTCATCAGAAAAGTGAAAGAGATAAAGCGAGAGAAAAAAAAACTAAAAAATAACCCAAAAACAAAAAGAAAAAAACAACCTACAGATGTATACATATATACACATACATACACACACATACTTATGCACACACATACACACGCATACATACACGTATACACACATATGTATACACACACATATACACACACACACACACACACATATATATATATATATATATATATATATATATATATATATATATACATATGTACACACATACATATACACATACATACATATACACACACCTATATGCACACACACACACACACACATACATACGTATGTATATACAAACATATACGCACTCGCCAGTATTAACACATATACATACACATACAAGCCAACTTTAGATCATAGTAACTAAACTATGAATCTAAAAAGTTAAATATAAATGAGAAACAAACAGAAATGAGAAAACTAGCTGCTGTTAGTGAATAAAACTGCGTGACGACTCGGTGACTGTGTCACATGCAGAACATGCAGAGTGGAACGTGTTCCGGAAAAGGTGATCATGCCAGTGTGACCCCTCCCACACAAAGGCAAGAGGCACGCCAGGAGTACCCCCGAGACCAGGGCCATCGGCAGCCATCCCCAGGCGCAGACCCCAACCGCCCCACACCGGAGCCAGCCATGCACCGACCCAGGAGGTGGCAGAGGGGGGTCCCAGCCAGAGTCCCCCGCAGTCAGGGGGAACAGGCCCCAGCAGGCACCGGCCACCCAGGGCAGACAGAGCGCGGGCCCCACGGCCCCAAGAGCCCGGAAGCAACCCCCCACCCCCGCAGGCAGAGGGCCCAGCCCACACCGACGGAGGGCCGGGATCCCCAGACCGCCACCGAGCGGCAGCCAGGCCGCACCCCAGCGCACCAGCAGCGCCCCCCGAGCACCAAGACCCTCCCCCATGCACACACACACACACGCGCGCGCGCGCGCACACACACACACACACACACACATGTGCACACCCACACACACACCCACACGCATCCACACTTCCTCCTTAAGCACACCCTATCCACCCATTCTCTTACACACGCTCAAACTCACACTCTCCTACCCCCGTTCTTTATACTTACACACCCCCTCACACACACATCCCTGTTCTCTCTATAATCACCCATTCTTCCATACACGCATACCCCACTCTACACACACACATACCTCCCTACACCCCTCTATCCACATTCACACTCCTCATTGTACACCCACCCCATCACTCCCCCGTATCACCAACATAACCCCACATACACACCCCCACCCATCTGCATACACCCCCCCTTCCTCCTATCCCAGCGGCCACCCACTTTCCTAAATTCTTTCACCCTGATCGCCCCCCCCCCCTCTACCCTAACATTCATTCACCACTTCATCCATTGGCTCATGCACGCCCTCACCTTTCTTTCCAACGTGTCCCCTGTGAGATACCACCAGGGGAGCAGGGGATAGGAGGGCCCCGATCAGGGCCCCACAACTACCCCCCCACCCCTGTCAACGCCCCCCCACCACTCCACACATGCAGCCGATCCAGCACCACCAGGGCCAGCAGCAGTCCCACCCCCGCCAGGCCAGCCCAGACCCAGGTCTCCTGAACAGCACCATTCCCCCGCCCAAACTCCTCCGGCACAGCCCCAGAAATAGGGGCGTGGCAGGACCCCATTGTCACCCCCTCCCTCCCAGCTTATGAATGATTGTGAAGTGTGTGTTGTTTGCAATTAAAATTGGGAAGAAGTAACCACATCATGTTGGGAGCGGGACCACCAAAGCAGCCCCGCCATCATATTAAACAATAATGATATTCATGTTCAGTTTAGTTTATACACACACACACACACACACACACACACACTTATGCGTGTGTGTATGAATAAGATCTGTTTCTATGTATGAAAGTTTACTGTTTTTAGCTTGTGACTAATGAAATGTTTTAAATGATCTCCAGCCTTTGCTTGAGGCTCCGCAATTTGCAGTAATGCGTACGATTTTTCCTCCAGCTGAGCTGGATTCTGAATCATTATCACAACCATGTGTGTTTCAATTGTTGCACAATGACACTTTAGGATCACATATTTTTACTCAACATACACTGTAAACTTGAAACAGTCATTTTTCTATTCTGTCAGAGCTTCCTAGAAACAGTACTTACAGAGGTAGGCAAGTTCGGTCCTGGAGAACACACCTGACCAGAATGGGTGATTCACTGAGCAGAGCTTAGTAAATTGTTAGATTCATTACATTTTAATTAGGTGTGTTAGAACAGGGAAACTATTAAAGCCTGCTGGATAGCAGCTGTCAAGGTCCAACTTGATAACTCCTAAGCTAATCAATTACTTGATTAACCCAAAGAGCTTCAAAACTAGCCTCAGTCTAGTTAACAAAAGATGTTGCAGCATCAGTTTAAAATCCACTGTAAACCAATGAACAAGGGTTACGTAAACAGAGATCACAGTTGTGAGTACAGGAGTGGCAACCTGCATGGTCTTTAGATCAGGTTTGTGGTCCATCTCCAGACCACAGGCCAGCCAGACATCAGGGATTGAAGCTGCGTAAAACTGGGAGGCTAATCTGGGATGAACATGTCATGATTTGGAGATTTTAAGAGGGGGGTTAGGAATGGTGTGGATGTGTGGACAAACAAAATCAAAGACAAGGAAAATACCATCAATAAAAGCACAAATAAAACAACAAAAAAATAACAGACAAAGAATGTTTGTTAGCCTCTTCCTAAGATAATGTAACCTAACTTTGGATTTGCTTCCATTTTGACAGTAAACCAAGCTAAGTCACTCAGTCTCCTCTTTTTTTGACTGCTTCTTGTTGTTAAAGGGATTTAAACATCCTTATGATAGAAATTCTCATTTTTTAACCCTTTCATTTGTGTCCTGTTGTGTTTTTTAACTTGTAGCTGTTCACATGACAAAACTGCTTAAGACTTAATATATATATTTATAAATGCAACATTTCATCTTCACATCATTAATTTTTTTTCAGCAAGCTGCAATAGTGTTGCTTTTATTATGTAGATATTTTGTTTTCAGCTTAGATATCAGCTAATAAGCAGCTAATAACAGCTGTATGCATCTTCTCTTCATCACAGTAATGGTCACCATGGTGACATGAAACATACCGTTTGGGTTACTGTCTCTAGCTCCTATGTTTAGTTGCATAGCTTTGCAGGTACATTTGAGTTAGTTTAAATGTAGTTTGTGTGTGTTCTCAGAAATTAACACATTTTTACATGATGTAACAAGCAAATAACCTGGAGGCGCAGCGAAGGATGTATTTGACCAGACGTAGGGACAGAGACTCAACAGCAGTAGAAACACTATACATGTTTTAAAGGTATAATATACTGAAACATCTGTGATGCCTTGGCTATCAGTTTTTTTTTTGTCCTCATCTCAAAACTGATCAAATACTAACATTTAATGTCACCATGTGTTGTATTGTTTACACCCAACATGTCAGTCCCACAGACTCTCATTAGAAATTAACGACATTTCAGAAACACAGGCAGTTTTCCATCCGGTAAGCAATATCTCATTGGAATTGCTATTACCTAAAATATTACCTGGTAGAAAGTCTGGATCAGGGACGCCCATGTCAAGTCCCTGAAATTTACTGCAGCTTTTTGTCAGATGCAACCCTCCTCCACCAGATCTGAATCAATGAACGACTCGTTCTCAGGCTTCTGCAGAGCTGGAGACATGCAGATGAAGGTACTCAGCCATTTATTCAGGTGTGTTGAAGAATGGTTGCATCTAAAATTGAAGAACAGTGGATCTTTAGTCTATACTACAATATTGAATTTCCCTTTGGGGATTAATAGAGTATTTTTCATTTCATTTCATTCATTTAATTTCATTTCACCTCAAGGACTTCTCTGTGAAACAAAAATAATCTATTCACTTTCATTAGTGTCCCTGTTGAAGATGACAAATATCTATTTGTAACAAACTTTTAAATTTTGCTATCAAAATGTTTCATTCAGAGATGTAAGTTTGCCCATTAAATGCCCCATTAAACTTGTTTTTTTTGTTTGTTTTTTTTTAAAGATGTGGAACAATATATGAAGTCAATCTCAGAGTGACGAACAGGCTGTGAAAAACTATTTGTATGTGGGAATCTTTGCTGGTTTTTTCCAAGTAATTAAGTTTCCTGTGTTATTTACTTCATCTGTATGTGTGTTGTATACTTGTTGTTCAATAAAGGGCTGTAAAAAACACAAAAGTTTGCACCCTACAAATTGGCAACTGGATCTAGTCTGAGTTCTCTAATGTGCCCCCTGGTGGAATCCACTGGTAGCAAGCAGAGTACAAGGTGAGTAATTCACCTCTCAATGAATGCATATGTGAACGCAGGGTCAATATGAAGGTGTATGCTGAGCTGTAGATGAATCAGTGCTGATTAATTCTCAGTTTTACTTAAAGAAATAAGGTGTGTATCAAGTATAATTCATAACAAGCTTTCGACTTGTTTAAATTGCCAAGTTCTAACATAAACTCAACAGTCTTGCACTTGTTTTAGCCTGATATTAATACCTTGTTATGATTGGGAACACAATAAAATAAAGAGTGATGTCTTGTTTGTTTGATTGTTTTACAGTCAATAAAATGTGAAAGCTCAATGTGCTTAGCATTTGTTGCTATGGTGATTAAGCCAGTTTTAAAAACAAACACCTCAAAGATGATGAAAACGTTTGAGGATTCACACATGTTTCTCTGTGATTGTTGCATCAGACCACAAATCTGATGATCTGCTTCTCTTCAGGTTTTGTTTCTCTGTAAATTCAAAGAAAACAATTTTAAGATGTCTGTCACATGCTCAGAGTCTGACATATCTCACTGATTTCTAACAACTTCTAAAGAAATGTTAAAGTAAAGTAATGGACCGATTGGCTTAGTGTTGTACTTTTTGTGTGATTTTATTGATTTTACTGCTGTGTGCAGAAGTTGTGGGTCTTTGCCTCAGACAGGATGTTGTTTGGAGCAGTCAGCCCACACCTTCTGTTAAACACAGGAAGTAGTTAAACCAAGACTTTGTCAAGGCATTGTTGTGCCCTCCCAGATGAAGTGGCTGCGTTTGTCTGCATTTATCATATTCAGCATAAGATCATGGAATATGTTCAACGTTTCAGATACTTCCTGCTTTAATCCTGAGTGAAAACTAAACTTTAACAATGCAGGTGTTATGAACACTCAGGGGAAAGAACTCCAGTTTGTTTTTTTTTGTCTATTTTTGTTTGCTTTGCAGAGCATTACTGCCAGCAGCTTCGTCATGGTAGAGTATCAGGAACTTTCTCCAAACAAAAGGTCTTTGGTGATATTCCTGGAGAAGTGGCGAACTGGCAGCAGCAGATCCGCATGACGCTGTGGTTTAGGACCAATAAATCTGTTGGACGTCACTCTGCAAACAGCGTTTTTCCAATTAACCACAATTGGCAGCATATAAGTAGAGCATCCATGTGGTTTTACATTGATTTATTCATTTGAGTAAATGGTCCAAAACAGGGGAAACAGAGGAGTGAACAATGATCCCTTCAAAGGAAAGGTTGTCAGAGTTTATCCAGAAGTGTCGGAAAGAGCTGGATTTGACTTGAGTGCAGTTCAGGGAAATGTGAGTTTGCTGAAACAGGTCGTTTGAGCCCAGAAATGATCAAATCTCTCAGACTGTGCGCAGATTATTGCTTGTTTGCTGCTTTTATGAAGGTCTGATCAAATTCTGCTCCAATAATGTTGGACTGTGTTGACTTTCAATCCAAAAGGAGATATTTCTGAGTTCAATATGGGGCTAATGCTGCTAAAATAAAGTTGTGGCTTGTACACGACTGCTTATATTTAATCCAAACTTCCAGTCGTCTGTCAAACAAAGCAGACGTAGTTTGAAGTCCGGATGAACAATTTTGCTATGTTTCATCAATAAATACGATTTGTTTTGATGTATTCCCCAAAATGAATAGAAAAGTTGGAAAACCAGCACATACAGATATAAAAACATAGATGTTGCAGTTAGTTTTAATAAGAAATTTTAATGGTTGAATTGAAAGGAATGTTTTAACTGGGTGAATGGCTTACAGAAGAAAAGTTCAGGATTTACAACTAAATAATCAAGCTTCTGCAGGAAATGATTCAGGAAACTCAGAAATTTTATTTATATATATATATATTTTATGTATATATCAGATCACTAGAAGAAAAGTCAGATAGTCGAGAGTGATGCAGGCTGAGTCCAGGAGATTCCTCACAGCGCTGCAGAGTCCTCTTAGCAACACACAAAACAAGACTCTATTCAAATTCTGCACACACTCAACTTGTCTGATTGTCGTTTCCCTGAAGTGGCTTGAACATTTTCCCTGCCATGTAAGATCAGAGCGGGAACATTTTTTTTTTCACCACCACAACACCATGACCTTTGACTGTTCACCTCAGCAGCACTTCTCAAGTTCATGTCCACATGTGCTTCCCAAAGGCTTCATTACATAACAAACATGATCCAATTCAATATAAAAAGAAAGTGTAACTCCACTTTAAAAGTACTTGTTACTTTTAAGGACAATTCAGGCTTAAATTTTCTCGTTCTTGTCTGAAGCAGTCAAATGTTTCACTCTCCTCCCATCATTTTTAAAATGCAAAGTAAAGCTGAATTTCCCATTGTGGATGAATAAAGTATTCTTGATTGATTAATTAAAGTGAAATGCAGCAAAACACTGTATGCATATCAGGACAATAAGTGTAAGCTCTGCAGCATTCCACAAGCTATGCAGTCTGACTGAAAGCAGCAGCCAGTTAGCAAAATGCATTGGTGATCGGATTCAAGGAGACTTGAAATATTAGAAATATTTACCACATTATTTTATAATGTGCATATTCTTTTCTTGGTTTGGATTGTTTGCTGAAATTAAAGCTGCATGTAAAATGAAAAAAGATGGCTGCAGCAAGCTGTGCTCACTGGGATTCTTTAATAGTTATTTATATTTAAATGTGCTTCATGTTTTTTTGTTCTCTTGGTTTAAAAGTTTATTGTTACAACGGCGCTGTTATTAAATGACACTTTCAAACACGTTGACTTGTATTTCTCATTTTCATGAGGAAAATGCCAGTGATTAGCTTTTATTATGTTGTCCTGGCAACACACACGAGAGCCTACAACATGCATGTTAGCATGATATTAATATGGTGTATTTCGCCCGGGCTTTGAGGATGGAGCCGTTGGTGGATTTGGTCGAGGATTTATGCAGAGCATGTGGTCCTTTTTGCTTCATCAGATCATGATTTTCAATCCTCACTGGACCGACTGTGAAGTGGCTGAGGATCATCACATTTAAATCTGAGACCATGGTTCACAGCCAGAAACGGTGGAGTGTCCTCTCCGGGGTGGGAAATGATTTCAAGTATTTTGTCTTATTCACAAGTGTGGTAAGAATGGGGAGGCGAATCAGCAGGTGAAAATGTGGCATCCGAAGTGATCTGTCTGCTGTGGTGAAGAAGAAGCTGAAGCTGAAATGAGTTTTCTTCACAAAGATTGGACGTGTTCCTCCATTAAGAATGTCTCATGATCCCCTCAGAGAAGCTGTAAGAAGCGTCGGGGAAATGAAAACCCGGGCCTCCTTTTGCTGCCCTCATTACCTGACCTTAGATAAGTTGTAGAAGATGGATGGATGAGAGTTAAGCATGCTAGCATGATTTTAACACACTGACAAGAGCCTCTTGGCATGATTTAAAGATGTCCACTAAGCATGTAAAAGTTAGCATGCCAGCTTTGTATGCTACATGTAAAATAGATGTGAATGTGTGTATCAATATACTGACCTTAGTTGCCATAAAATGGCTTAGCAACAGCATAGCCTGAGATTTGTTAAGGGGAAGAAATTGAAAATATGACTTCTAGCATTGAGACCTTACCAATTAAGCAACTAAATCTAAAACTACGAACAGAAATTCCTTCCAGTTTTTTTATTTTAAGTGGTATAATCTCCTGTGCAACCAGTTTGAGATAATAAATGTGATTTATGAGCTTGCAGAGGCGAGGCAGGGTCCACAATAATGTAACGTTTGCCTTCCACAGAGAATATAAAAATGTGTTTGTTTTTCTTTAGTGGGTGTGACTTTTTTCACACTCTGTTGAACAGAGGAAAAACACCTCCAGGGTCAGGGAACACACACCACTACTGTGTGTGTTCTGCCCAGTCGTCGTCCTCCAAAGTGAGCGGATTCTGTCGAGTTTTGATCATTAATATCAGAGTTAACATGAATAAACAAAGAAAAATGTGAGTGAGCATCAGTATGATAGCTAATGCGTTCAGAAATGAATGTGAGAGCGCAGACGTACGTTTAAAGCAGCAGTGTCTTTTATGAGCAGCTCAACTACCTGTTGGTAGTTTCTGTTAACTTCATCAGTTTCCCACGATGGGAACGTTTTTCGCTCCCGGCTTGTTGGCAGGAAACATCATCCTCTTCTCTCTCTCCCACCTACTTCAACCTCTTCAGAGAGAGGTCAGGATTTCTTTTCTCTTCTGTAAATTGAGAATCTAGATGTCCTGTCCCTCTTCTCACACTACTGTTTCCCCAACCGGCTTGAATTCAGAACTGAATCCATGTAAATAAGTATATTTTCAGAAGAGAACATATCCACTTTTCATAAAATTTACTTGTTTTATTTACTTGTTTGTGCACCTATATACAAACACTGCCTGTTGTGTTTCTACTTCCTGAACTAGCTGCTCTTTCTAAAAGACAAATTTTGTGAGTATCAGTGCATTTTATAGTGCCTCACTAAAAAACATTGAAAATATGAAAAATTTAATAGAAAGATATCTCCCTTCTGGAACGACATCTGAACACTTGGTCAATCGGTTACTGAATCTTCAAAAGAAGCCTAATATGGATGGAAACTGTGCTCTGTAGACTGTTCACCTTTTCTGCAGCTTTCATTCTTGACTGTTTTATGTCACCAGGCTTCCCAGCGTGTTTATTTAGTCAGTTTGTCTTCCTTTGCTTGAAATTTGATCTGCCAATGTTTTAATTACATGAGCTCATTTTGCCCTGAGGCTCTGCCTGGAGAGCTGGCACGCTGAAAACTTATGACACATTTCATCTGAAACCATGCTAATGAGTCATTCATTTGTTTTGTTACAATATGGTTTCATGGCCAAAAAATCTTTTTAAAAAATCCCTTTAGTCAAAACAACAACCGACTCAAATATACTATTTAAAATGTACATTTTAAATAGAGATGCAGTGATTTGCAAATTTACAAACAAATATTCCTTCAATCTGGGGTGCTGTTGTTGGACAATTTATCATGACTTAATATTTTTAGTGGTACATGTCTCACTTTCAGTATTTCATATGTTTTCTATGTTCTGTTAGCAATAAATCATTTGTTTAAAGGTTTCCAAATCACTGTGTTCTGTTTTTACTTTTATTTTTGCAGCATCCCAACATCTTTGGAACTGGTATCCTGCTTCTTTTTAACGTTGTGCTGGTTAGTATGAACAAAACAGATTTTGTTTCCAGTGGTGCAAAGACAAAGCTGTTTTGTCACTATTTCATCCCTTGCATCAGACCAGGCTTGATGGGAGACTACACATTTTGTCACCCACCACAGCTCACCCTCTTGTGTATTGAAAAGTCCAAAATAGAAAGAAAATAGTGTGTCATCTGTGGATTGCACATTGAGGATAGTGTGGGTGGTCTATCCATCAGCCTGTCATTTCATTTAATGCATGACAGCACGCACATCGACACTGTCTTACAAGATGTCATATTATACTGAAGTTAAAAAGTTTTGATTGAAAAAAAAAAAAAAAAAAAAAGTTTTGATTGATAAGTCTGATATCTGACATCAAGAACAATCAATTGCCATGATTCTGTCCATGTTTCTAGTCGGGACATGTTTGTTTGGTCTGAATCAAGTAAAACAGGAATAAAATGTAAACCTGTGACGATCTTTGTGCCACTTTCTATTTTTCCTCTAAACAAATCTTATTAAAAGGCTTTCAGCCCCATTATCACTTTTTTTTTTTTAGACATGATTATTTACAATAGGCTCAAAATATAGTAGGACACAGTCCATTGCAGGTACTTTTAGGGTGGATCAATACACATTCAGTGACCTAGTTGGTGTCTAATCTGTGGTGCAACGTTGCGGCTCATCTTTTGTGTATTTTACACAAAAAAGAGCTTTATGTCACAAAGGAAGGAGGTTTTGCAGTTTACTGAGACTAACAATACAGAATGTTGTCAGTGTTGCTCTTTATAGTGACTTATTTTTAAGGCTTGAAGCTTTACCTTTCTGGTGAGATCCCACCCTTTTACAGTGTTCAGTCATGGGGAAAGCAGGGACAATGAAATGACATCACCTGCCGGTAGTTTAGCCCACAATGCCATTCAGTTTGCCTGTATTCCCCCCTCCCCTCTCTGTACCACTGGATTTGTTCCAAATTCAGCCCCAGAAGTTCCTGGATAGTGGCAGCTGATTCCAGCTGCATCTATTGTTGTGCTGGTGCTTCCTTACATCATTTATAGACATGTGAACAGCCTGGAGTCCAGCTCTGTTCCCTGCTGACAGGCCTACATGTAAACAAAGCAATGAAAACAAAAGCAGTACCTCCTTCCTCTCTTAAACACAACCCGTCTATTGTGTAAGGCTGCTTCCTGTGCAAATCTGAACCTCAAATGTACAGTAGCTGCAGAGCAAATGCAAGTTGGTTTAACTTACAATAACAATATATTTTTATTTTTGTAAACATGGAGGTTACATTGGCAACAATACACAAACATCTTCACATTCTGCAACACAAAATAGCTTCATAGATACAAAACAGAGGGATGGACAAGACTAGAGGGAATGGACGAGGACAGATTAGTCCATCAAGGAGGAATAATGTCAGCAAAGGGCTTTGTACATCCAGACGGAGGTCAGAAGATCTCAGTCCAACACTGATCCCAGTTCGGCTGGAAGACCCTCCGACTGCCTCCACTTTGCATTTCGCAGTTTGAACCATTTCTGTGGAAGATTTAAAAAAAAAAAAGAAAACAAAACACACAGAGATTAGTTCAAAACAGCTGGCAGATTTTATTTGGAAGAGTGCTGCTGAGCCTGAAACATGAGAGCGGTGACATGATTGCCACCTGTCACCAAAATATATGGTCATGACATGAATATTCCTGAGAAGACACAGGTGAACTTCTTGTGTTGCCCAGTTTGTAGACTGCAGTTTCATCCATAGGCCTCTGGTTATGTTTACAATCAGACAATAACTGGTGTTCAAAACCAGATCCTTAAATAGGAAACCTAATAGGTGTGCCTATGTGTTTTTAGTGTTTTCGTGAGAGCTTAAGGACATGAGCTAAACAAAGCAAGAGAATATAGGGAACTTGAAGCTGGTTTTTGAAATCCTACCATAGCACATTCAAGAATAAAAAAAAAATATATTCAAATATAGTCATTTGCCACTGTGAGATCAGAAACTGGGTAATACTGAGACATAAGACAAATAGACTGGACATGAAAAAATATGAACATAAAAATGTGAAAAAGGAGTAGAATTAATGTTTTATTATTCAATTAGCTGGTTTTAGAATGACAACAAGTTACAGTCTGATATATTCAACATGTGAAAGGCTAAACTTTACAACAGAACATTTTTATTGTGAGAAACTAAAGCTAGCTAGATGTTAACAGCCACAACTCTGACATACGTTTACATTTAGCATGCTAGCATTAGCAAGTAAATGTTTAGATTTGCGATTCAATCTGGTGTGTGTTGACAAGGGCACTAAGAGTTTGTTTTTATTTTGCAGACATAAACATGAATTTGTTATTTAACAAATGCTGTCATTTAGCAATTCTAAATTTGTCATGCTATTGATAGCATTTAGACATTTATGGCATAGCTTAACAGGCTAAAAATGATAAAGTTCATACTAATATCAGTTCAGTTTAGAGTTTGCTCATATGTGCATGAGATGTGTTTTTGCACACTAATATTCAGCGCATTATGTCTGAGCTACCAAATAAGTCTATAATGTAAGTTTATTTTATAACATCTATAAAGAAAAGCTAACTTAAACATTTGGTTAATACAGTTCAGTATGAGTCAAGCTGCAAGCTTAATAAAATCTTCTTGAATTAATCCTTCAATAAACATGCAACAGGTAAAATACCTAATGTTTAGTCTGTAATTAGCTTAGCATATTTATTGGGTACTCACAAAGAAATCTGTGATATGTGTCTGCTGGATATCATATATCATATATTGTGCAAAGAGATTTAGTTTGGCTTGAAGAAATGAATACATTTTACTACGTAAATAAGATGATATGGTGTTTTGCTTTCTTTTTATTTTTTTTTACCACCATATCAATACAAACTCCTAATGTATAAAAATTAATGAAGTGTAGGAAACTAGCAACTATGCCCCTGCTTAATTCTAATATCTTCCCCATCACATCACAGTCACATATTCTGCTGCTTGTAAATGTGGCTACTGACTCACAGCAGTGACCCTGATGCTTGGTTTTATACGGAAAACCACAGAAAACTGCTTCCATCTGATTTTAAAGGAATGCAAGCAATGACTGGCTTGTTTCTTTAAAACCAGTTCCCTGCACCATTACTCCACACTTTGACCACTCACCCAGTATTGTCCACAAAACGCTAACCTGAAGATGATTGCACCAAGAATCTCGACACACACTCATGACCTGTTGCATAGCTGTTTTGCGGTCATGTTGTCAAGGGATTCACAACAGCACTGACGAAATCTCGATAAAGCCGAGGGGAAAGGGAGGGATTCAGCCCTCTGACACAAGACTGAGGTTGGTTATTTGACTAGTGTGCCTGCCATGAGGGACATTTTCCACAAAACTGTACTGAAAACACATGAGATTCTCATCTGGAGTCATCTGGGATTGCGCCTGAAAATGCAAAGCCTAAATCAGTTCAAGAACTAGTCTCTGGCTGCTGCTGCTGCTGCTGCTGCTTCTGCAGCGCTTTTCATATTCTGTTCAGTAAAAGATCACATGCAAGTTTTGTTGTTTCCACACTGTCCTTTCATAAGTACAAAAGATCTTTGTTTTCATTCATTCATTCATAAAAGCAAAACATTCAAGCCACTTCTGAACAATAATGAGTAGATTCATAATCCTGCTGACCCATACAATAGTGCTTATGTCATTCTTTTTCCTAGTGAATTGCTGTGGATTACATAAGGAGGTCTTTCAAACTGGACTCTGACGCAGCACCACTGAAAACAAATCAAACGCTCTGTGGCTGGGGCTCAAACACGCCACAGAGAGGCCAGCGCATGTTTTAAATATTATTCATGTGAAACAGGGAGTGGTGGTCAAGTTGGTTGCTTTCAACTAAACCTTCTGCAATGAATGCTTTAATAAATACAACAAAAGTATTGACTAGAGGGGCAGCAAGAAGAAAAAGAAAGTGACAAGTCAGGTCTGTTGGTAAGAGGCCAGACCTTTACCTCACCGTGCCTGAACTGGGCATTCCCTGACAGCTCGGCCTGACTTCTCCCCTCCTTTGTATACAGTGAATGGAAACATGGAAAAGGTTGGGTTACAACCTTTGTCAATAACTAGAGGTTTCTGATGTCATGGGACTGATTATCTAAAGATTAGATCTATCTATCTATCTATCTATCTATCTATCTATCTATCTATCTATCTATCTATCTATCTATCTATCTATCTATCTATCTATCTATCTATCTATCTATCTATCTATCTATCTATCTATCTATCTATCTATCTATCTATTTATACGGCACATTGGGATAGACGTATTTAAACCAGCTGTGATAAATCTCTCATATCTGTATAATTATATTGGTTTGGTTTATCTACCAAATTCTCACCAACTTTTGAAAAGAATTGTTGTTTTTATCACTGTAGAGTGAGTATAGTCTATCAAAAGATATTGAATCTGACTGATGAATTCAACACTGTTCTGCTATGTTACTACAGTAGCCCAAACGGGACATTGCTGCAGTCAACTTTCAGCAAAAGATTCTTGTTGTTGCATGTCGCTTCCAACTTTATTATTCATCTTTATGGCACAGTAACTTTTATTTTGTATATTCCAGGATTGCCCATCAGTGACCTAAGGCTGGGAAACTGCACTTTCACCCCTCCTGGCACATCACTTTATCACTTGACAGCATTTTGCTTTACGGCACCATATCACACTCTGGCAAATAGATATTGTCACATTATAGAACACACTCTATAATGTGACAATTATAGAGTGTCAATCAATTTTCTTTGATTGAGCAAAGAAAAGGGACAGAGTTAGAAATAAAACAAGTCAACATCAGACTGACTTTTACTCGGTGGAGAGATCTCAGAGAAGAGACAGAAATCAAGACCGACACCTAACATTATGGCATTATGGCATTATGGCATTATGGGGTGCCTTAGTGAGAAAATATCACAAAGTTAAGTGGAGTTTTCATATCTACATGATGACCTCACAAATATCATGAAGAAAAAAGGAACATATCTAAGGATGTTGGGAGCCTACTGGTTTTTAAATCCTTCCAAACATGAGACGATTTTTCAGTCCCAGTTCCAAGACTGACAACAGTCAGGTCTGTCAAACTGCATCTGGACTGGTGAAAAACAAGTTGTGACAGGTTTAGCAAGAAAATCCTTTCTGTGACTTTGCTTCAAGAAATAGTTTGGAAACCATGTTCTGAAATTTGTTTGTAGATGTTTTTTTTTTTGCTGATGTGACATCAGCTCTGAGAAATCTGGTCGAACTGGTTTTCTGAAGCACACCGAGAAGCTTGTTTGTGTCATCCAGGAGTGATTGTTGCTTCAAACAGGTGGAGGGTTGCCATGTGAGAGATGTTTCTCTCCTTTGTCACTGGCCGGCTGTCAACAATACAACCACAAACAGAAATATTTGCCTATGAAATTAACCTGATGCTGCGTCAAGTCAAGTACATTTTTTTCCTCTTTCTTTTAATGGTGTTTGCCTGACAAATACTAGACAGGGAATTTGACGTTATTAGTCTCAAATCAGAGCTCCAGTTTTCACTCCTGTGAAGGTAAAACTCCTCATGGGTGACGGCTTAACTTCACAGATTGCACTCATAGTGATTACTGCATCAGAGGAATGCTACCGGAGGTGCCTGCTTAACTTCAGTCCACTTTGTGTTGTTATCAGAGCTCTAAAGCTTCACATCTGGCGGCTGGCGTGACAAATGCCAAGACTTTACAGTAGGCCGAAGGAATTCTCCTGATAGAGAGGTGATGGGAGTGTTTACATGTGGCAGAAATTGGTGATAGAAGCCAAATACCTTAGTTATTAAGTGAAGTTTTCTGTAAGCAAATGTCAATTTCCATACTTCAGTTTGTCTAACAAAAAAGTACCTGTCTGACATGAAAAAAGTAACAAGACTAGTGCTTTTTTTTTAATCAAATCCAGGCATGAAACCAGGTTTCCATATGTTTTACATATTATATGCAAATAAGAAAAGGAAGAGTCATTTTTCATAAACTAACACATGTTAATGAAGCAGTGGAAAGCGCAGACCTCAAACCCATGGCAGAAACCAAACACAAATCACCCAAAACATCCAGCACAGTCACACCCACACCGATCGACCGAGAAAAACAGATCAACAACTGCAATGCCTCTGCGGTTAGCTGAGTTTCACCACACTCTAATGCAAGTTGTGAAGGATCACCACCCTGAGCACCGTGAGACTGTCCTCAGACCTGCTCTACTCACTGTGAAGCCTTTTGCAGAAAAACACACGCACATAAATGTTCAGACTTTGAACTGTGTTCATTTTCTGTGAAATCAGCTAGCATGTTCATATTAGTTTGATGGGGTTTTTTTATTTTGTTTTTATTACTGGTACTTTAAGTAAAACAAAAAACTGGTTGTTGCAATTACTCAAGTATGGCAGGTACATCATTAAATTTCAGAGTGAAACAGTATTTTTATGATAAGATACAGGGCTGAGAAGGAAGTAAGTGCTCAGCACCATAACTTTGAGGTTAGTTTTTATCAAATATTCTGCAAGGACACGGATGAATGTGTTGACAAATGTTTTCTGCTTTAAAGAAGCTTTTACCATATGAATATCTAAAATTAGAATATTACCACCACATTTAAGTAAATACTAAGTTTATTATGTGTAAGATATAAGTGCCCATGTATGTCTTTAACAAGCCATATTACTGTGGTGTTCATGTTTCCTTTTATAAAGCATCCGGTATGAAGACAAACAGGAGGCTTGTTGCCCTTATGGAAAATTATAGTATACAATGACAAGCAGGGAAACTGTGCGTCCCTAAAGGTGGATTGTTTGTGGAGTGAGCCACAATCTTTATTCTACATCAGTAGATTTTACAGCGGATCTACATGAAGCAGTCATTATTTCTTGAAAATACGTGGTTTAAGACTATAAATAAACATATTTCAACCTCCTCACAGGCAACTCAAACAGAAGGGGCAGTTCTCACCTCCGTCTCCTCCTCTGACAGTCCGCACTCCGCGGCGATCAGCATCAGCGTCGTCCCGTCCGGATGCTTACTGACTTTGTTGAAATTTTCTTCCAACACTTTAATCTGATCCTCCGAGAGTTTCAGGCACTCCGTCGCGTTAGAAGCCATACTCGTATTAATCTATACGTTTTCCTTTATTCTTTTTCCCCTCACTGATCTCCAGTTAGTGTCAAGTTTGAAACACCGGTTCAGCCTCAGTCCTGGTTGCGGATCAGATGTGCGCACAGCTGGACGTGAAGATGGATGGCGCTGCGTGCGGTTGGCTGGAGCGCAGTGTGAGACTGGATGATTATGTGTGGAGACTTTACTACTGTCAACAGAGGCGTGTCGTGGGGGCCAGTCCTACAGAGCCCTCCCCCAAACACACCCGGAGGGAGGAAGGAGGCTACATGCAAACTACATGTGCCAGTTCCCGCACTGAGCGACGTTACAGCAGGAGTGTTTGATTGAAATGCAGATGAACGGTTTATTCTTTACTATAAATAAAAACCTGAATAATATTATAAAAAGTAAAACCATATAATTAAAAAAATTTATAGAAGCATTTAAAGAAGAAGTCAAGATCAAGTCACACAGAACAAATTCAACTTTTTAAATAATAAGATATGTTTGATGTTCAGATCATTAACAATGAAGAAGTGTTTGAAACCTTCCGATTAGTCACATCTTACCTGCTGTAAAGTCATCTTCAGTAAATTTGGCAATTGATAGTGCTCTCTGAATGTATGGGGAGAATTTTTATTACATATAGACTCAAATTTCCAAATGCCATCTTAAAATCTGCATGTGATCTACACTCACCAGCAACTGGTCCACATTGATGAGTTTGGAGCCTCTTTTGCCTTCAGAATTGTGATAAGCCTTTGGGTTTTGGAAACATTCCTCAAAGCTTAAGTTCCATTTTTAAAATGACAGCACCTCACAGTTGCTGCAGGTTTGTCGGCTGCACATCCACAGTAACAATCCCCCGTTCTACCACATCCCAAAGATGCTCCAGATGGAGATCTGGGGAGGCACTGGAGTTAAGTGAACTCCTTTTCATGTTCACAAAATCAGTTGGAGATGATTTGAGCTTTGTGACATGGTGCTTTATCGTGCTGCATCAGAAGATAGTACGCTGTGGTCATAAATGGATGGACCCCACCATCTGAATACCATCTGAAAGTGAAACTCATCAGACCAGCCAATATTTTTTCCAATCTTCTATTGTCCATTTGTAGTGCAGCTGCTGAAATTGTATACTTATTTCTAAATGGCAACATAAGGTGAAAAAAAAAATAATTGTGCTGCTTCTACTTCTGTTACCAAATGATTACACTAAAGCTAAATGTAAAGAACATTGGTGATCTGGTGGTCACAGCCTAACAAAAAAAAAAAAAAAAAAGACTTAGTAGATTCCCCATCTTTAATGTGAACTTAATCTAAATCTAAAGTATTTTCTGATCTTAATATGACAGTATCTGTCCAAGACTATAAAAATAGGACATTCCTAACATGCACACATTCAAGACGAAGGCTTTCCTTCTGCATCAGTGATATGCTTTTTGTTTACACTGTTGTAGTTTAATGACGTAGCACTGACAAGGCTCATTTGTATCAGCTCCACAGACCATTGTGTTTTTCCTTGAGGGAAACATTCACAGCTAGAATTTCCCTTCAGAGAAACAGCAAATAGAGGCTCGATCATTCTCGCTGATCCACAACACATGCATATGTTGAGTTTCTTGTGATGCTATTTATGGGTTTTGATTAGACCTATAATTATGTGGTACACTAACCAAAGAAAACTCCTTTTAAGCAACTAAAAAGCTCACTGTTATCTCCTCCTGCACAAAATTACAGCAGTCTTTTCACTTGTGATTTGTACAGGAAAATCATGAAAAAGTTCCATTTTGAGACATGTATGTTCTTTAACTCTGACATTATTTAATGTTTAGGATGAAGGTGATGCTGAAACATTGGTTTTATAGCGCTTGCAGGAAAATATACTTGGATATGTGTGTATTTTTAACTGCAGAGAGAAAATTTAAGGGTGCAAGGAAAGAAATGTTGACAAATGTCCAAACAAACTTTAAAGTAATAAAAATAGAAAAGAAAAATGTAATAAAAGACTTTATATTTTAGTTTTTTTTTTTGTTTGTTTGTTTTTTATTATTAAAAAGCAGCATTAAAATAGTACTTCTCAATTTATGTTGGACACTTTAAAAATATAGGCCATTGTGATTTTTGGCCTGGGACACTCCTCTTTTATTAGTTTGTCAATTTATTTACTTATCCTGCAGATGGATGAAGAAGTATTTCAAGATGGTGATCAGAAATATTGCAGCCATGGCTTTCCTCTGGCTGGAAATATTACACGATAACAATAGTTCCTGTCGTAGTCTCAGTCAGTTTTGCTTGCTTCATGGCTTCCAATTATTCCTGGTACTTAAACACCTTGTTGAAACTGACTGGTTCTTTGCAAAATGGCTCAAATTAAAATATACCAGGGTTCACTGAGTTCCTCACCAAATGAGAATCTGTTAGCTTGCAGAAAAACATTGGCCTTCCCACAGCAGTTCAAAGGCAAACATACATCTGGATTTCTGTTTTCTGAGATCAGATTCAGTTAAATTTGAAGGAACAAATCAACAAAACATTCATACTTTAAAATGTTTTAATGACTTAAAAGCTGTTGCTATAGTGCTTCATGCTAGCTCAAAACTAACACAAAGGCTAACGTTAGCATGTTTAAGCTAATGCGGATAGGGAAACCTCTGCACATTTTGTCAAAATGAAAATGTGTTGGTAAAGGGAATGTCGGGGAGTTTATGTTGAACTTGATTCATTTGTAGGGAAAAATCTGGTAAAAAAGAGGGTGACATTTTAATTATATTTGTTTGGACCACCAGTTTCTGTTACTGGATCATTGTTCACTGTTTGCATTATCCTTTTATTAAAATGATAACATTCACAGGTTTATTTGAATACATTTCCTCCCTTTAGTGATGCTAGTAATATTTGTTGCATTGAATGCACAACACAGATACTACAAAATACTGTTTCTTATGAAACCCAAAGAGAAAGGCAAGAGCAGGGGTATACAAGTCTGGTCCTTGAAATCTACTTCACCAACACATCTGAATCAAAGGGCTGAACTTCCTCAAACACGTGCCAGAGGACTGGTAACGAGACATTCATGTGATCAGGAGTGCATGCAGGGTTGCACTATAAGTTGCAGGGTAGTAAATATTTAGTGGACCTCGGGGATGCCTAAAGTAAAGGTAAAAACATTACACTGCAATTATAAAATATATTTAAGTTGCTCTTGCATGAGACAGCCGGTAAATGTGTCCTTTAGATTAAATATAATAAAAACCAGGCAGCACAGTATATAACAAGCATATACAAGCGATAACAAGCTGTCGATTTACAACAGACAAACAGTACAGAGTTCTGCAGAAATGTGGCTGCACTTAATACTACCAGAACTGATTGGCTGCAGGTTTAAATTCAGCTTTGTCAAGTGATAAGAAAGAAAAATCCTGTCAGTAAGAGATCCAAAGTTCAGTGTCGGTGCCTGTAAATGGAAATATATGCTCTGTTGTGTTTGCAAATCATTTTAAGGAAGACTATAGCTTGTTGTTTGCCCAAGTCATTAAAAGTCACAACTAACCTCTAAAAATAGAAGGTTGTTCAAGCTAAAGTGAGAAGAAAAGAAGGTAGCTGTGTCTACTTTAAAAACGTACATTTTGGCAAAATGTTGATATTTGTGGGGAGAATTATCACAAATTACTTGATATGTTTGGGACAACTGGAAAATAATTTGATGAACAAATAAAAAAAGTTATATGATACAGTTTAGAGGATATATTGTCGGTTTTATTGTCAGAGTCAAAAAGTTTTCATAATGTGGAAAGCTAATCCATACTCATCATTTACCATATTGATATTAATTTGGTTTGAAGGAAGTGTTTTAATGGTGATAAAAGAAATTTTAAAAACCTTTATTGATGATTGATCAACTTTCTGTTGAAGATTTCACAACTTACAGTCATCTCAGTTTTAGTTTGTCATTTTATTATAATTGCTTGTCCAGAGTTGCAAAAATCAAAACCTAGTTAATAACTCTAATATAGAAAATAGAAGAATTGAAATAGAAGAAGTGATAAGTTTGAGACCCAATGTAATGATCATGACTGCATTTAATAATAATGTTAGCTACTTTTAAAATTTAAAATTCCTGTGTTAATACAAAGAATAAAAGCTTCATGCAGACTGCTTTATATCCTTTTCTCTTGAGGGATTTTTTTAAATTTTTTTTTTAAGGAATGAGTTTAATTTAGACTCTATGACAGACTGGCGACCTGTCCAGGGTGTACCCTGTCTCTCTCAGTGATTGCTGGGATAGGCTCCAGCTTCCCCACGACCCTTGACTGGACCAAGCCATAAAGAGAATAATGAATGAATGAATGAATGAATGAGTTCTATTTGGTGATTAACATCAAGGCAAATAATGTGTTGGACAACAAAAATCTAAAAATAAAACAACACTATGATAAGGACAAGTGGCCCGGAGTCTGAGCAGAGTAAAAATACCACAAATCGTGACCTTTTATTTCCAGCTTCTGCAGGACTTATCCGTGAAAACAGGTCTTGAAATGTAAACTATGATGTATGAAGGTTTAGTTGGAGAACAGTTTCACTGCAGGGAGAACTGAGGAACTACAGCAATAAAACCTGAAGGTGTGAAGGTCAGAGTCCAGCGCTGCTACTTACGTCTTTTACTCAGGAAGCCAATGATCAAACACTCCTCCGCTTTGTGGTGAAAACACGTGTTCAGAGCACTCTCAAAGATAATCTGTTTCTAATTTTTACATGCAGTCATTTTGTCTAGCAGATAAAAACAATAACGCTCTGTCCTGTTTTCAGTTCAGTGTCACTGATTAATGCAAGCTGCTGGTATTATCTGGATCTCTTCTTTTATCTGCTTTGTTTAAAAGACCTGCGATGGACTGCTGTCCTGTCGAGGGTGTCCCCTGCCTCTCATCTGCTGAAAAGGAAATGAATGAATGGATGTTTAAAAGAAATGGCCACGCTTAACTCCCCACACATGTAGGACAACAGTGAGTTTATTCAACTACACAGATTTAATGCACATGAATCCTGTATGTCCACATGGATGAATCCAAACAAGTAGCCACAGGCTTTTAAGTACTGCTTCACAACCCATTTAGCTTATCATACATCCTTCCAAAATAAAAGTGTTTTGCTTTTATGATTACACTTAAACTGTTGTTATTCGTCGATTTTCTTTTTTTTAAATCCGTATTCTCACAATGACATCTTTCATCATGGTTTGCAGGCTCAGTTGCAAAGTCTAGTTGAGGTACAATGCCTATAAAACAACAGTGGTGGCAAATGATTAGATAAAAAGATTAAACATTTATTTTAGCTTTGCTCTTTTCATCTTTAATCATGCTTTGCACAACTACAAATCTCACTGTTACTCTGTAAGATGACGTGACAATGGATCATTTTTATGTTCACAGCCTACACTATACACATTTCACTTGGAAAAAAAATAGATAAACTACTGAGGAAATATCCCCTCAAAAGTATTTAATTTACCTTAATATACATTTCAGAATATCCTTGCCATTGCATTAAGTGCAGTAACTGTTTCTAATGTGTAATACCATATAATTCATATTCGGCTAAACCATCTTTGTGTTCCAGGCTTTGATCCTCAAACATGTAAATAGTTTTGTTCACTCCCGTTGGAACAAAACAGAGATATTGCTGAAATCAGGTCTGATAGATCGCACATGGAAATTCATTTATTATCACTTAGGGATGCATCTCTGCCAACAAACAGTCCATGATGTACATATTAAGTTGCAAACAAAGACATCCAAGAGTCTTAAATAGCTCCTAGCACTAATTCCTCAATAGGTTGTGAATTAAGTTTAAAAATCTTTGTTCTCAGATGTAAAGCTTTGTATGGTCAAGCACACGTGTCTAGAAGATTTGCTCAAGCCTTACAGCAGAACTCTGACATCAGGGAGCGGGTGTCTGACATCGAGGGTTATTAAATCTCTCACAGTCTCAGCTCAGAACTAAGAGAGTTTATACGTTTGAGATTATTGCTCCGAAACGTCATCTCTGATTGGACCTAAGATCTGTGCATGCTGTGCACCTCCTCATAAATGAACACAAGACAAAAAGCTTTTTTGAAAGACTGTCAATATCCGTTGTCTTTTGGGAAAATATCCATTGTTTTGTGTTGTGGTATTTAATCTAGAAAAGCTCAATACAAATAAATCTACTTACTCACCCATGAGAGAAAGCTGATAAAGGTTATAGATGAATCATAGCACCTGGGCTTTTGTACAACAGGAGCTTTGGCATAATTCCTGTTAGAGGACATACTGTGATGGTAGGTTCAAAAACTTCACACACACGGTCAAGTCTGTAAATTAGCATACTTGTGACATAATCCTAAAGCGACTCATCCAAAAGATGATAACTGAATGATGATTGCCCCCAAAAATGCAGTAAATCAGGAAGCAGTCTCCTGCTTCCGCCAAGCGAATCACACGACCCTGATGTAATTGTACTCCTGGCAAAAGCTGATCCTGCGACATTCCTGCAGGGAGACATAGAATGTCTTCCTCTCAGTTTATAGGCAAGATTATTTCCCTTACAGACATGGTGAAGAGTTGTTTTTAACACCAAATGACAGACACCCTCATGCTCATCAAAGGAGCTTCTGTTATTTGTCAGTCAGGACGAACTCTGTACAGACCCTCATCCAGATACACAGCTGTTTACTGCTGAGTCAGAGGCTGATGTCACCATGTGAGGGGACTGATTAAAGAATGATACACACATTTGCAACTCCCACGAGAATGAAGGACTTCTCATGGTGAGAAATCGACAGCACGATTTGCCGTTTTTACCTTAAGTTTTCTAAGATAGCTCTTAAATGGTTTCTTATTTATCAATGAAAATTAGGTACTTGATAAGGACTTACATAATCTACATTATTAAAGGGACAGTGCATAAAGGTTTCTCATGTTTACTGGCCAAAATCAATGTCTGCATTTATATATGTGTTATGATTGGTGTATTATGACCAACTCTAATAATTTGACACATTTCTATAAGCAAAGAATTTTAGATTTGTAGGGACACACTGTGATAGTCTGCTGTCTTGAAACTACAGCGGCTGGTAAGAGACAATAAGCACAAATCCAGAATAAGAACATCTTTTTATTTGGCAAGCAAACACACAGTGAATCAGACATAGAGAAGATCAGCGAGAGAGGAAAAGTTAGAAAATCTGCATATGTAGCAGCAGCATGGGATCCATTTTCACCATCGCCATGAAAGCAGCAAACGACACTATGAAGGCAACGGGACTGTAGTGTCCACAAAGAGGATCAACATCCGGCTGGGCTAGGCTAACCGGATGGAAGGAGCTCAACAAGGAGAAAGATTTTAAAGTGGATGCTGAAGTTGCCAGATTTCTGCTTGATCAACAAATCAACTTTTCTCCCTAAATTAGCATCAAGCTAACATTTTTCACTCATATTTTATTAACTTCGTCATTTCCGGCAAAAACTTCTCGGTATTCCGAGTTCCAAAGACAACTTGAATGCACGATGAGTCCATTATTTTACCATGTTTTCTGGCTTTGGCATTAGTTTTAACTGAGCTGAAGCTTTTCATCTTATTTCGAAGCTTATCAAAGTTATCGTTGCAAAAGGTTTGAGGTGAGCCGCTAATATGCATTATTAATTTGAATTTAAATGTGGTACACAATTTCAGGGTTAGATGGAAGTAATTCCAACACATTGTCCCTTTCAAAAAATGGAGCTGTGAAGCATTGAAATGACTGAGATGAACAGCAGTGTGACTTCTGACTTATGGCTGAAGATTGAATCAACCTGCAAAAAAATGTCTAGCTGCTTTAGCAACAGTGGAATTAAGAGAATGAGGTGAATGGGCTGTTTTCCCATGAATTACTCCATCTAAAGCTCCAACGTGAAAACAGAGAATGGATGAGAAGTACATTAACCGTGTGACAGAAGGCAGAACAACAACAACCACCTCTTAAAATAATGGCAGGTCTTGCATCAAGTACAGGATGGTGTAATTCCCCAAAAAAGCCAAGAAGCTGGAAAATTACTTCAGAAAGGTATTCTGACTAATTCTGTATTTTAACTAATTCTGTATTACATATAAGTGTCACTAGACTTGAAAGTTTCCATCAAAGCTTCTTCTACTTATTTTCTATCTAGAGTTTATCTCAAGTTTTCACAGCTGAACTTTGGAGAAGGTCTGTGAATCATCTCCGGACAACAACTGTCTGTTCATGTGTGATGAGTCAGTGGGGCATGATCCATGCTCTGTTTGCATCACTAATAATACTCTGGAGAGGAGGTGGGACATGATGAAATCAGCTTCTGAACGGCATCACAGTAGGTTTGGGAGAAACATCCTAAAGGTTTAAAATGAAAGAGACATATTGTATGTACCAGTCATGAAAACAACAGTTGGAGTCTCTGAGTATTAAGGAGGGATCTCGTTTTTATCATTTATTATCTCTTTCAGTATTTAGTACTGTATGCATGTCTTTATCATGGGAAGTTTGCTAAAGTTGTCTCTTAAAAAACTATGATATATGCAGTTTGTTGTCCGCTTTTTAAAATGTTTTTAAAAATGAGTTGTCTATCAATAAATATAAATGTTTAGGAGGAGATGGTATTGCTCCGATCTGAAGTTCAACTCTGTTTCCTTTTTCAAGAATCAGTCTTAAATCAAAAATCAAATCAAAGTTTATTTGTATAGCACCTTTCATACAGGAAGCAGCTCAAAGTGCTTTACATATAATAAAACAACAAGTAAAACAAATAGACACATCCTCATTCACACACACATACTGATACACCCCCAATCCCATATTGCCTGATAAAGCTTCTATACTAATCTTCTGTCTCTTTAACCGACAATAAAAATGAAAGTAAAAGAACAGACATAAAAGAGATAACATCTGGCTTGGCAGACTGTGAGGAAACGATATCCTGGGGGTCCCCTCACACCAGGGGCCAACCATAGGGTGCGTTGCCACTGGAACAGCCACGACTCAGGGTTGGCCCCAATCCATACTACAGCCAAATGGCAGCAATGCAAGGGCCAACCTGTAGGAGGTCATCCCCATGGCAACGACCCGTCAAATTGAGGAGGCAAGGCCGCCAGTGTGGTGGATCCCCATGAGGAAAACACTGGAGTAACAGAACTTAACATCAAACAAGACTAAGACCTACAAGGAACCAGCTAAGAACACCAAATAAATAAATTAATTAATAAATACATAATAAAAGTGAGCATAAGAATGAAATATTTAAGAAATAAAGCGATAAAAACAGATAGAAATAAACAGGTAAAATAGAACAACAATAATAAATGAATAATCCTTACATAGACTAAAAATCGGATAAGATCATCTAAAAAGGTGGGTCTTTTAAAAATCAGATCTATAAACACTGACTTATAGATCATGATAAAAAAACTGAATAATGGTATCATTTACACTCTCAGCATTAAGCGGCTCCTCACAAAGAAGATGTTTAAGCATTGATCTACTGGAACTGCTGTGGAGGAAAGGACAAGTGGGGTAAACCCACGACAAACACTAAGTTTAATGTTTCAAAGAACGGCCTCATCCTCCTCACGAGACTGTAAGTCCATGAAGAATCGGTTGTAGGTACCTATTAATAAATCTCCGGGCCCTGTGGGGAGCGGTGGAAACAGATCTGTGGTCGTCTCAGCAGCCGTGTCCTCAGTCTTTGCCGTCCAACTAGTTCACACAGCCTTGTTTTCATTACAGCGAGGCTGCAGGTCATTACTGACGCCCCGAGGAGAGTGTTCCTTTTCTAGCCTGGGTTCATGTTCAGCACATGGCCTTCACATAAGAAAGCTCCCGCCCTTTCAACCACTCCGTCAAACAAAAACATCTGGGAATGAAGAATCCTATTCCTAATGAGCCAGGAAGGGAGGAAATGTGACCGCTCACTTACTGAGTTCAAACAATGAATCTTTTAACCGAAATTAATCATTTATGGTGCTTTTTTTCAGTCAACATCAGGTTTTAAGATGTAAATATTGATCTGATGTGTAGAATAATCTTGTTACACACATGACAGGGATAATAAATATCTTTAAAGACCACTTAAACCAACTAATCAGGAGGAAAAAAGACATTATTCTGTTTAAGACGGTTTAACTCATATTTACACATATGAAAGTCGACCAATCTGGAAGAAGGAGGATGTATGGATTAAAAACATGGCCCTGGCTATCATTTATTTCATATTTGTTCATCTTAAGTCCTATTCTGAAAGTTTATCTTGAGCCTATGCAAAGGATAAAGTCTGGATCTGCTCAGCAATTGTTCACACCCCACAAATTCTGCCACAGAGATGCATTTATTTGTAAAATATTCTAAAATAAGCACCACTTTGAACCCCTACAGGAACATGGACGGCGACAGAAGGGTGGCTGCCAGGATGTTTTCAGTTTGAACCTCTGACAGTCATACAGGCCCTTTGTGGAGGAAGTGCAAACAACATTTACCATAGAAAGGGAAGAAACGTCTTGACAGCAGGAAACAACTTCCTGAGTCAGTCTTGAGATCCAACCAACACAGACGGAGACGTTAAAGCTGGATTTCTTATGCAACAGGGTGGTTTTGTACATTTCATGTTAAACACTGGTAACCCTCAGTCGGAAACAACACTGGAGACTGTGCAGAGTCTCATGATGCTGGCCAAGCGCAACCGTCCGAAGGGACGAACTGAAGAAATGCCACCTTTTTATAAGCATCTGACCTCAAAGCAGTTCATCCACGCAGATCTAAGAAGGAGCAAATCATCAGTAAGAGTCTTGTGATTTGGACAGTGATGGAGATGTATTTCTGTTTTAGCCTTGATTTGAGCTGGCTGCTGGAAGATGACGGCTGCACCGCTTCTCCAAGTTAAAGGAAAACCAGTTAGTCGCACAGAAAACAGGTCTGGTCTGGAGCACTCTGAGGTTATCTACCCGGAATATGTTGCTCTGCAGACTCTCAGACTGCTACTTGGGAGTGTAATCTTGGCTTCAGTAAAAAGCGTTTTCTGTATTGGTCTTGTAAGCAAACAATGGAGTATTGTTGCGCCGGATATACCTCAGATAGTCATGGCCAGAAGTCAAAATAAGGAGAAAAGTTCTTTTTGTAGTCACTTGGGGAAAATATTTCAGTCTGAGGCCAGATAAGAACCTCATGTGCCATGTTTTTGTCCCTGCTGTTCTCCATCTGAGGGCTGAGACTTGGAGATATTTGTTACTCTAATGAGAGTCCATGTTTTGTCTTCGGAAAGCAGACTCATTCGTTTTCCCCAAGATTTAATTAGAAACTTCATTACTCATGGTTGAATCCTAGAGGTTGGCATTACTGTGAGCGCAAACAAAAGCCTGGCTTCATCACACCTGTCTGCGAAAGCATCATGAATGCGTTCGGCTGTCAACGCGCCTTCGTCTCTTTGTGACGAACAAACAGTGTTGTTTGTTCAGCTTGATGTAGCAACATGTCAGCCCACTGCAGGCCAGCCGTTGGGCCTTTCAACCATCAGGAAGAAGAAAAAAAAAAAAGCAGTCCAGCTGAGTTTGTTTGGAGAAGAATTCCTCCTCAGAAGGATCTTCAACTTAAACCATATGCAAAACAAGCGCACAGAGGTTGGATTCAGAGTGAACTCAATGGAAATCTCTAACAGGATATATCTGAAGGCCTGGAAGTTTCATTCTTTATATTGATTAAATGCCAACGATTCATGTCTGTTCATTCCATTTTTTTTTTTTTTTTACCCATGAAAATAGGCTGCAGCGCTTTATTTAAACATGCAGGATCTCCTTTCTTTTCCTTCCTTTAGGCTGTTATGTCCTCCCACCGGAGACTTTATTAAGTACACCTGTTCAACAGCTTCACAAAGGTTAATCGAACAATCATACAGCAACTCAATGCATGAATGTGGCATGGTTGTTGAGTATTTCAGGAACTGCTGATCTGCTGGGACTTACACACACACACACAATCATCTAGGGTTTATGGAGAATGGCCTGAATAGAGAAAATACCCACTGAGCAGCAGTTGTCTGGACTGAAACACCATAATGATGTCAGATGATGATGAATGGGCAGACTGGTGGGAGATGATACTCTATTCTATTCTACAGTCATTGTGCAGAAACTTCTTTCCAAAGCAACTTACATGACCAATGAACCATAGTAATGAACCTAACATGCATGTTTTGCGGTAGAAAGGTGTCAAAAACTCAAATAAGCATTGGCTTCATCCAAGGTATGCAAAGTACCATCAACACGCCCTACCTTAAAGCAGATGGGCGACAGCAGCAGCAGCAGACCACACTGGCTGCCACTGCTGTCGGCTGAGAACAGGAAACCGAGGCGACAATTCACACAGAATCATCAAAACTGGACAATAGAAGATGGAAAAACGTTGCTGGTCTGATGGACCTAAAATAAAAGCATTTATCAATTGTATTTACTTGTAACATTTTAGGCTCCTTGGTGCCAACCTGGCACGACTTAACCACTACAGCCTCCCTGAGTATGGTTACTGACCGTGTCCATCTCTTTATGACCACAGAGCGCCATCTTGTAACGGCCACTTCCAGCAGGATAAAGCGCCGTGTCACAGAGCTCAGCTCACTTCCAGCTGGTTTCCTAAACACAACAATGAGTTCTCTGTACTCCAGTGGGCTCCACTGTCACCAGAGCAGCGTTGGGATGTGGTGGAACTGGAGATTCTCATCATGGATGTGCAGCAACTGTGTGATGCTTCGTGTCAATATGGAGCAAAATCTCTGAGGAATGTTTCAGAGACCTCGCTGAATCTATACCACATTGAAAATTAACGCAGTTTTGAAAGTAAAAGGGGGTCCAACCTGGTACGACTAAAGGTGAGCTAATGATGTGGCCTTTCAGTATACTGTATATAAGAAAACTTCTTGGAGTTGAAGAGAAAAGCATAACTTGTTAAATCAAAATGCAGATGAGCATCAGATTTAACAGCTTTGGCAGCGATGCAGCAACTCTTTTAGTACTGTAATTCCTGAAGACATCATTAAATGACACTTCACAGCACCAATCCTGATTTAACAAAACCCAAAAGGAGTTGAATATTCCAGCAGGATCGTTTTAATCCCCTCTGCTGCAGCTCTTTGTCGTCTTTATGCTGGTCATTTTGATGGTGGTGGGTGTTGATGTACAGCTGTGAGGGGAAACAGTGACTTCATGGTCCTGAATAAATCAGAGGGTGCGTAAGAGGAAGCTGTCGGGGGTGGGGTTTCCACAGTTGGAGGGGTGTATGAGAGGCTGGTCCAGTCAAAACCAGTTTAAATTTAGCTTCTTACTTGTTTGTTGGTTGGGGGGAAAAAAGACCCTAAAACCTGTTGCTGATGTATCTGAAAGCTCATTTTGATTTTCAGAGCTGGACAAGTGAAATTTCAGAATCACATCATGTCCCAGTCAGAGGATCCATCAACCCAACATGACAACCCCCCCCCTCCCTGTTTTTATATGGGATCTTTCATAATTGGTTTTAAAAAGTGAGGAAAACAAACAACAAAAACACTTGAAATATTTTGCCTTTTCCCAGCTGGCAGCGAAAGCATGACCGGAGAATGGAATTGAGATTTCCATGGTGCAGTTTTCCATGAGAACAGCAGCAGCCGGAACATATGGAGGCCAGATCCGCTGGAGTTCACTGGATGTTTGTGCGTTTACTGCGGGCCATTTCACAACTCCTTCTGAAACACATCAACTCAGTTCAACAAAACAAGGCCAATTCTCACACAGAGGATGTGTGAAGTCTGAAAGTTCAGGATGAAATGATGCTTTCCTGATGTTTGCAGAAACAGGCAACTTCTTAAAAAACACACTGAAACCGAACTCAGCTTGCTCACAAGTTTGGTTACATTAATTACAAAGCTGTAAAATAGTCAGGAGGATTTATCGTTGGGTTTCCAGCATTCTTCCCAAATTCTAAATCTGGAAATGAAGCATTTACAGGATGATCTTCCACCTCTAGTTGCAGTCCAGTCCTGATCATTTACAGATGTTTCTTTTTAACTTTGACCTTTGAATGCGTTACCATCAGCCTGTCAGAAAGACACATTAATCGTTCCAGTTTAGTTTCATCCAAGAAGAAATGCAGAGAATATCAGTTTGATGGACAGAAAATCTGATTTTGTCTCAAGATAATTCCTACAGAGCTATAAGCTAAACTCATGGCGTCTCTCAGTACGACAGGTACGGTACAGAAAAGCAGCAGCGTCAGGCCGACTCAGCGATGAGCAGAATGTGAAGGTGAAAAACGAAAAGACAGAAACCCACTGAAGACCTGACACAGGACCCAAGAGATGCATTTGGACCACAGGCTGTGTGATCTGAACCCACAGTTTACATTTACCTCAAAAGAGGGTGAACAGGAAGGGGAAGGTGGTGCTAAACGACACAAGAAGTGGAGGGAAAGTCATCATCAGCTCAGCAGGGATGGTGGAGGAACCCTCCTCAGAACCTGGACCTCAACATTACTGAAGCACAATGGGATCATACTGGTGAAGTGTGTATTTTCTTTGTTTTCCCAGCAATAAGGAGTGGTCCATGACCTTTGCTGATTACTGATTAAGCTTAAGAACTATGTAAAGGGAGTGATGAATGATGGTGTAAACATGTTAAAACAGGAGTTTCTGAAAAGACATAAAACCGCTAACAGTTTGTGGGCGGATGTGGGAACACTGGGATCATCGGGAATTGAGGTTAAGAAAAGAACTCAGAGGATCCATCAACCCAACATGACAAGAAACAAAGCAGTTTTCTGTTTTTGTTTTTATTTAATAAGCTGCTTCATAAATTATCGCACATAAAAGATTCTTTTCAGTAGTTACAAAGTGGATCATGACTTCACTCAGTGCCTGCAAAAATAAAACAAGAGAAGAAGAGAAGATTGCCGATTGGGTGGATGTCTGTGGAGTTGGAGCTCCACAAGTCAGAAGTTTGTTCAGTGGAGCGGAGGACAAGAAGCCGACGGATGTTTTAAACGTCCGACCGCGTCGTGTTTCCCTCACGGCCGTCGTCTGTCACCCGACACAACCGCAACGTGCGTTTCGTATTTTAAAGCGCATGCCGAGTCCCTGCTCCGGTTCTCCAGTGTCTTCACATGAGGTTGAAAATAAAAACAAAAGAAATGGGATCGATTAATGAAAGAAAAGGGAGCTAAAACCCTCACACAGCACAAGCTACATGTTAGGCTCACAAGGACGAACTGAACGAAACGTGCTGAAGTGGCATCTTCTTGGCTTGACTTTCCCTCTTCTTCTCTTCTCAGGAGAGATGGATCGTACGAGACTGAACATGTTCAACAGTGGTTTAGAGGCAGCCTCTGCAGGAGCATTTCCCATGATTCAGCTTGTCACCCCCCTGATCCTTCATCCAACCATTTATTTTACTCTTAAACTCTCTTGTCTTCTAAAACTACCCCTTCCTCCCCCTCTGACAGCCAAGCTGATCAACAAGCTTCGATGGTGGTGTTTTACGAGTCAGCCTGAAAGAAGGGGAGGAAACCATCCTCACTAAAACGCCTCTCAGAGGGAGGCGAGTGTTCATCACCGGCTAACACTAGTAGTCACTCTACGAGGCCAAAGTCTGTCCTCCCTCTGCATCCAGGAATGTGTTTGGCCAGACCTTCTCTCAGCATGATGGGAGCCTACTTGGACATCTGCTGCTGAAGGTGCTGCAAGAATTCATGGTAGGATGAAGCAGATTCAGACCGGTCCTCCAGCAGGTGCTGGAACAAGGTGGCCTTTGCCGAAGCGTCGTCTCTGCAGGAGGAAAAAAGATTTAAAAAAAAAGGTTTGCACAACAAAAAGCTCATTTTAAAAGAGTCTGCAGCACAGAAAGATGTTCTTTGTGTTTAAATATAAAACACAAAGTTTAAGACACCCACTAAACTGACTGGTGTTGCAGCGCAATAATCTGCCCCATGTCAAGTAACTGCAGCAGCAGTAGGCGTTTGTCAGCTCAGGCTGCACCAGTGTAGCACAAAACTGGATACTGAAAGTTTGACAGAAGGATTTTAAGAGTCAATATGAGCTCATTTTTTCTTTTCTTAAACAAAGAAACAATAAAACACTTCAACAAAGAGATAACACACTTGTTTTGCAGCAGCACTGATACTGTACTTCAGTCAGATACAGAAACACGTTTTTCTTCTCATTAAATTCTTTTAAAAGAGCCCTGCTGTGGTCTCACTGGGTTTGGTATCAGTGTTACAACATCCTGAAGTCAACGTGAGCTTTCAGCAGTCTGAGCTGCAGGACTAAAGGGGATATCTTCATCCGTTTTGGCATTACATGTACTGATTTTAACCATTTGCCTGCTCTGACCTATTTTTGCGCATTAAAACATGAAAAAGTCATGTTGTTGCGAACATTCGCTGTCATTTTACTTAAACACACAAACATCCATCCAGTTACCGCTGGGTTCATCCTTCCTGGCATTAGTCGACATCGCTGGTATAAACATGTGGATGAGCAACAATGTTGTGCCACAAACAGGAGGAAACTGAACAATGCCTTCACCACCGCTGTCAATCACTGAGTGCTGCTTACTGTGTTTACACTGGAAATAGACTTCTGTCGACCTCAGACCTTCAGCATGAAACTGTCCACACCCTGTTTCTGTGCAGACCTGACGAAAGCAGCTGTTTTCAGACACGTGATCGCAACACAAACTAGCAAACAGGACTGATAGACTCATTAAGACTTAAACATGTTTTTTAGTTCAGTTCACAATAAAACAGGGTTGTTTTTTTTTTTTTTTAAATGGAAAGATTTTGATATTTAAGGACCTGTAACAGAAGCTGTTCTTCGTTTTGTCAAAAATAAAATATCTAAAATTTGTTGTCTGGTTCACACAAACTGCGGTTAGATGTTTCTCAGCTGGCACACAGCCAGACGACAGACGACACATTTGCTGTGGTTTCCTCTCGTGTGATCATCAGGTCAAAAGTTCAACTCTGTTTCACAAAATACCCAAAAGTACTTAGGATGTTTTAATCAAACACATGTTCTAAAGCAGGGATCCTTATAATCCCAGTGTCCTGCAGGTTTTCCAGGTGTCCCTGCTGGAACACACCTTACTCAGACAAGTTCTGCTAAATACACACAGATTTCAATCAGGTGTGTTGCAACGGGGACATTTGGAAATCCTGCAGGACACCAGCCTGAGAAGACCAAGATAGAAGATCCCTGCATTAAACCTCCAGTTCAGGTGATTTTAGCCCGAACAAGAGAGGTCATGTCTGTTATCACAAGGTTTCTACAGGTTAAGGCGGCTAAATGGAGGCTTTATAAGACTTACTGCAAACTCATGTTTAGGACCAGTGAAGATGGACATAAAATAAAATAAAATAAAAAAATAAAAAACAAAAACAAAAACAAAACAAAAACTAACTTGGTTGGACAGGGCTTATTAAGAATGAGGCGACAAGCAGCTTTCTTTAACTGCGATTCTCTACAAAAATTCAGAAAACACTGAAGAGGGGTTCAGATGACATCCATGTGCTGCTGGTACAGATATTGACTGGCACAAAGACGTGCAAATAAAAGAAGAAGATGGCTCTAAAGCTGAACAAGCACTGATCTGGCAGTTGCATCACTTCAGTGTTGCTTCAGACACAGAAAGGATGCAGTTGCTCAAACCTCCCTTCCTGCAGTTACAGCCGTTGGCGAGAGATGAAGTGAAACAGATTTTGATGTCACGTTAATCTGAGGGCACTTCTGGAAAAACTCCATCCAACACCTTCTGTACACATCTGGCTTTGTTACAGTAGACATGCAGATGTGAGAAGATGTTCCCCCACAGGTCCCAGTGTTGGTGAGAGTCTGACGTGAATCCAGATGTGCTTACTTGACAATGTGAATGGTGGAGCTGAATGCTCGGTTGTCCTGCAGCCAGTCGAGAAACGCCCTCACCCTCTCCGACAGAGTAGTCTCCAGCTCAGGGATGTGGTTCTGGGAGGGAAACCAAAACATCAGAAACACTGTTCTCACGTCTGTGTGTCACACCGTTATCCGGGCTGCACGGCGCGGTCTACAGAACGTCCCTCTGGCAGCGTGGAAGTTCTACGAATCACTGACTCCTTGTTAAAGAAATAAAGTACGCAGCATAAACAAGTGCTGATGTTTGCAGCTTGTCTGGATGTTACCATTACATCCAGTGTGTTGACGACAATGTTTATAGGTGGCTGCAAAAAAATAAAGCATAGAAAGCTACAGCAGCATGTCTGTTTTGCTGCATTAGCTGTTTTTTAAAAAAGGCAAACAGAAAAGCATTTCTCCTTCATAAATCAGCAAATCTGAGTCATTTTCAGGGAAACGTGCAACAACGGATTGCAGCATTCATGTAAAAAGCAAATGGTTGCATTTCCTGAGTCATTTTCTGCATCTGAATGGCGTGCTAATGGGTTCATCTCACTGACCATGTTGGGAGGTATTGACGTGTAAGTGGGGCATCCCAGAACATCTCGGATGAACATTTCATTGCAGCACTTGCCAATCCACAGATAAAACACCTGAAAAGAGACAAAACACATTGACTTGATGACTAAACAACAATGAACAACTCAGGAAAAAAAAATTGGTTTGAAATATGTTACAAGGTGTTCATGATCAGGAATGAATGGACGACACAGAAAGAGGAGTCCACTCATTTCTGATAAGGGACACCGCGAAGGACATGTCCAGCTTACGCCATGGTCACTGATGAAAGAAAGTCATCAATTATTAATAAGTTAATGTTTTTTTTTTTTCTTTACCAGATAACCGTAAGTTTTACACAAGAAGCAGTTGATTGGACTACAGAATATATCTCTAATGACACGTTGCCAAGGTAACCGGCTCTGGTCAGAGAACCTGCAGCCCGGTCAGATGCAGCTGTTATATCAGGCCTAATCAGTGGAGGGAAGTGAGACGACTGCTCAACGTTATGCTACATGATACAAAGCATCATTTTATTTCAAGTGCACCTCTTACCACTGAGGCGTGTCCAGAGGACGATGTGAAATTCTGTTTCAGAAAATCAAAGTCTACAAGTTGTTTCCTTAATCGTTTTTAGAAATATGATCCACCTTTCGGTCTGTATCAAGCCAGTAAGAAAGTAAGTGCAGTCAGGAAGACTGATAGATATTTAAAATTAAAAGCAACGTTCCCGTTGATCGTGAGATTTGATAGAGATACCAGCATGTCCATATAAAGAACGGAGATTTAACGTCCGTCGGTCCTGACTGCTGCTTGTTGGGACGCTGCGAGATGACAACATTCTCTTTTCTCCTCTACAGGTGGAGACAGATAAGCCGCTGCTTTCACAGCGATGCACCGTCACACACATGATCTGGTGTGTCTCCAGCCTGGCGTCTGAGAGTCAACGTGGTTGCCATGGTCACCAAGTAGCATTTGAGCCCATGCAATAATTTTAAAAAATCAAACTATTTGACTGGATTTTTTTTATTTTTTATTTTTATAGGCGTCCTTAACACTTTTAATCGGACACCCTGCAGTCAATCAGAATCTAGTATTGACCCAGACCAATCCAATCCAATCCAGTTTATTTATAAAGCACCGTTAAAAACAACAAAGTTGACCAAAGTGCTGTACAGAAGAAACAATAAAACATACATATTTACATCATAATGGGGCATCAGCACATTGTTAATAGTAAAACAACCCTTTAAATTAGTCAAACGCCAAAGAGAAAAAATGAGTCTTCAGACAAGACTTAAAAACAAGAAGCGATTCAGCCTGTCTAATGTACAGGGGCAGCTTATTCCACAACTTGGGACCAATAACAGAAAAAGCTCGGTCACCTCTCAGTTTACGCTTCGTCTTAGGAACCACAAGCAGAAGTTGATCTGTGGACCTCAGAGAGCGTGTAGGGGAATACCTCACCAGCAGGTCTGACAGGTAGCGAGGGGCCAGACCGTTCAGGCATTTAAAAACAAATAAACCAGTGTATAATTATGGATATTTAGCAGCCGCCCACTTGGAGAAGAAATAAAATTGAAATGAATTAAACTTATTTTACTTGACACACTATAAGCTTGTTGTTGGTTTAAGTTTAATCTCGGACAAAAGCTTATTTTGGGTTCATTAAAGTTATTTCATTATTGATGTACATGTTTATTTTATATCCAAAGTGTTTAGGTAATTAAACTAATTTTGTAAGTATTTATTTGTAGGTTCACTTAAAGAGGAAAGTGAACATCAGAAGGTAAATGTACCATAATTAGCCAAATTGCAACTTTGCATTGGTTGTCCATCGACTGAAGTTTAAATACCAGAATGGTTTTTTTTTTGTTTATTTTAATTTTTTTTTATGTTTCAAACCTGCTAATAATCTTTAATGGTATTAAATAATTGCAAAACATATCCATCGCTTTTGAATTAACTACAGACCAAGTAAATTTATTATATTTTAGAAGAAGAGATGATTCTAAGGCTCCTTTTTGTGTTCTGGTGCTTTTCGGAACCAGAAATATGTCCATTGTTTTTTTTGGGGTTTTTTTTTTTTTAACCAAAGTCTTGTATTTTCTTCGGCAGCATCACAACACAGCAGATTTATGTTCATTTACATCCAACATCCAATTATGACGATAATATTCAGTTTTTCTGTGTTTCTCTATTCATGGATCTATAAAAGCCATTCACACTTATTTTAGCAGACTAGACAACTGTAATGTTGTCCTCAATGATCTGCCTATAAAGTCCATCTGCAGGTAGTCCAGAACTCTCACGAAGACCAAGAAAGTGGATCATTAAAACCAGCCCTCAGATCCTCACACTGGCAAAAAACTGACTGCTTTTAGTTTAAAAAGCACTGAAAGGTTTACTTACGTTGCCACAGTCCATGAGGTAAGCTCCATCTCTGCTCAGCCTCTCAGCAGATAGGTGGAGCAGTTGAGGCTGAGGAACTACGGTGTCGTTCAGGTGGAGCGCCCCCTGCAGGTAAGACAAAATGACACACAGGATTAAATCTGACACTTCCGGATCTGACACATTAAACCTCCAAGTTTTCACGCAGCGTGATTCGGAAAGCATCCCACCTGGTCTGACATGTTGTCCAGCCTGTACAGGTCAGGATGAACCATTCGCATCAGCTGCTGCAGCGGCTGTGTCTTAAACTCGCACATGGCGAAGACACGCTCATCCAGCCGCGTGCTGGTGCCCGTCCGCAACGCTTTCTGCAAGCAATTATCAACAATGATTCCCTCATGCATTTTAACAAGTCACTTTCAGTATTTGATATAAGATGACGCCATGAAGGAGTCATCCAAAAGGTTTGAGTAACATTTCAAGCCTTCATCAGCCAGAAAGAAAACGCCATTAGAAGCTACGAACTTGAGGTTTGCTCACTACGGCCAAGACCAACTGAGATATTTAGTCTCAGAATAGGGTGTGTGTGAGTGAATGTAGACACACCCTTGATGAATGAATGTACACATCCTGGGTGGATGAATGTAGTCTTTAAACAAGTCTGTAGCTGTTCCCATTGAATACATTTTTTTGTTTTAAATAGAAACAAGGATTTACAAATGACATCACGCTGACTCATGGAAACCTGTTTGGTCTTAAGGTCAGAACTTCATGTTGGAGCTAGAATTAGATCACATTTAGGCATTCAGTTGCGGTACATGCTCTTTTATGGGGAATTAATTATGTCAAACTGTGTGTAGAGGATAAGAGGCGCTTTCAGGAGACTTAACGTGTAAATGAACTTAATGTTTTAAGATGCTGCACAGAAAGAGTCAATTCAAGATTTTCCGCTTTAACTGGGATTAAATATCTACAAAAAAGGCCTGTTTATAAATAACAGCTATTTTACTGGGTATTTGTACAACATGACACATTTACAGACATTTTATTTTTCCATTCCTTTTGGGGTTCTGACTATATGTTCTGACCCATAATTACCCAAAATGATGTGTATTTGTAGCTCTTTATGTTAGTTGAGCAACCGCACCTGTTTGAGCAGAGCGAGGATGTAGAGGGGGAAGAGCCGCATGGCTGCAGGGACGACTAGTCCAGACTGCTGCAGGTTCGACACGTTGCTCTTGTAGGCGCTAACAAAGTCCACCACAGCATTCACCAGGGCGTCCCGGGCATCCGACAGACAGGATGATATTGATCGGTCAATGGCTGGAATACAAAAATACAGGAGAAGGAAGAGGATGTGATCTACATTTATCTCTGTCAAGAATTCTGAGTTTGGTGTGATTTAGACTTAGTATTAGGGGTGGGAAAATTGAATCGAAAAATCAGGATTTTTTTTGCTTCACAATTTTAAAATCCATATTTAAAAAAAAAAAAATATATATATATATATATATTTTTTTTAAATAAACAAAAATAATCCATTATGAAATTTTAGTCATTTTTATTGTTTTTATTGATATTTTTACTTGTCTTCTTGGGCATTACAGCAGCAGAATGATGGTCTGGCTATTGTGTTGTTTTTTCCTCATTGAAATCAAGAAAAAAGATGAGGAAAAAAAGCTTTACACATTTTTTTTTGTTTTTAATCTACAATAATCAGGAAAATCAAAGAATTGTGAGAATCGCAATTTAAACTGAATCGGGACCCAAAAAATCGGGATTGAATCAAATCGGGACAAAAGCATATCGTCACAGCCCTACTTACTATATTTAACAGGATAATACTGTTGAGCCTCTTTATTCATAACATAAAACAGGAAGTTGCAGCAATTTAAAAAAAACTCAAAGGTTGTGTTTAAATGAAGGGGAATTAAAGTTTAATTCCAAGGAGTGCCGTGCAATATGGCTCAGCCCTGCAGCAACTGCAGTCACATAACTAACCCTGCACGCCCAATGCTGACATGTCCTTTCACCTGTCGTCCATCAAGACAATCAAAAGCAATGAAACACTGTGCTGTACAAGTTCACAGCAGGCCACACTGTACGCCAGGCATCTGATCAGCTGATCACCAGGCTGTGTGTGCAAAGCACAAAGGTTTTATAATCAGCACAGACTGAAAAAGGACTTATCTATGGTATAAGTGAGTTTACCGGTTTGCTACAAGTTGCGTCTGTCTTGGCTTGGTCATGCTATAAACAGGATCTCACATCGCTCACAGGATTTCTGCTGCAACAACCAAACCTGGTTATACTGAGTTTTACAAATTACCTTGAGCCTGTTTAGCTTCTCTCTACACCGTTCAGGTTGGTTTGGTTTCCACACAACAAGCCCAGTGTTGCATTGATCATAAGTTGTAGCAGCAGTCATGCGGGCTGCAGGATGATCGTAATACATTTTTGACAGTCAGTAATTCCGTTCTGCTTAACTCTGGTCACAAGACTGTGGCTGCAGAAGAAGTTGAATCTCTCTTTAACAGACATTTTTATCCATGATCGCAGATATCCCCATGATGCATCAAGTTGGTCATCTTTTATATGAGACGGCTATTTCCTTTGGCTCACTGTGTGCCAGGCAGAAGACAACTCCAGCCCCGGTTTAAGGGTCTTGCAGTCTTTAGGTTTCCCAAATATAATAAAATATAAATACGCTGTAGATAAAATGGATCAAATCAGAGCACTAACAGCAGGAGTCAGCAACTGGCATGGCATGAGGCATGAGCATTGACTGTATATAAAAAGATGGACATAGCCTCCGTGACGTCACCCATAGGTTTCTGAAGAGCTGAATTGAAGCTTGGTGGGCGGTTCCTACCATCGCCATCTTGGCAGCGGCATGCGCATCGTCTCGCCCGGAAAATACAAATATGGGCAAAGAGGTATAGCTGAGAAGGGCGCTGTGAGCGTCATGGTGGATGATTGACAAGAGAGCAAACTCCAAGCTTTCTGTAGCTAAGAGCAAACCCGGAGATAACAGAAGCTAACCAGCTGACGGACGTAAGTCGGCTAACGCTAAGTCACGTTGTTAACTGGCTAAAAACCATAGTTGTTCTACGTTATTCTTACTTGAAGCAGAAGATCAGGTACCCGTCAATCAAAAAGACACGCCCCTAAATATGCCGAACTTCGAGATTAAATTAATTTTAAACGGGCGAGTTAAAAAAAAAACCCCAAAAAAACCACTCCCCCCACAGTTGTCATGAAATTAAACCAGACCTATGAACTGAAAATGGATTTTTGAACCAGGCTGTAAACATGTTTATTTCTGCTGTGAAGTTGGCCTTTTTAACATGGGAGTCTATGGGGATTTCCCCTGTTTTGCAGCCCCTAGTGGATGAAGGGGGAACTGTAGTTTTATGCACTTCCGCATAGGCTTCACTTTTAACCGCCGGAGGCTGTCCATCTTTCACAGACGGTCTATGGGCACGAGTCCAAAGTCTTCTGAACAACCGATTGGTGGGCTAACATAAACTCTTCACAGCTAAAGCCTGTTTTTTTTTCTTTGCATTAATACATTTGCATATATATGTATATTATATAATTTATCATTATATCCACATGGAAACATGTTATTTTTCTACTCTGTGTGTTTTTATCTTTTAAATTGTGTGTTCTGTTGTCCTTTATTAAACAGCAGTAGATGAGGAAGTGGGTAGGGCTGGGTGATTAATCAGGTTTTAATCTTAATTACGATCTGGGTTTTCAACGATCATAAAAATAAAAGGGTGTGATTATTTTTCTCTTGGTAGTTTACTCTGGTGCCGTCTTCAGTTGCCAATCGAGCGCCACTGGCATTGCAGCGCTGTGCTGTAAACTCCTCCCACAGCCGCTTTGGTTTCACTCAGCCATTGTTGCAAACTTTGTTTCTCGCTAAATCTGGCGACTTTTTTTGTTAAAAGTGACTAGCATCAATTCTAGCAACTTTTACTGGAGTTGTTGGAGACTGACTAGAAGGCACATATTGTTCTGCAGTTACTGTCACAAAAGAGCAGCGAGAGCCCCTCCCCGTCCTAAAGCACTCAGAGGCGGCCAGTCTCTCAGTCGGCTCCGGCTGCAGGTCAATGTAGAATAATTGCAGTAGGTTGTAAAATTTCACAACAACATAGTACATATTTATCTATTCCGTTTACTTAAGTATTTGCACTTTGTTTGTCAAGACAAAGCTTTGTGTTATTAGTTTGTTTTCTAAAATTTGTGGCATCCTAAAGACATTGTTTAAAAGCCACAGTTTAATGTTAAATAAATTCATGTAGTTAAAGATAATGGATAACTGTGTGAAATAATTATGATCTCAGTTTCAGTAAAATAATCGTGATTATTATTTTTACCATAATTGAGCAGCCCTTGAAGTGGGTCAGGGAGATGTCAGAGTTGAACCTTACACCTGGCTGTGTGCAAGAAACCAGGTGGACAAAACACCTACATGATGATTCAGCCCCAACAAAACAAGTTATTTTCCTCGTCTTTCCATCTGTGGTATATTTGGTCCTGAAGTGCAAAATTTCTTTGATGGTTTGTATCCGTACTGCTCTGCTCTGTTGCCTGCTCTATCTGAAAACTCTGACAGAAACAGTAGTAAAACTTTCTGCCTCCAGACTGAGTTTGGTAGGCTGAGCTAGCTTTGGGGTAAACTCCCTTCACTTTACCCAGCAGAAATGAAGCAGACACGGGACTCTGCTGGAACAAGAAGAGCTGTGTGATATTTAATTATAAAGCTTTAAGCAAACATTCATCACTAAACAGGAAGTTTCTCACATCTTACTTCCTCGATTTCTCTAGGTCGACCATTCTTTAACGCTGTTCTTTTAATGCAGTGCTGTGATCAGCAACGTGTCTGCACAATGACAAATAACTCTTGTAATCATTTTATATCAGTAGAATCTGGTGGGCCAGATATTGTTGGCGGGTCACTTTTGGCCCGTGGACCAGCAGTTGCAGACCACTGATCTATAATAAGGACTCACCCATGTTGGCTAGCAGACATGTGATGGCTTGGACATCCGCTCCAGCATACACATCACTCAGTTGATTGACAACTGGCAGACATAAGGTGTGGACTCTGATACGCCTCTTTCCTACAGGGATGGATAAATAAAATATGTAACATCCATAATTCTGCTCTAAGATCTGGGAGAAAATCACAGAAAACAAATGCATTTACTGATAATTCATTCCTGTGCTGTAAAGCAGGTTTTAATAAACAGTGATGTCAGTATTTCTGTCCACTGGTTCATTTGTAAAATGATAAACTCAAAGAAAAAAAAACAACCCAAGTTCTCTTCAGCTGGCTGTAGTAGCTGTGTGAGTTTAGATTATTTTGCTTTCAAGTAGTTTTTAAATACAGCAGAAGAGTTTATCTTGTTTGTGTGTTTACCTTTACTGGATGTGTACAACAGAGCAGCCTGGAAACAGGCCAGAGACGAGTCCGCTAGGGAGTCTTCGATTGACATCTGGACAGCAAAGGCAGAGTCTGGGTTCACGTTAGCAAGGGACAGCAGGTCGGTGGAGCGCACAAAGAAGTTACCGTGGAATGTATGGATGGATAAACCTGGAAGCAGAGGAAGAGGCTCTGTAACACAGCAGCCTGGGAATGCTGGAAATACCTGCAATGACAGAGTCAGCCATGTTCAATGCGGCCACCTTTAGTGCATCGTATTCTCATGACCGCCTCAAAGCCAATCTTTCTGGTGAGGTAGCGCTCCAGATCCCTCTGGAACTTCTCCAGCTGGGCCGGGTTGTGGATGTGATGAAGGGAGGGGTAGTAAAAGACGCTGCCTGCTGAGTACTTGGAGATGCAAGCTAAGACAAAAGAGAAAGAGCTTTGTTAACTAACAATTCAAACAATTATTAAAGGATGGCAACAGCTCATGCCTTCAGTATCTTAAAAAAAAAAAAAAGGAAGGCGATAATCTACTTCATCCCTCCTTTCAATTTCAGAGGATCAAACAGAATAATAAAGATAAAAAAAGATTAAAACAGCATGCGAATGACTGAATGAAATTTATTAAACAGACTGAAGAATTGGTGTTGAGTTTCAAATCTCTGAGAAGAATTTAAGAAAAATGAAAACAACAAACAAAACGAAAGACGTCACTGGAGGAAAGAATGATACTGCTGGCGAGAATTTCTCCAGAATTTATGACATAGATTGGCTTCATTTGTGCAGGAGAAGAGCTGATATCTGAGCCATCTGATGCTGGACAGAGCTTTACAGCAAAATGAAAATAAAGGGGAAAAAAGTGATTGGATAGGTTTGTATATTTGCATTAGAAATATGGTTTCAGCAGAGGAAATGTTGGACACCTTAGCTGGAAATAAAATTCACCCCAATTCAGTCTTCCAGAACAAACATCATGAGCTGAAGAATCAGAGTACCGCTGTAGAGACTGGGCCAAAAGCATTTCCTGGAATGACCTTTCAATGCTTTTTGGTTTGGGACCTAAAATCTACAGCCTTCACTGTGTGAATGAAGAAGCCAGAAGGCATCTCTAAGATTCAGTGTGACTGTGTGAAAAACCACTGAACAGTCATGGTGAGAGAAGATGATCTGTTCTCACCCAGCGAGGAGAGGTCGACATACTGGGAGCTGAGCAGGAAAAGATCCACTCCAATCTGCTGTCCTGAGCAGTCCAGTGCAAGTTTCTTATAGAAGTCTGTAGCAGGACCGAGATGCTGCACCCCCTGAAAGACACCACACTACAGATTACTCTAAACTCTGTAAATCACAATGTTGAGGATGTGTGTGTTTATTACAGCAGGGAGGTTGAATTTTATGTTTAAAGCCTCTGAAATCTTAAAAAGAAAAAAACAAGCAGCCTGACAAAGAACCACATCTGTTTTAAGTTTCTTTTACTGGTGATTTTTGAAAAGACTTGCTTTGACCTCTTGGCAATATGGTTTGATAAAAGAAATGAGATGATGGACATCAGTAAATCACAGCTCTGGGTTATAGAAACCAAAAGCACAAACCTGCACACATGTCCCATGTTGTGAAAGGTAATAACAGAACCGGATTAGTGACGTAAATATTACACAGTGGTTGAAAATGCCGGTGGATATAAATCTGCATCGTACAGGCTCTCTGGTTGTATTTCGTCTGCCGTATGGTTTGGTTTAAACTCCATAAACCACATTGAAAGTTGACAGAATTTGACTGAACCATCATTTGATGCTAAATTTGTTACAATGCCAAAAAGAAATAAGAGCAGACACTAAAACTTTACGATGAGAAGGCTCAAAATATGAACCTTGGTGCTCGAGCGCTGGTTGGGGTCTTCCCTGGACTGCAGCTTCCCAGCACCCAACGTCGGCAGCTGGGTCTGAAACACAGTGACGCGCCCCCCGGTGGGCGACATGAGCTTAAAGGCAGCCTGTAAAGCAGGACCGAGGGCGCTGTGGGTCTCTCTGCTCTGGCTGAACATGCCTGGGAGCGACGTCAGCAGGTCTTTCACCAGCTGAAGGATGGAAAATGAAAGATTAAAATCAGAAAGCTTTACATTTATCCTGCTGCATTAGCTTTTATTTAGTTCACTGAGAGACTGAGTTTGCAATTATTTTTGGGTGTTGTGAGGACAAAAACAATAAGAGAAACAGAGGAGGCAAAAGGTGTGGATTTCAGAGAGAAATTCAGAAAGAACTACCTCTTTGCTCTCCTTTAAGTTCACCATCAAGCTGTCATGAGATGGGATAAAAACGTCTGCAAAAAAACATAAAAGGGACATTAAAGGCAACCATTTTCTCATCAATGATATATTAAACATCACACCTTCTTTTCTGGTAATTAAATGTCCAAATAAATGTCCAAAATTAGTCGACTAAAAGCTTTCAATACTTTATTTCTTACAGTTTAATGATTTTCCTGTTTTTCCACATAAACTTGTATCATTTTCATGTTTGAAAAGAAAAAGTCTGAATGTGTTGATTGTTGCAGATGTAAGGACTTATGGGGCAGAAGTGACTTTTTGGAAGGGAAGTCTATTTAGCTATTTAGTCCATCACAGGACCAACACAGCGACTAACGAGACGACTAAACATCTACACTCGCATTCACATAAAGGGCCAATTTAGAAAAACCAGTTAATCCAACATGTTTTTGGACTGTAGATATCAGAGTACCTGGAGAAAACCCACACATCCACAGGAGTAGTATGCAAAGTCCACAGAGAAAGGCCCCAGTTCAGAGGAACCTCCTTGTGACACTGCTAACCACCAGCAACCATCTTGCTATTAATAAATTTATCAATCTTTTCTAGCAGTTAGAAACCTTCCAAAGCAGAGAAAGAAAGTATCTGACAGGATGCAGTGGGGTCCTCGCCACATACCATCAATGTCCGACACCACCAGCATCTGTGGCTGGGACAGTCCGTCCTGGAGATTGTAGAAGTGGATGGTGCTATCAAAGGTGAGGAAACCCACTCTGGTGCGTGTATCTCCGGGCATCCTGAAACACACAACGCCCTCCGTCAACACTGATTTGGTTGGAAAACCCCAAGAAACAACATAACTGGAAAAAAAAAAAAAAAAAAATTCTAAAGCTGCTCGGGAAGCACCAATCCACTACCGATATCTGAAATCTAAATATCTGCCGATACCAAATCTGTTTATGTGAACATTATTGTGACTATGGTAATTATTGCTGTTATAACTGTGTAAGATTTCATTAGGTTGTAATAAATTACCCATCCTTTTTTAAGTTACCTCAGTAATACAAATATAATAACATTACAGATCTAAGAATTTCAACAAGTTTTATTTTGATTTGGCACATTTACCTAAATACAACTATAAATGTGTGGTTTTGAAACAAGGATCTAGCTTTTAGTTTAACAAAAAATGTCACATTTTAACATTCAAGGCTTTTATTTCTTTTAAAACATGTCCGAAGCATGTCATCAAACCCATCTGCGCTAGCTTGACCAGTGTGGTATCAGGTATCGGTTGTCTTATTGGTACACTTTTATTAATACCAAGTACGAGTACACAAGCTTGGTACTGATATTGGTATTGGTGCATCCCTAAAAGCAGCTAATTTGTTTTATTCTGTTGGGCTTGATGACCAGAACTCACTTATCCAGGTTCTCTAGAAGTAATTCACAGAAGTACTTCAGGTATCCTGCTTCCACGGCATTGTGAGACACATCGAGCACAAAGAGATAGACCGCTGGCTGTGGAGGTCGCAGCTGGACACATGAGACAGACGGAGGAAAGTAAAAGTGAGCTCCATCTGCTTCCACACCGAGACCAGTTCAGGTTGGAACAATAAGACAAGACTTCCACCTAGTGGACAAAGCAGCACGGTGCGTGTTATATGGAAATGAGACATTTTACCATGTAGTCTGAGGATGCGATGAACTCTACGGTGGAGTTTTGGACCTCTGGCCTCTTGTGTGGTTCACCGTAAGATCTTGTCACTGGGTTGTACATGAACTCATCTGGTACTAAACAAAATGGCCAAAAAAAACCCGAAAAAAACCCCCCACAAGAATAAACAACACAAGGAACACTTAGAAGTGCCCAAAGCCTGAAAAAAACCCAAAACATGATCTCATACCATCGTTGACCCGGTAGCAGAGGTTGCATTTCCACCTGCGTTGGTCCAGGAAGGTAACAAACGGGTTGATGTAGGTTCGACAGGAGCGACAGCGCACTATTGTGTTGGACGTGATCACTGGTAGCTGCTGCAGAGAGATGGGGACATATGAACTTAAACACACTACATCATAGAAGCTCAACATTTCATATTTCTGGCTCCTTTCCAGGTTTTGGCCTCAAACCTGCTTTTGCTCATTCCCAACCTTTACAAGCGTTCCTTTATTTGTGCTTCAGCAGAGGACTGAGGGGGGCTTTGTTTTCCAGTCAGGGGGAATGTGGTTGAATGACTATCTGCTGCCCTTTGGCATGTTTTTAGGCCCGAGCACCTTGGTGGTGCGAAGGCCTATTGTATTTGCAGTGTTTATTATTTTTATTCGGACACTTCGCGTGCTTTTTTGGAGGCCTGAACATGCTCGAAAATTCACCAAATTTTGCGTACCCCCCCAAGGAAATACGAAAAATTTGATATTTTGAGGTGCTCCAGAATGTTTGGGCGAAACTGAATGAGAGCGCCACCTATTTTAGGTGCCCCGCCACTGCATGTCGTTAGGCTTTATGAAAATTCATACACATGATCTACATGCAAGGGCGAACAAAAAATCCTCTTAATGTCATGGTGAAATGTCGACAGGAAGGCGGCCATTTTAGGTCAAAGTCAATATTTTGGCGTTTTAGCACCTCGCATTTTAACGAACTCGTCCTAGAGCTTTTATCCCACTGAGCCACAAATTGCTCAGGATGTTCAGGAGGCATGTGTGATTAAATGTTGTGTTATTTCTTCTAATAGGAGACTTAGTTTACAAGGGGCGGGGCCTCAAAGTTTGATGTCTCGCCATGAAAAATTAAACGGATATAACTCCCACATAAAGCAACATTTCTGCACCAAATTTGCTAGATATGATGGCAGTCCCCTCCTACAGAGTTCTATATGTCAATATTTTGATTATGAAATAGCCACGCCCCCTGGAGGTCAAAAGTGTTTTTTGCTCACACACCCATAACTCTGGCTTGGTGGACACCACATGGCCCAAATTCACTCAGGCATCACAAAACATGTTGGTGAAGAGATCTGGTAAAGGACGTTGCTCTACGCTGCACGGCGTGCCCGTGACGCCATGGCGAAGTTCCATGCGGCGGCGTGACATCATAAATCACTATAAAATTGTCAATTTTGATCTGATCACCCTAAAACTTATAGGGATTAATAAGGGATCAGTCCTGAACAGATTAATGTGACCATTGCTGGTGTAGACCTAAGCCCCGCCCACTTACAACAGGAAGTGTTTTTTTCCACGTTTGAGGGTCATGCTTCTAAGCAAATGATCCCAAACACTTGAGACTCCTCCAAAACATGTCAAACCCTTTCATGATGCCACAATAAAAACCTCAAGTCGCTACGCTAAACGGGACATGGCGAATGGCGGTCCAACGCCATGAAACAGGAAGTACCTGTGACCAAGCCATGGAACCTTGGACCGCCACCAAACTTGCCATGACTGATGACAGTAAGGCCCTGAACTAAGCCCCATTGAAACATTATGGAATAAATGGAGCATGTCTCCATAGCGCCCCCTACAAAATTTCAATCAATCAGCCCCGCCCACTACATGGACCGACATGGATAAAATTCAGCACAGTTGGAGAACCTGCCAGTACCTTCAAAAAAGTCTCTTGGACATATGGGCTAAATTCAACAGGAAGTCGGCCATTTTGAAAAAGGTGCCATTTTTGGGGTCATTTCTTTGCCATGCATTTTAAACAACTCCTCCTAGGGATATTGTCCAACTGACACCCAACTTGCACAGGATGCTCAGGAGGCATGTGTGATTTAAAGTTGTGTTATTTCTTCTAATAGAAGATTTAGTTTAGGATGGGCGGGCCCTCAAAGTTTGATGTCTCATTAACAAAGACTTATTGCTAAAACTCCCACATAAAACAACATATCAGCACAGGAATAGACACATTTGATGCCAGTCCCATGATGAACAAAATCTACAATGCAATAATATGACTCTGAACTAGCCCCACCCCTTGGCAACAACAAGTGTCTGATATCATGAACCAGGAAGTACCTGTAACAAAGCCATGAAATTGTTGATCTTCACCATACTTGTCATGAGTCATGACAGTTATGTCCTTAATAGAGTAAAATTACAATATAGTGGAGAAAATCGTAAACGGCTCCATAGCGCCCCCTACAATATTTCAATCAATCAGCCCCGCCCACTGCATTGACTGACATTGATATGATTCGGCACAGTTGTAGAACCTTCCAGTACCTTGAAAAAAGTCTCTTGGACATATGGGCTAAATCAAACAGGAAGTCGGCCATTTTGAAAAAAGGTGTCATTTTTGGGGCAATTTCTGTCATTTTCTTTGCCATGCATTTTGAGAAGTTCCTTCTAAGAATTTTGTCCAACTTTAACCCAAATGAGTCAGGATGCTCAAGAGGCATGTGTGATTAAAAGTTGTGCTATTTCTTTTAATAGGGGATATCGTTTAGGAGAGGCGGGGCAGCAAAGCAGCTGTGATGCAATTAAAAGGAAAACTGACATAACTCCCACAAAAAACAACCAACCTGCACCAAATTTGCTACAGATGATGCCAGTCATATCCTTTACATTTCTGCATGTCAATAATTAGATGATAAGTTAGCCCCGCCCCTTGGTGACAGGAAGTGACCCTTCATAAGGCCTAAATGGCCTGAAGTGCAGTCTGGCTGCACTTTAGGTTGAGAGAGGCATGGGAAGGATGTTGCCAGGGGAGGCGGTGGCATTATGCCGAGCGGCGCCATGGTGCGAGGGCCTATATCACCGCTTGCGGTTTTAATTTTTGTTTATTTTTTTAACTCTTTCTAGGACTTTGTTCTGCTGAGCTGTAGCTGGCTGAACAGGCTCCATGGGGAGTTTCCTTTCAGTAACAACAGTGGAGAATACATTTCTTATTTTCCATTTTGAAGACTTACAGTAAAAGACACATCTGAACAAATATAAAAGATTTCTAATTTGTTCAGCACAAAGTAAACACAGCAACAATCTGCTTGTCGTTTTACTTGATCAAACATTGATCAAAGTTATTGATGAGCTTATTTAAAAAAATATATTTGTATATTAGCATCCAAAGTCAGACTGGTAAAACTGGAAATTGCGGACTTGGATGCGTGGTATTTACAGCTATTCAGTAAACTGGAATCAGATCCTGGTGGTTAAATTTGCACCACTGTGTTGATGCTGAAGAACAGGTTTGCTGTCCACAGCCAACCAGCCATGACACATCTACATGACAGAACACGTTTCACACATTCACTGCTTCTGTTTGTTTTTAATTTAAAATTTGACATAATACCAGACTAAATGCAGATGTTCTGCTACCTGGCAGAGGAAGGTATGAGTGAGATCTAAGATGATTACTGCACAGATTTCTGAAATCTGACACATCTATGATTAAATGGCACTTTTAATATAGTGACAGGAAGTAGAGATTAATCATATGAACAAAAAAAACATATCCCTCATGGTTCATTCTCATCAGTACTTAATAATTGTACTCTAAGGTATACTATGTGGGCGTTGGGAATTACTAAACACTTACAAACTGACATACTGTGTTGACTGGGAGGTGAATGACTCATAAGTGGTTACAAGCACATGCTGCAGACTTTAAACAAATCATGGCAAACATCAAAACAAATCTAAAACTGGCTGAAAGAAATGTTGAAATAACTTCCAAATCTATTTTTTTGACAATCAGTTGTTCACAAGAAAGGATGAGGTGAGTTTCACCAACACGAGGATGTGAGCAAATAGTCTAACAGCGTTTCTCACTGCATGAGTGCGTAAAATAAGCTCAGTCAAACGGCGTTTTACTATATGAAATATAAAATATTTTACCATCAAGCTTTTTTCACCAGATAACTGAAACTTTGTTTCTCACATGTATCATTGTGTTGAGGAACAGAATTATCATGTGGTTTTACACTTATTAAATTCATCAGATGTTTTTTTTTCCTGTGGCAACGTGTCATCCTCTCAGGATAAATACTCTCAAAACAAGAAAAGATTAATCAAACAGGATCTTTCCATCATGTGACGGAGCTTTATAACCATTTGGTTGTTGACAACTGCCTACATTACTTTTCATGTCTTATCCTCCGTCTGTCCCTGCTCTCTATCAGTCCATGCCCTCTGACACCCCCTTACCAAGCAGCTCTATAAATATGCTCATCTATCTTTCCTGCACCTCATCATTCTCCTGCTGCTGCCACTGCAGCCGTGATCTGTCCACATGACTTGCTCTGTCGTGTCACAAGTGTTGACAGATGACCAAGCCTTAAAATGTCACTGCGTCCTCCGTGGCCCAGGGGCTGATTATGGTTTATTTTAATTAGGAAGAATAGAGTAGTCCTTTTTTTTTACCTCTTAAGCCTCAAAAGAGTCTTTTTGAGTCTTTATGAACAAAAATGGCATCTCCAACAATAATAGATTAAAGTATGTGCAAACTAGAACTCCAAATAAAAGTAACACTTGTGGAATTTCATCCGAGGTGGAGGCATCTCCACCTCCTTTTTCCAACGAAACAGGAAGAAATGAAGAATTTTATCTTTTGCATCTGCTGCAGTCGACAAAAAAAAACTCAAGGATTATGAGTCAAGGTGGAGATTATCTGAACAAATATTCATGATTCTGAAGTGAAACTGAGCAAAGTTATGCAGGTTTTAGAGACAGATAAGCTACTGACAGTTCAGGACAGTTTAGTACGTTTTGGCACCGTGTTAGGTCCTTGTCATCTGATGAGGAGCGTCGGGGGACACAGCTTTGTCTCACTGTCTTTAAGGTCGTCTCCATCACTTCCTCTGCAGTCAAGAGTTTATTTTGGGGCATCACTTTATCTAAAAGTCACTAATAAGTAAAGAAAAACCCAGCAAACAGGTGGATCTGTGCATAAACATCATATGTGCACAAATATGGAAATGTATATATACTTTCTGTAAGTCTGGTACATCTTGAAATTCTGGATTTGTCAATTTTCATGATGAATCGCTTCATTTCATCATGAAATCAAGTAGAATATGCAAATCTCACCAATCAACAGTAAAGAGTGAAACAACACAGAATGACTGATTCCTGTCTTCGTCCTATCAAATTCATGAAACTGCACAGATAACAGGGATCCAGACAGGAAGTTGCTTATATAAGACACTGAGTTTTTCAGTAAATGTGATTTTTAAACCAGTAATTGAAGCTTTGGAGGCAAGACAGCAAAGGTAAGACTGAATGTATGACAATTAACTCCAAACACCTTGATCAATAATTTCTAAATATCATGAGCTAATTTATAACAGTGACATCAAAACCTGTGGCAAAAATAAAGGAACTTAAAATGTTGAGGATTATGCTCGGACACGCACATCTCTCTGTGATCAGATACTACCTGCAGGTCTCTGAAGGGGTGGAGGAGGAGACCCAGGGGGAGTCGGGCCTTGTTGAGTAAAGCCTGTGTCTGAGGAATGCTGGTCAGGGTACACCTGAACGTCCTGATTAAAAGAAGAAAATGAGGACAAAAATGATAAAATCAGAAAACACATTCACACAATCCACATCCAAATACATATATTTAGATCTTTTATAGGATGGATTTATAGTCTTCATCTTTGTTATTTTCCTCTCTATTTTATTCTAGGGAGCCTCTGTAAGATCTGGCCACGGACAACAGATGAAAATGAGCCTTTTGGCTAAATCTGGCTATTTAGAGATGTCTCTTGATTTAATATGCTCTGTCCCTGTCAAATAAAAGGAAATGATAAAAGATGAGAGAAGTATATGAGATGAATAAAAATGAAGTCATTCATTTTCTTAACCATATTCCAGTTAAGAGTCACAGGAAGCTGAAGCCTATCCCGGCAATCACTGGGCGAGAGGCAGGGTACACACTGGACAGGCCGCCAGTCCATCGCAGGACCAACAGAGAGAAACAACCATTCATGCCCACACTCACTTCTGGGGATAATTTAGAGTAACCAGTTAACCTAACATGCATGTCTTTGGATGGTGGGAGGAAGCCGGAGTACCCGGAGAGTGCGGGAAGTACCGTGTGATTGGTCGGACATTGGAGGTGGGCGTCGTTAACACAGAGAAAGCATGAAGCGGAGGTGCTGCTTCCGTGTGTTTGCTGTTGCCGGCAAAACGGATTGTTTTGATAAAACAGCTTATTGAGGTGGTGAGAAAGTACGAACATTTTTACATGTGGCAATAAAACACTCGGACCCAGCCGCGTACACAACCTGCCCTGCCGCGGACGAAGCTGCTCGTTAAATATGAAACCACAAACTCTGAGAGCGGAAACCTCCACCAAGCACAATGTTTAAGAATCCTTTTAAAACATTCCTGGATCCAAACGGTGATCCTGATCACCACCAGAGTTTAATCAGTTCTTCATTTTTACATTTGCAACAACTCTTGAAATATTTATAAAATCCCTCCGTAACCTTTTAAGTTATCTTAAGCAAAAAGACGCCGGGGAAAACAACCTCCTCGGCGGAGGTAACAACCGGTTCATTGCACATAAAGCAGACATCTGCCCCCAGCAGTGATCCCTCCCTGCTGCAGACATGCTTCTCGTGGAGTATGTATGGACCTGCCGAACAAGACGTTTTTTCTTGTTCTTGCAGCCTCGAGAACAAGAACTCAGTTCTTGCTTCTCGTGGAGTATGCAACAGGCTTTAGAAAGTAAGTCGTAGAGGAAAAGTAATACTATAGCCAGCGGCTGTTTGTTGTCTTACTCAACACTGGTCTCGACAGTCCAAATTTCCCACGCTTGACTTACTGTGGACTGCAGTTGACCTTCTTTAGATCAGGACTGAGGTTGGGTTCAGGGGCCTCCAAGGGCCTTGGGGGAAGCAGATTCGTCTCCTGTAGCAGGTTGACTGGCCTCAGAGCCTCCACCTCCAGCTCTGGCACTCCGCTAAGTCCCCCTAAGGCTGCAGAGAGCTGGGAAAGACTGGGGAAAGGCGGCTGAGAAAAAAAAAAAAAAAAAAGAAAGAAAAAAAAAAAAAAAGAGAGGTAGGAACAGCATTTTACTCCACAAATACTGAACAAGTACAACAGAGGATGTGAAATTTTCTTAAGCAAGAGATCGATCTTGATGAAACAAGAAAGTTTTCTTTTTTTTAAGTTCATAAAACATTTATATGATCAATCTTCTCCAAACTACATCATCTATACTTTCTGTATGCAGTTTCCTACATTGTGATCAGTGCTGAAACCAGGAAAAGAAAACACGCACTGCTCCAACTACAGCCTCACCTGAGAGTACTGCTGGTAGGCAGACTGGTTGTACAGATTGTGGGAGGGGGAGGTGTCCGTGAGGGAGGCTGGTCCCTGCTGATAGGTTGCCTGCATGCTTTGGTAACCATAGCTACCATACGACTGAGCCTGGTTGGTCATATCGTCAGAAGGTGGCATGGAATCTGAGCAAGAAAAAGTATTTATTATTTGGGATATTCGTGTAGAAAATAGACTTTTGCTTATCCAACAAGCTCATACCATCACTCCTACAGTGTCCCATAAGTTTTATGAATGATTTAAGTGCAAGTAAAGCAAACAGAGATTTTCTTTGACATGTTGCATAGTTAACACATTTTGAAAGACTTGGAACAGATACTTTATTAGTTTAACATTCATTTGTTCATTAATCACAATCCATGACGCACCAGAGCATCAACACTGTAAGGTAAGGTAAGAAAACATCAAAACCACCCCAAACATTAACTGGGCTGACAAGCACACTTAATCTGAGTTATAGTCACGGGTCAGCCAGGCTTCCCTCTCAGACCTCCAGCTGATCCGCTGTTGGTTATTCCAAAGATGAGGTTGAAGGTTGGGGGTCAAACTTTTCTAGTTGCACCACTACAGTTATGGAACTGACTGCTTCTAAATATTGGGATGTCTTCTTTTAAATCCTATTTAATGACCCAACTTTGTCTGCTGTTAAACCCAACATGAACATTTTTCTATGTGAGTTGTTATCATTTCTATCGGTGTCTTGTGGATGTTTTGCCTATTTATTATGTTTTTACAGTCTATTCATTGTCTTCATGTTGTTTTAAAACATGTTTTATAAATACATTTAAACTGTGCTGGATCTTTTTTCATGTGGACTTTGACTAAAACTGAATTTGTGCTCAGAGTGCGACAAGGGGTCCTCATGTATTCACGGTCCACTTAACCATCAAGGTTGTTAATTTTTACACAAACAGCAACAATCAATGGAGAAATACACCGTGAACCCATCTGTTGCTTAAAGCAAGCAGACAGTAAGCCTCCATGTTAACCAGACACTGGCTCCCAGTTGTAAGAGTCCAGAATGACTTGCTGAATTTCTCACCTGATGTAAAAAGCATTGATAAGCTGGCCATTATCTAGTTCCATACGATGGAACCCAACTGAGGTGACAGATGCAAGTATTATGTGCAACAGACACTTTATGCTGCCATCCCACGTTGCATGTGGTGTCACCATGTGAAGAGGATCTGTACCTGGATAGCTGCCGCCTTCCAGGGAATCATAGTTGTTGGGAACTGGAGAGGCGCTGCCAGTCGTGGAAGAGGAGGTATCACCGCCTGACAAAAGCAAAGAAGAAGAGTGAAACACATTGAGGATTACAAAATTAAATCAAGAGCAAGGAGCTGCCTAAGAGGCAAGTCAGAATGAAGCATGAGATCAATACGGTGAAACAGAAACCAGAAGGAATAATACAATAAAAAGGCAACATAAAGACATCAAAGTATAGAGAAAAAAGACAAAACACTGGAAAGCAATGAAGACATGGTACAATATAATGAAGGGCAGAAGCTGTGAATCTAATTCAAAAGGAAGGAGGGCAGAGATAAAAATGAGAGTACAGAGGGGAAATGGGAAAAAAGACAAAACATTAAAAGAGAACAAAGTGTAAGTTTTTGTTTGGCCATGAAATGTGTTGAGCTTTAACTCCCTCGGGCTTCTCAGAAAGGAGAGGAGAGAGGAGGCCGAGCGGCTGACTGAAAGAAAACATGAAAGCATGCACTTCAATCCAGAACCTGTGAGTGTGCTATGCTGCCTTGGTCTACAGCAAAGATGGATGACAAGGAAGAAAAATATGGAGAAACTAAACAAAACAAAAGGAAAAATATTACAAAGACGATACAATGTAAACATATCAGGACATATAAGAACTCAAACCAATTTTCCTCATTTTCCGGTTCTCTTTTACTCTGTTTTTTTTTAAAAAAAACTATCTTTAAGATGAAACATGTATTTAGAGGAAGAATTTTCACAGTAAAGCCTCTTATGACATTATTTTGTCACTAAAGCTGGTAAATCAGAGTGTAAGCAGAGCTCCGATGCTGCAGCGAGTTCGAAACGTTTCAGGCTAAGCTGGTTTAGCCCAAAATGTAATGCAGAGTCACTGATTCCTCTCTTGTCAACAACCGCCTGGGGAGGAGAGCCAATTTATTTACATGATGAACAAACCCGTCGTTGGATGAGATCTGTTCTTTTCATACTGGGAAATTTGATGGTTAATCAGAAACATTAACACATAAAGAGGTCACACAGTGTTTTTCAACACATTGAGGATTTTTTTTTTAAACCACCGCAGCTGACTGTTGCTAGAGTCTCATACTAAATCAAGTGAATCAGGATGGAAATAAGTGCAATAATGTTGGCTGTGTGTGCATCAGATGGTCTACTTTGGACATTTTCTCAAGTACTGTAGGTAGAAACCTTTGCAGTAAATATTCTTCTCTTACAATCTAAATTTAAAGCCTTGTTATACTTAGTTTTTTTGGGGGAAAAAAAACATTTTCAGTCACTTTAGGTGTTCTTGTTTTTAAAAACATGAGTTAAAAACTCAAATTTGAAGTAAATTTTACACTTTCTGACTTCCTGCATCCTCATCTCTACTTACACCAGTGGTTTCCAAACTTCTTCTGCAGGGCCGCCTTTTCATGTTGAGCCCCCCTCCCATCTCATGAAACCAAAGAAACATACTAAGAAATGCGTCTTTAGTTTTAGTGGCTGTATTGTAGGTAACTACAATTAAAACCATGTCATGACTATGATCCATTCTGCTGCTTTAGTCTGAAACATTTTAAACCAGGAATCTCTGCAAACTACTTTAAAGTGAGTGGAATTTTCTATGAGACGATGCTGCTTTAGTAAAACAACTTTACTATGTATAATAGTTGGATAGTTTATTTCTAAAGTAACCTGCCGGCTTTTCTGTGTGTTCAGGATAAAAGGCCCCAAGTGGTGGTGTAACTTGATTGGCTTTATACTTTATTATATTAGATGATAAGATTTTGGTCCATACAGAAGACTGCAGTCTCATTATTAGACCCCATTGATTATTACTATTACTGGTCAAGCAGGGACAGATATGCTCCATCATAGTTTGGTCTTTTTTTTTTTTTTTTATCTTTATTTTATTTTTTTTTTATTACTTGAAGTCTGTCTTGTTGATTTATCATCATATTTTGAGTACTTTTTATGAGTAGATACTTTTTATGAGAAGATATGCTTTAGTCCCGATTTGATTCAATTCTGAATTTTTTGGGTGCCGATTCAATTTAAATTGCAATTCTCACAATTTCTCTATGTTGCTGATTTTTGTAAACTAAAAACCAAAAAAAAAAACATGTTTCACCAGAGCATGTCACAAATATGTTATGAAGACCGCAGGAAATGATCAGATTTTAAAAAAACATCTTCACAAAAAACAGTAGAGATGTTTGATATTGGCTTCTTTTTTTTTTTTTTTTTTTTTTTAACAAATATCCGATATACCAGTTTTGTCCAACTCTTAAATTTTTAATGCTGTATCAATTGACACCAATACTTTTGGAGCCAATTGTGCCTAATAAACTAAAATATCTGGAAAACTATATATGATATCTTTTATATTTTGTCATTTTGAGTTTGAGAAGAGAGAGAAGGAGATGAAGAGTTTGATATATAGTATGTGCATGTTGTGTAAAAGTTGCATCTTTAAAAAAGGAAAAACCAACATCGATAATTTCCGATATTGCATTTTATTATTGATATCGGCCGATAATATCAGTATGTCGATAATATCGGACCTCTCTAAATAAAAATTTGGTGAAAAGTCTAGCCCTTTTTTAGACAATTATTTTACTGTACTAAACTGTAAAAGGACAATAATACAGGAGTACACTGCTGGGCCCTTGATACAATAAGATGGCATGGGTTTTACTGGGAACTGTAACAGCGGTTGTATTATTGTGTGAATGTAGGATTTATTTATCAATGCTAAATTAGCTTTAAATGAGTTTGTAAACCCCTCAGCATGTTACAGGACACACTTTGAAAACTACTACCTCCCATTAAAACCAAGGCAACCATTTTTTAATAACTGCAAAAGAAATCCTACCACTGCTGCATGACATCCCACAGCCTCGCTGTGCCCTCGCACCTGTCATTTCATCTTCAACATCCAATAGAAAATCACTGAACAAATAAGTCAAAGAAAAAAATACCCTTAAAAACAGTAACACAATACATATTTCCTTTAATCACAAGTAAAATTCTGACCAGGTTTTCCAACAGGATTATGTGGACAGAATACTTGAAAGAAGCCATTAATCCATGTGGGTCAAAGGGAGGGATGAACAGCATCAAATCAACACACAGCAGGCTGCAGGCAAAGCCCTCATTGGACAGGACAGGATCCAATTATCTTCCACTAAATCTGACCAGCAGACTACAGGATTATGTCCTGTGGGAGAAGAGGAGGACATCAGGTCAGCTAAGCCTTCCTCGTCTTACTTCTCCAGGTCTCATCTGACACCTTTTCCTCCTCTGACACTTCTGTTAGTTATGATAATATACAGATTATGAGCTAAAGAAAACTGTGATGAGCACTTACAAAACTTCTGATTTGGTCTGAGTATTTCTAACTGTAACTCACTTTACTTTCCCTCATAGATGATAACCAAGACTGCACTCACACTGTCTGCGGGATTTCTCACATGCTGCACTGATCTGATTACCTTCGCTCAGTGTGAAGAGGAGAGACGGCTGCACAGAGTCAACATGATGCAACATGTGCTCGAATAATCAGCTCAGACTGAGAAACACCCTGTCAACCAATACATCTTATGTCATTCATTCAAGATTACTTTTACAACTGTGGCAGAGGCAGTCAGTATCTTTGAGGTAAAGACAACGCTGTGACAATTTTATGTGACTCAGGTTAGAAAATCCCATTTAAAAAAATAAAATACATTTGTTAACTATGAAAATTCTGACATATTATTGATTAAACAAGTAAATAATTCAACGTTTGGACACACCTGATTCAAATAACATGGCTCTCCAACCACTTGCTGTCAAGCTCTGCATGAGCCCTTGAATGACCCGTTAATTTCAGGTTGGTTGCAGAAGAGAAACATCTAAAGACAGGGGATCCCTAAAATACAGTCTTAAAGCGATGTACTGATCACCATGGCAACATCTATTGCAACTTGAAACACGCATCTGACTGACATTTTGTAATAGCAGGATCTCCTATCTGTTCATATACTAATAATAGACTTACTGTTGACTTTTCAGCAATTAAATTGAGGGACAGGTAGTTTCGGTCATCCCACCCTCAGTTATCTAGAAATGCTAAAGTCTGGCTGAGGAAAGAATTAAACTATTGATGAATGATCAACCCTGAGTTTCCCCAGATAACACAGATCAGGATACTGGACTGTCCTCTTTAGTTAATGACATTTTGAACTCATTTACTTTCACGTGTGTAGTTTCAGTATTTGAATTAGACTTAAAAACCGTTCTGCTATCTGTATCTCATGGCTTTGCCCCCACGGAAACACACCTGAAAGAAAATAGCAGCATGTTCTGAGTTTTTGAATTTCAATGAAGGTTATGACAGATTCTGATCGATCGCTTCACAGAAATCACACGTCTTCTGAACATTTGTGATGCTGAAGTGGTATTTCCAGACCAATGACTTCGGAGAAGATATACTTTGAGGCCTATCTTTGCCCAGCAGCAAATGCTGACAAGATCTGGCGACAAAAATGAGCTCTTAGCAAAGGCTAATTATAACTCAGATACCAGGATGCTGATATCATTATCTTGTTGAGGATCTTGATGATGTCGACATGGACTAACTTCTGTACTGAAAATATAAAATGACAAGTTCAATAAAACTGAAAAACTCTGATAAAGACTTTTTCAACATGTTTTCTGCTTTCTCTTCTACAACTACAAATCATTCATTCATTCATTCATTCATTCTACATACTGCCAAGTACAATCAAGGGTTGTGTATTTAGTTTTTATTAATATTTATGATTAACACAACTGCTAGGGAGGCTGCTGTAGTGGTTAGCACTGTTGCCTCAATGCAGGAAGGGTGCCGGTTCGATCCTCAGCTCAGGGGGGGGTTCTAATGGTGTGTTCACACCAGACGCGTTTTGAGTGTCATAAAAGCTCAAAACGCTGAAAACTCGCTGCTGGTCACTAAACTGTCACTTTTGTGTCCAACGCCCAAGACGCTCCTGTCGCATTTTCGTACTTGTGTTGTTCTCACTCATATGTAAGTCACTTTGGATAAAAGTGTCTGCTAAATGACAATAGAATAGAATAGAATAGAATAGAATAGAATAGTTACTCTTAATTGTCCCTAGGAGTGAGAATGACTGACTGACAACTGCTTTGAGACTCGATCATATTAATAAGTTTACATTGAAATCTGACCAAAATATTTAAAGATTAAAGAAGTTTGATTGAAAGATATTAACATATGGCAATGGTTGTCAACACTAGTCCTCGAGGGCTACCGTTTCCCTGCTGCAATAAACTTGTTTTCAAATCAGTGGCTTAATAACAGGGCTGGTGTAGATGTTGACAAGTAGTTGGAGAAATCTGAACTAGATGTGTTGTAGCAGGGAAACATGTAACATCTGCAGGATGTTCATAGCTTGCAGACCGGAGCTAGAGACCCCGACATATGGTATTTTGCTTCAGTGGAAAAGGTGTTACTCAGTGCAACGGTGGGGGAATTGGGGAGATCATGAGGGATTAAGGTTAAGTTAAAACAAGCCTTTCATTGTATTAGAAGACGTGTTAATGACTGGTAGAAATGGTAGGTGTGCTCTCTTATGATGAACAGGACAGTCAGCAAACACATGCACAGAGAGCCTGGACCTGCACACAGGGGAGTGGCTATATTTAAACACCTGTTCACCTCTGACTGATGACACAGCTCCAGAGGGATCATCCTAACCAGAACATTAACATGGTGCAAGAGTGGAGACGAGGGTTTAAGTGCAGTATGGTGTCCTAGTGACAAAATTATTATGAATTATTTTCCTTTAACAAAAACTGTAGTTGATCAATTAATTCATAATTAAATCACTTATTTTCATTCTTGCCACATCAATGCTCTTATAGGTTCAGAGGCAAAATGAAATCCAAATTATCCCCACAAATATAAATCAACTATAACTATAGTTTTCCTTTGTTTCTCATAAATCTGTCCTCCACAACACATCTTATGTAAATCCTGAGAAAATGGCCAAGTCATGTCTAATAATACTTCTAATTTGCATTTCAAACACATATGTGGAAGTGTAACACAAACAGTCTGCTTAATATTTTTTCCAAGGTAATGACAGTAGTCAAAGTAGATTCGGCCAATCACAAATAAGCAAGGCTCTGTTTTTGCTGCCAGTTACAAATAAGCCTGTGGAGATACAATACCCTGTCTCCTTGTGCGTGCTCAGGATGGGGAATTGGATCGAAGTCAAGATTCGATGTAACCTGTTGGTTTTCCTTACCAAGGCTGTTTATCATGAAATGGCTCGAATTGAAGCGTTTGTAAAGTGCCCTGAGATGACATTTTTGTGAGGTGGCACGATACAAATAAAGCGGAATTAAATTTTAATATTTACAATTAAATATATACATGCTACAAGAAAACTATGTGTAAAAATGCTGAGCCCTCACTTGCGTTTCTTTCATTTTGCTTCCATGCGGTCAGACTTTCCTGGAATGTGTTGAAGTGGTTGTGAGCAAAAGCTCTCCAGGTCTTTTAGGTTTTTATGGACCAAAACTGGACTGAAAATTAGTGGCAACAGGTCTTATGATGTGATGAATCCTCCACAGAGCCCAGATGACTACATTAATGAAGCAGTGTAGCATTGTCTTAACAGCCAACATCCAGAGAAGGGCTTTGGAGAGTCCTTCAAAAGACCTGGAAAACTACACCTGAACACTGAAGAGGCCATACCAAATATTTACTTTTTCATGCTCGCTGGATTAGTCCAAACAATGTTTTAACTATTCATACTGTGTTTACACATGTTTCAATAAAGTGCTGCCTCAATTTCCTGTATTCCATATGAGGAAATGTGGAGTAAATCAAGAAATTTTGCACAATGCTGTAAATGTCCAGAGTATTCACACCCACTGCTGAACAATACTGGAGGAAAAAAAAAAAGGTCTTGTTTGGTGTTTCCTATTTAAGCCTTTGCTAAATTTATATCCGTAACAGCCTTAAAACAAAGGACGTTTCATTTTAACTACAATAAAACAAAAAAGGAAAAACGACAACTTTTTCAAAATTTTAAAAGCCGCAATGACCTTTGCCCTGCCCGATAAAAAGTCATAAACTGTCCGCATTAAACATAATAATCAGTCATCACTTTCTTTTTTTATTTATGACAGCTAATTATGATCTATGGATCACACAACAAGGTCTCACTCCAACTCATATCAGAGTTCTTTCAGCCCACAACTTCCACCACTTCCAGAGCTGGAAGCCCAGTGGAAATAATGAAAACACAATTTATTGATTTTTCCCCCCCCCCATTAGCATGGATGGCTGCATGTGAGTGGAGAAACACCACAGATGGCATATCATAGCCTACACATTACTGGGTGAAGCAGAACAAGGCGCCATTTTCCTCTGCGTTATCACTGCCACAAGTAAAACTTGGCACAAGTCAGAGCTGAACAAAGCCAAGGGTTTTGTTCAGCTCTACGACCACAATCCTGCAGGTTTTAGATATCTCCCTTATCCAAACACATCTCATTCAAATTAAACAGCTCTCCTCAACAACCTGTTGCCGACCCACTACCCTGACTCAGGTGTGCTGCAGCAGAAAAAAAATCCAGAAACCTGCAGTACAGCGGCCCTGAAGGACCAACTTTGTACAAGTGTTAATCTACTTACCCGTCACCTTTTCAAGAAAGAAACTTTCATGCCAGAGAAATAAGAAAATAAGGTGCAAACAGTACAAAGACGTAATCAATGTAGAGAACAAGGACTGGTGACTGTTTTGGGGGTTAAATGGGGGTCACAACAGATAAGTTTTAAGCTGTCAAGGAGGAAGGTAGACGGAGAGGAAGGAATCTGATTAGCCCATTTAGAAAGGAGGTTTGCACAGATGATGAAAAAAGATGTGATGATTGGCTTGCAGAGCAGAAGTGGTTATTAGACACGAGAGATGAGCAGCAGTGACCAAATGAGACGAGAACATAAAGACTTCTATTCAGAAATACGAAGGTTTCGGGGCATGGCAAGGTTTAGGAAAAATGGTTGAGTTGATTTGGGGGGGGGGGGGGGGGGGGGAGTGGCAACAACAGGGTTCAGTAAGTAAAAGCTGAAGCAGACCTGCTTCCTCATCCTCATCCTCCTCCTCATCGTCATCAGAGCTGGATGACGAGTGGGCTGCTGGTGGGCCTGAGGTGGTGGCAGAAGCTGAGCTAGCTCCACTATTAGCAACATATCCATACTGCATGCCTGTTGGAAGGGTGAGTGGAAAAGGTTCATAAGATAAGTGTCAAGACTAGGTAGACGGGACCACAGTGGTTGGACTATGTGTGTGTGTTTGTGTAGTGGTGTGTGTGTTTGTTTGGAAGCAAAGAGGGAACAAAAAAAAACATTGCTTATTTAGCAAGTTGCATAAAAATAAATACATTTCTGTCGAGTATTTACAGGTTCAACACATCGAATATAAGAAGACTGCTTATTTTCTATGTTGTGTGAAGAAACATGAACAAAGACAAACATGTCCAGTGAATAATTGCAGTAGCTGGTGGGCCACCAGTGTGTGAAACAGATTAAGGTTAGAACCTGACAGAAGAGCACATCTATGAGTTTGCTATGTATAACATTTTAAAAGACCCTGGAGCAAAATGTTAATAGGTCAGGATATTTTTAATTTTCTGGTGGCAGTGAACATGGTAAAAGCTGTGACTTGACTGGAATGTTGCTTATACTGGTTTTATGTCTATTGTCCTAAAATCAGTAACACAACAAATGGCCAACATAATGAAGAAGAAGAAAAATAGAATATCACTAATGGTTAAAAGAAAAGCTACACAATTTCTGCACAGAGATCTTTAACCATCTCTCAGCATGGCTTAAGGTTGTGTGACTCTTTTTGTCAAGCAAACACGACTGCCGTCAAGTACAGGCTTCCCAACAACAATTCTAGTTCAGAAACATGACCAAAATTCATCAGATGCCAATGTACTTGTAATAATAAAAACATTTTTCAAGTAAGCATAATGGACATTTTACTGACAGAGTGAAAAATCTGCTCAAATGTTTCTGAGTTTACACTGCTGAGAAAAACCTCTCTTCACATGCACTGTTGCTGTGCATAATCATTCTTGGAACTTAAAACAATTATTAAATCCTAGTACAGCAGGTGCAGGAGTTGTAGGACTTGCTGCTGAAGGTAACATAAAAATCCATAGATCACAGCGAAAAATAAGCAAGCTTCTGACCCTGAAACCCCTACATTTGCATGAAGGCTCCCACCTGCACATTTGAAAGTGTGTGTATTACAGAATATGTTTGCTAAGGCCTCAAAGTGCAGCTGTGAACATGGAAGTCCATTCACATGTACAACTGTGAGTGTCCAAATTTAGGATAACCAGATATGGCTTGAATCATAAGAGAGAATAAGCAGACGTCATTAATGGGAAAACTGCAATCTGTCATCCTTTCCTTGACTTCATTTCCAAACATCACTATACATGAGTGTGTCCTGGTTTCTACAGCAGTGTTTCTAATGTAAGCCAAAAAAAAAAAAAGCCAGAAAAAACAAACAAAAAGATCATACTTTGTCTGCCAGGTTAACTGGACAATAGCAATATTTTCACCTCCACCAGTGCACACATAGCAGAACATGCACACTCATATTTGCCTTTTTCCACATTTAAAACACAGAACTTTGTAGTTATGTAACACTCTTCTAACTAAGTGTCACAGTTACCTTGGTGGTGGCTGGGAGAAGAATGAACTGAAGTGGAGGGAGTTCCTGAGGGCGGTCCGTCTCCTGCACCACCACTGCCTGGTGTGACCCCACTGTAGCTGCGAGATGCCTGCTGGGTTTGGCCATAGTGTTGGGCTGAGGAACAAAAAGAACCACATAGAAACATGAAATCTAACTGGGAGAGGGATAAAGTCAAGCTATTGCTAAGAGGAATATTGACTATTGACATATTTAACTTTTGAGAAAATCCTGATAGAGAAAACAGAGCTGTACTGAACTAAGCCACTGGCAAACTGGTTAATGACTAAAACTTCATTTTATTTTCTGCAACAACAACAAAAAAAAACAACCCATCAGCAACACAGATAGTAAACTGTCAAAGACATCCTTTAACATCACTGTTTCTGTAGAATAAAACAACACAAAGCCCTTATTTCTAGTTGTCCATCCATCCATCCATCTTCTGCCGCTTATCCGGGGTCGGGTCGCGGGGGGCAGCAGCCTAAGCAGAGAAGCCCAGACGTCCCTCTCCCCAGCCACATTTGCCAACTCTGCAGGGGGTCCCCGAGGCGTTCCCAGGCCAGCCGAGAGATATAATCCCTCCAGCGTGTCCTGGGTCTTCCCCGGGGTCTCCTCCCAGAGGGACGTGCCTGGAACACCTCACCAGGGAGGCGTCCAGGAGGCATCCTGACCAGATGCCCGAGCCACCTCAACTGGTTCCTCTCGATGCGGAGGAGCAGCGGCTCTACTCTGAGCCCCTCCCGGATGACCGAGCTCCTCACCCTATCTCTAAGGGTGAGCCCGGCCACCCTGCGAAGGAGAGGGCAATCCACCCTATTCCGGCTGAGGACCATGGTCTCAGATTTGGAGGTGCTGATTCTCATCCCAGCCGCTTCACACTCGGCCGCGAATCGCTCAAGCGAGAGCTGGAGATCACGACCAGATGAAGCCAACAGGACCACGTCATCCGCAAAAAGCAGGGACCCAATCTTGAGGCCACCAAGTCGGATCCCCTCAACACCTCGGCTGTGCCTAGAAATTCTGTCCATATAAGTTATGAACAGAATCGGTGATAAAGGGCAGCCTTGGCGGAGTCCAACCCTCACCAGAAACGAATCCGACTTAATGCGGACCAAGCTCTGACACCTGTCGTACAGGGACCGGACAGCCTGTACATGTGGGTCCGGTACCCTATACTCCCGGAGTACCCCCCACAGGAGCCCCCGGGGGACACGGTCGAATGCCTTCTCCAGGTCCACAAAACACATGTAGACTGGTTGGGCAAACTCCCATGCCCCCTCCAGGACCCCAGAGAGGGTATAGAGCTGGTCCACTGTTCCGCGACCAGGACGTAAACCACACTGCTCCTCCTCAATCCGGGATTCGACAATCCGGCGGACCCTCCTCTCCAGGACCCCTGAAAAGACCTTACCAGGGAGGCTGAGGAGTGTGATTCCCCTGTAATTGGAACACACCCTCCGGTCCCCCTTCTTAAAAAGGGGGACCACCACCCCAGTCTGCCAATCCAGCGGTACTGCCCCTGATGTCCACGCAATGCTGCAGAGGCGTGTCAGCCAGGACAGCCCCATAGCATCCAGAGCCTTAAGGAACTCCGGGCGGATCTCATCCACCCACGGGGCCTTGCCGCCAAGGAGATTTTTGACCACCTCAGCGACTTCAGCCCCAGAGATAGGAGAGTCCACACCTGAGTTCACCAGCTCTGCTTCCTCATCGGAAGACGTGTTGGTAGGATTGAGGAGGTCTTCGAAGTATTCCTTCCACCGACCCACTACGTCCCGAGTTGAGGTCAGCAGCTCCCCACCTCCACTGTACACAGTATTGATGGAGCACTGCTTCCCCCTCCTGAGCCGCCGGATGGTGGACCAGAATCTCCTCGAAGCCGTCCGGAAGTCTTCGAGGAGATTCTGGTTCACCATCCATTTCTAGTTGTTTGGTCTACAAATTAAAAATGCTGATATTGACCAGTCTCTGTATGACAGTAGACCAATGTAGCTCTAACTGAATCACCAGAGAGGACATTTTGCAGCTTCCAGGAACATCTATCGTGTAATTCTAAGTATTTCTTTATTTGCAGCAAGCCATGGATTAACCTCAACACTAAATCAGTGACACACACCTGCGCTTCCTTGACCGTTGACCGTTGGTGCCATCTGCCCGTGAGAACCCCCTCCATAGCTTGGCTGCACAGCTGTTGTGGAGGGTGGCGGTGCAGAGTTGAACTGATGCAAAGGTGCACCCATTTGGGTGGGCATGGCCCCAGGTGTAGAGGTGTTCTGGGAGGAACTGAGGGTACCATACTGGCTACTTCCTGGAGGAGACTGATATGAAACAATTGGGTAGAGGGGAGTGCCAACTCCGCCAGGTGGTGCTGGAACCAAACTGGGATGCTGCTGCTGATGGTGCTGTGCTTGGGATGCTAGGTATGACTGCTGTCCATAGTAGGACCCTGTGGTGGCATAGGGGGGCTGCCGTTGCGGCTGGAATGGCTGTTGACTGTACTGGGCATTACACGGTGGCGGTGCTGCAGATGGGAGGGTGCCATAAGACTGCGATGGAGGGGCAGAAACTGGAGGAGTGCAGTATGGAGATGATGCTACATGATGCTGAGGAAGGTGTTGTTGCTGCTGCTGCTGCTGCTGCTGCTGATTGTTCTGGTAATAGTTAGCACTGTGGGCACTGTCTGCGATTGGTGTTTTGCTGGGTGCAGAGGTGGGATGAGCAGGGATGGTGGGGTAGCTCTGTTTTTGAGGTGGGGCTCCATAGTAACCCGCAGGTGGATACGTGGATGGGTAGGTCTGCAGCGGACCTGAGAAAAGAGAACATTTATTTTGTTTTTAAATCTACAAAAAAAAAAAAAAAAAAAAAAAAAATCAGTAATATCAAAGGATTATGAGAATCGCAATTTAAATCGAATCGGCACCCAAAGGATCGGAATCGAATCGGGACAAAAGCATATCGTCACAGTCCTACTAATATATATCATTAAACCCAGAACATACTGTATAGTTTGTCATAAACTCCAAACGAAAAGCTTCATCGGCAACACTAAAATGTTTTTAACAAAGTACACAATTCCAGTGTAAATGAGGATAAAACGACTGGTTATTTATTTTCCCATTAGACTTTACTTTCCCTGGAAGTATGAAGCAAGGATGCGCAATCTGCAACACCACTTGCTAACGCTTAGCTAACTTAAAAGCTAGTGCTTGCCTTTTTTTCCCCATTGGTTTGCGTTAGCTTGATAGTTAGCCAGCGTTAGCATCGGATGTCTTTCAGCATTAAGTGAGTTTTCTCCAATTTACTTGTCATCCTCTTCATCGAGTATTCTAAATGTGGTGACTGATAACTATCAGTCAAGGAAATATGTTGGTAAATCTATAACAAAAAGTCAGAGCAAATGACACAACCACCATCACAGATTTAGCATGCTAATGCCAGCGGATTGGCTCATCGCATCATCCGGCCTGCGTTACCATTTTGATAGCGGGGCGCTGCTCCTCCGTTCGGCGTTGAGTTCTGGCTGTAGCTGACGGAGCTGTTGAGGTTTGTGAAACCCGGGGCAGACATCGCTCGGTCCTCCCGTTACGCCCGCAGATACACAGGTTGGTACATACACATGAGCGACGACTTCCAAACCCTAGTTCCCCACGCCAGAAAGGCGTTGAAGAGGCTGCTGGTGGTCGGTGAAGACCCGGGCAGCCTGTGGCCGGGTCCGCTCGGCTGTGAGCTGAAACCTCCAGTCAGGATGTTGAGGAGCTTAGCTGACACCTGGTCGTGCTCACGTCACTCCCTCTCGTGGAGTTGCTAAGCAACTGTGCCATTTGTTGTTGTTAATGGTTATTATTTGTTTAGGTAATATTACAAATATCATAGGGAAATATTCAGAGAAATGAATAGTGCTTAGAAAGCAGTAAAAAGTGTTTTGAAAAACTTTCTCTGGAATTTGATGGTTTTAATGTTTTTTCTTTTCTTTTAATCTGTTTCATGCAACATGTGAAATTTTCTTTTAAGTTCACTTGCATAAAACCCAAAGCTTTTGCATGGATAGAATATATCAAACCACATAACCACTATTTCTGGGTAATCATACTTGTTTTGTGAATAGCTGTATCTGAAGCTTTTATTTCAGTCTATTTATAGTCAAGCCCTTACTAGTTGTTCTAATAAACATGTTAATAACCTACACTTTAGTCTGATCAAGATTCCAGCGGGAGGCTAATGCATCCAATTCAGGGCTGGATTAAAAGTGCACAGGCCCCTGGGCCCAAAGTGTTCCAGGGGCCCCCCTTCCCCACCACAACATTGTGAAAATTGTGAATGATACACTGTGGAACAAAATTTCTAAGGTCTCTCAGCCAGTGGTACCAAACGCAATACACTAGACACGGTGGTGTAACTATCTGGCTTTTATAAACATTTTGTTTCATGTCCAAACTGCCGGTGTATGCCTTATGTGGGCCATACATTGGCCCCCAATGGCCTTGATCCAGTTTAACTTAATGATTTTCTTCATCCTTTACACATTCGCGTCCATGCAAGCTTAGATTTCACTATACACCTCTTAACACTTTCCATATGCTCTCATACAGGCACAGGATGAGAGAAACATATTCTATGTTTGAAACAAAAATCATAGGAAGGCACACAGATGCTTGTGGTTTATTGAAGCAACACCTGCAGTTCCACTAACCCACATTGTAAGCATTTGCAAGGCTTGGAAAGTCTCATAAATGCAAGTCAAAATGTTCTACACGTATAGTTTTGCTTAAAACACAGACATTACTGTTAAATGTTCAACTGTTAAGTTCAGAGAGATAAATAATGCTGGAATAAACTTTAATTACTAATCAAATGTTTATGATATTCACATCATTTCCCCCTGGATCAGTATTTTCCATTTGATTTCATAACAAAATGAATTGATCCAGAAAGTATATCAAATGTTTAAATAAAAATGTATTAAAAGCTTTCATTAGTTAATAAGATGAGGGCTTTCGTCAGGTGGATCTGGCTTTGCTCTCAAAAAATCTACTGACAATCAGAACTTCAAATTTTCCTTATATTTTTCACAGATTTTTGGTTTCAAATTTCATATTTCCATAAAAAGTTTATATTCATGGATGAATAACTTTAAATTTCTGTAGTCCGTTGCTGTGCAGCTAAACATCTTGAGGAATTCTAGGACGGCTGCCGGTGCAATCACATTCCTCTTTGTGACGAAGGTCAGTGGTGGTCTCGGATTCAGCTTGACCTTTGGTCTGACAGGTGGGACAACAAGCCGTGTGTCCGTCCTGTCTGCAGCTGGGACAAGACAGAACAAGCTGGCAACAGAACTGGGTGGTACAGAGCTCATACTGGTCCCATGGGCATCCGCAGTATCTGCAATCTGAGCACAGACCCTAAATCATCTACTTAAACTGGAGCTTTAAGATGCATGACAAGGCGCTTTATTCAAACACTCACCTGAAATCACATCATTGTTTGAAGAGATGGCATAGCGTTCATCAAACACAAAAAGTTTCCCTCGATAGAAACCCTCTGGGAATTGCTCGAGGTACTTATGAATTCCCCCTTTCAGCTGGTAAATCTCTTTGCACACATCCTGCAGGTGAAGCAGTAAATTCACCGGGTAAATGTCAAGAATTTACAATGAAGGTTGCAAATGTAGCTAACTTATAAGCTCTTTAGTAAATCATGCATGACAGCTCCTCTTTTGGTAAATCATAAGCTATCAACATCTGATTTATATGGGCAATACTTGGCTGAGACAGTCCCTCATACAGCATATTTCCTGTGAATCAGCTTACTTTAGAGCGGAGGTAGGCAGAAGCACGCTCACAGCGGATCCCCCCTGTGCAGTACATGAGGACTTTCTTGTTTCTGAACAGTTTCAGGTTCTGGTTGACGTAGTCGGGGAAATAACTGAACTTCCGGATGTTTGGGGCCAAACACTGAGTGAACTGGCCCTTTAAAAGAATAATCATGTTTCAGCCACTGGTGCAGTTTGATACTGGTATGTTGACTCACAAACCATTCATTTAATTCTGTGTTTACAGTATTCAAACTAACAAACAGCTCATAAAATGCTTGCTAAACACAACAAAAAGCCCACAATGTTGACCCAACTTCTTAACTCTCCATATCCCCATCTGATCAATCATCCCCAGAATAAACCTGAAGGATGCCACCCACAGAAACCCACAGGGTTGCCACTATGGTTCCAAGTATTTCACTGCATTATAGCGGGAGGGAACTGAAGAGTATTTCTTTTTTCCATAAATAAATGCTTTTTGCTATAAATGGGCGATATATAAGTAAACTGAACTGAAAAGAAATGCAATTACCACTTACAATTTTACTCTCATAAAAGTTACGGCAGTCCAGGAGGATGGTGTCTGTACACAAATCCCCTTTAGCCAAAAGAGCCTCCACTTCTCTGTGGAACGCTTCAGGCTCCAGGTGGACACCTGAGAGACAAAACACTGACATGATAATGCAAGTCCACATAAAGTGAATGGTTCACACCACTATCAGTAGATTGTGTTTAAAGAGGAATAACTGGAGAAGCCATTATGTATGTCAATAATTTTCACAAAAAAACAGAAGAAAAAAACCCCACAATTATTTGTGCTGAAAGCAGCAGAATTGGAATCATGTTGGTTACACACACACACACACAGTTATGAGGCAAGATCAGTCTCAATACTTGGAAACGTATACTTTCTGTTTCACAAATGAACATGCTCTAATTCACAAATATAATTTTGATGCACACTTTTATTATAAATTTAGAAACGTTCACAATCTGTTTCACAAATGCACACACTCTGTTTCACAAATATAATTTTGAGGTATACTTGTAATATATATTCACAACTGATACGAATTGCTGAACGTGCATTTACAACCTGCTTTTCATTTGTGAACATCTCTGCATTTGTGAGAGAAATTTGTATGGTGGATTTTGAGACGTTTCAGGTTAATGAATGTCACCACTGGTTGAAAAATCTGTCAATCAAATTTACAACTCTGATTGACAGATTTATCTGTTAACCAGGTGTATTTGCTTTCAGCCAATCGTACGGCTCCTTACATTTTCTCCACACTTTTAAAACCAGTTGCAGAGCTACTGTTACTGAGATACGCCAAGATCCAAAAACTGCAAACAGCAATTGCCGATCCTGTAACGTCAAATGCTGCTGTTTCTCCAGTGGCAAATATGCCATTTTGTCAATTGCTGCTGTAAAACAGTGAACGCCACTGCCCAACAGCAAACTCCATCTCTAACTGGCTTGTGAAACGGAAAGTGTGCGTTTCTGAGTACTGAGACTGATCTGGCCTCACACACAGTACCTGCCAGCTGGTAAGAAATAACATCAGGATCCACTCCCATTGGGACAATCTCCTGAAAGACCCCGACCTTCAAGTCTGTAAAACACTCGGCGCTACCATCACTGGTCTGAAAACAAACGCACAGAAATGCAAGGTTAATAAAAAACAACAGGGATTATTTCAAGATGTGTTTTAGAAAACAGAGACGGAGTGATTAAGCTGTACCAGACTGAATGCTAACCAAGGTCAGCCTCGTTGGAGGGTTATGTAGAAACATCAAGTGGGACATTGTGCAACATGTGTTTCCATCATCTGATTCTAACCTTAAAATCCTCTTTATTCATCTTGAAGAGAGGATGTGAAAGCATTGCATCAATGTAAATGTCTGTTGCCACATTGGTGCCACCGACTGTCCCATTGATGCCTTCTGTTGCCACCCTCACCTAAAGAAAAATATGCAATTATAGTTAATCAAATTTATCAACCCTCTTCTGTTAAAGACATTAACTCTCTTCAGTCCTTATAAAAGAGTTCATTCACCTTGCCAGTTAAATGAAGCCTCTCACACAAAGCTTTCTGCCAATCACAGATGACATGTGGATCTTCTACTTTGCAGTAGCAGTAGTAGAGAAGAACCTTTCCTGGCCCACTACATGAAGAAAAAAATACAAAAAGGACAGATTTATTATTAGAAATCAGAAAAAAATTACAAATCAAACTGCATCTAAAATAAAAAAAGAGATAGGTGGCACCACGACCACAGCACACAGGAGAAAGTAACGATTCGTGTTTACTTTTTAAGTTGTTCCTCTGAGACATGGCTGATGTTGGGTATCCAAGTAGAAATGTTCACTGCTTCTGCTTTGTGCTTTTTTGGCTGCTTTGTTTCAGTTCCTTTCTCCAGCTGGGTTAACAAGTGTTGGTATGTGGCCAGTGTGAGCTGCTGTATTTCAATATCATGAGTTCTGGCCACGTGTTTGTGAACTGAAGAGTGTTCAGTGAAGGACTGGCCGCAGCAGCTCCAAGATGTGCTTCCTTCTTCATGATGGTTGTCTCGCTTGGATGTCACAAAGGCAGCAAATGACTGTGGAGGTGAGTTATGAAACGTGTTTCAGTAAATTAGTTCTCAGTGCAAAAATAATAAATAGTCAAAGGAGTAGTTGACAAATATATGGAATTGTAATTTTTACTCTTTGTGTTAACATTTGACTCTAAAGAAAAATTTTTTTTTTTTTTTGTTTCTTTTTTCTCTGTCTTGGATGGTAGGATTGGATTGTTTTACTTCTTTCCTGAGCAATGAAACAGCCACTTGCTTCATGAAACATGTCATGGTCTCAAATCTACGCAGCTTCTATTTAAAATGGTTCATAAAACTATCAACCAGCTCAACAAATATTTGGATATTCTTAGCTGAAACAAACATTACTGATTTGTATAAATAAGACTTTCTTAAACGTTTTTTTAAGGCTTACATGAAAATATTTCTAAGAAATAAATCTGGAATTTTTTTTAAGGATGTTTTTTCTTACTGTATGAAACATCTGAGGCCTCATTTATAAAACTGTGTAGCAACGATGACTACAGGTGGCAATACGTACGGAAAACAGGAAATGCGACGCAAAATAAAATTCCCGATTTATAAAGCAGTGCACACGCACGTTCCACGCCTGTTTCGCTTTCAGGATCAAGACTAAAGTTTGCTCATGTGAGGGAACATCTTGTCACGCCCACATGTTGGCGATAAAAGATCAGGTAAACATCACTGATAAATATTAATCGATCTAATTTCCATGATGGTTCAGCAGGCCTCTCCATGAGTCGTCACCTTATGGTGGTGGAGGGGTTTGTGTGTCCCGAAGATCCTAGCAGCTATGTTGTCGGGGGCTTTATGCCCCCTGGTAGAGTCACCCATGGCAAACAGGTATCTAGGGGAGGGACCAGACTAAGTACGGCTCAAAGACCCCTATGATGAATACAACCATGGGCATAAATGTTCCCTTGCCCTGATGCAGGTCAACGGGGCCCCCCTCTGGAGCCAGGCCTGGGGGTGGGGCAAGAGAGCGAGCGTCTGGTGGCCGGGCCTTTGCCCGTGGGGCCCGGTCGGGCTCAGCCCGAAAGAGTTACATGGGCCCCACCTCCCGTGGGCTCACCATCTGCAGGAGGAGCCGTAGGGGTCGGTGCAATGTGAGCTCCTATCTCTGGGGCTGAAGTCGCTGAGGTGGTCAAAAAGCTCCTTGGCGGCAAGGCCCCGGGGGTGGATGAGATCCGCCCGGAGTTCCTTAAGGCTCTGGAAGCTGTGGGGCTGTCCTGGCTGACACACATCTGCAGCATCACGTGGACATCAGGGACAGTGCCTCTGGACTGGCAGACTGGGGTGGTGGTCCGCCTATTTAAGAAGGGGGACCGGAGGGTGTGTTCTAATTACAGGGGAATCACACTCCTCAGCCTCCCTGGTAAGGTCTATTCCGGGGTCCTGGAGAGGAGGGTCCGCCGGACAGTCAAGTCTCGGATTGAGGAAGAGCAGTGTGGTTTTTCGTCCTGGTCGCGGAACAGTGGACCAGCTCTATACCCTCTTTGGGGTCCTGGAGAGGTCATGGGAGTTTGCCCAACCAGTCTACATGCACTTTGTGGACCTGGAGAAGGCGTTCAACTGTGTCCCCCGGGGGCTCCTGTGGGGGGTACTCCGGGAGTATGGGGTACCGGACCCACTTGTACGACCTGTCTGGTCCCTGTACGACAGGTGTCAGAGCTTGGTCCGCAATGCCGGTAGTAAGTCAGATTCATTTCCGGTGAGGGTTGGACTCTGCCAAGGCTGCCCTTTATCACCGATTCTGTTCATAACTTATATGGTCAGAATTTCTAGGTGTGGAGGGGATCCAGCTTGGTGCCCTCAGGATTGGGTCTCTGCTTTTTGCAGAGACCCAATTGGTCCTGTTGGCTTCATCTGGTTGTGATTCTACCTTGTGCCCGAGCTGCGGTGTACTCGCAGAGGAAACAATAACTGCCATCAAGGAGGAGGTGCAGGAGATGGGAGAAATAAAGATACCCTGACAGAAATTACACAAAAACATAAACTTGTGAATAAATAAGAATTCTCCATCTCTGGTGTGTTGCATCACTTCTTGATGCTGCGTAAAGCAGCAGGTTGGTTCCAACATGAGAAGATGAGTTTGACGACTATCTTGCACACATTTGAAGCTGTACAACAGGTTTCCTCCTCCGCGTGCACTTCATCTGCCCGATGGCCGCTACACCACGTTGTGTCTGGCTGTGGCGCACACAGTTCTGTTACTCTGCCCTCTGGGTTGGGAAAAGGAGTGATCAGTCACATCCCGACCTGTCAGTCCCTTCCCTTTGGAAGGTGCCGGGCTCGACTGCAGAGTCTCCATGCGCCATGTTCACCAGCAGGGACAGATAATCCACTGTGCGCCTTTACGCATTGGGGTGCATTTTATATCCAACTATCACTTCATGTTCAGTACATTCGCAGATACGACCAAGTCATTTTAAATGCAATTATTCATTTAAACCTTTATTAGTATGGCAGCTTCTGTATGGCATATTAATTGTGTGATCTGGCTTTTATAACATGTATAACTACTTCGTTTCAGAACATATTTTAGTGGTTGGCATTTTGCATGGTGGAGTAACAATATCAAATAAGAATTTTCTCAATTTTTGCACAAGCTGTTAATGTACAACTTTCTGTGTGAAGGTTTATATTTGATTTTCAATAAATGTCTCAAATTTCACACCATTTCTTTGTTTTTGTTTTCTTCATTTCGTGTCCCGTTTCTCCAGATTTTCTGCGTATAGAGTTGGCTTAGAGGTAGGGACATTTTACCGCCAAGCCGTGTTTTTTGTTTATGAATCCCAAAAGTTGACTATAATTTGCGTACGCCGAGTTTTGTGCGTGCGACAACTTTATAAATGAGGCCCCTGACGAGGTTTTGTCTTCCTGTCCAGCTCTATAAGACACTACTTCTACTTTCTTGATCAATGTTAAATTAAAGTACTATTAATTATTGTATGAAATGTATCAAAACTCCATCGACATGCATGGGTTTAATTGTGCTAACTAACCAACTTGTCAGTCTGGTTAAAACAAATCCAAACAGCCTCAACCATTGTTTTCTCACCTTCCTCCTGCAGAAACTGTAGTATCTTCTTTGTGAAGCAGATAGTTGCCTCTCTTGTTTTAATCCATTACTGCTTGAAGCATCAACCTCCCAGTTTGTAAAGTCTGCGTAGGGTGTTTCTTCTGCAGCCATTCTGCTATAAAACCTTTCACAATGCAGTTTTGACAGCAAGTAAACTGCTCTTATCTAAAATAGGAAGCTTCATAAAATGCAACACTTTGCTGTTTGGACATTTATTATTATTATCATCATTGTTGTATTCTAAAAATACTAAACGAAGCTTGACTTCCGTTAAATTAAACTATCAAACGATAGACATAACATTACATTTCGACCACTAAACGTGTAGCCGCGAACACCGGAAGGACAAGACGGCGCACCTTCCGGCGACCCCCGGATGTGCATCGCTTGAATCGGACTGCTGTTATTTTTCCGCCGGAGAAGTGGTAGCGGTCTTGCTGAATGAATTAATAAGACGCTCGTGTAACACACTTATTATTTGGTCTCACATCAGCTTTCTTGTCTGGCTAACGTGCGTGCTAAAGAAATTGGAGTAAAATGTCCAGGAGACGACACAGCGATGAAAATGACGGTAAGTTGATGAACCTTCACTGCATGTGTTATTCAGACATTAGGCTAGTCGGTAGCTAACGCTAGCTTGTTTTTCTGATAAAATATTAAATAGTATTTTTTAGTATTAAAGGAAGCCATGTTTGGTGATTTATTGGCGCTGCTAAAACAAATATAACCAATTCCTGACTGGTTGATAAGTTCTAATCCTTTAGTTTCTCGGGAACTTGAAAATTGACTGCAGAGAGATAACGGGAGCGTATGGCGTTAGCTGCGTGATGGCTAACTTTTATCAAATGTTGCAGAAATCTAATCTGTGGGGAAGTAACCAAGTATGTGAAACATGCATACAGTTAGTTGTACACTTGGGACCAGAATCTGATTAAAAGTCTAACATATGTATAAAAATTCGCATTCACATTGGTTGTGAACAGTAATGTTAGGCATGCCAGATGTCTGCAATGTTAACATGAAGTCATTGCTTATTATATCTTTTTATGGCTTCTTGGTTCCTTGCTGTTCCTTACTGTCGTTAAAGTGTCAGTATTAGACATTAGTATCAGACATTATAGTGAAGAGGATAATAATCTAGTTTGGCAAGAGTTAAAATCGTATAAGAAATATCAGATTTGTAATTATGGCGGTACTAAAAACGGTTTTTGGCCTAAATGAATTCTTTTCGCAAATTAACCCCAACTTATATTTATCTTCTGTAAGGTTTATCATAAATGTGGGTACCAATACAACTTTTATACACATTTAGAAAATAGTCACTTTACTTCATCTAGGCTGATTTAATGACACCTTAATTCTCTTATGGTTTATTTATGTGTTTTGAATGGTGTTGATGGTCCTTGTAGTACCTTTAGGAATCATGAAAAATTAAATAGTTTGTGATTCAAAATGTGTCATCATTCAGACTTTTGTGTGGGTGTCATTTGTGATAAATGGACCGTAGTTGGGGAATGCTTTGGAAATCTGAAGTCAAAGGGAAATTCTGGAGATTTTTTATGTAATCGCAGCATTTTAATAACAAGCCTAAAACCTGACCTGAATACTACAGATTTAGTTGGTGAATACTGACTCATGGTCAAGTGAAAACTCATCTTAGCATGAGAGAATTAAACCCTGTGATCTGAAGATCAAACCTTTTACAAGTCAGCTCTAGAGTCACTTACAACCTTTACCAATAATGAATAATCATTGTAATTTGCTGGGCTGCGTTGATTACCTGACTAAGAACTTTCTTCTCTCTCTCCTATTGATTAATTTTCATTGAATAGTTAAAATACAAATCTGAACCCGTATATTAACATGTTCTCCTTAGACTCTACCAAGTTGCTTCACAACTGTTGAACATAAATCAGCAGCTTGTACTTGATACAGGAACTGATCAGATATTGAAACAAAGCATAAACAGCATTTAATCCTGACCTTTAGGATCTTTGACAACAGCTACGATTGATAATATTGATCCTTAACTGCTGGATGTCCAAACATGCATCCTCAGGGCTGTTTTTATAAAACCCCTGTTGTTGGAGGGTTAAAAATATTGATATCAACTGTACGTCAGGAAATTGATGGGTTCTGTGTTAGTTTTTGTTCCTTTTAGTGGTGGATTTATTAGTGATTGAATTTGCACTTATTGTCTTCTTTACTTTCCCAGGAGGTCAAGCTCATAAAAGGAGGAGAACTTCTGAGCCAATTGAGATTGAAGATCGTCTCGAGTCGCTGATATGTCGTGTGGGGGAAAAAGTAAGAAGGCTGCGTACAAAGACGTTTTTTGTTTGTTTTTTTGCACGAGTAGCTTCAGCGTTTGTCCCACTTTACTTCTCGAGATAAACTCCAGAACTTTTGCTTAGTTAACAGCAGTAGCACTTCATTTTTCTCCAAACGTTATTACATTCAGTTGAATTCGTTTTGAAACATTAAAAATGCAAAATTCTTTGTTTTTTTTCTTCATATTTCTTCTCCAGAGTACCTCGTCCCTCGAGAGCAACTTGGAAGGCCTTGCAGGTGTTTTAGAGGCAGATCTTCCAAACTACAAAAACAAAATCTTGCGTATTTTATGCTCTGTGTAAGTTTTTACCGGTCGTTACCCTCTGGAAAATGAAAAAAAGAGCTAACAGTCTTCTTAGTGGCAGCTCTTATTGAAGTGTTTTTTGCTCTTTTTGGCAGCGCCCGCCTCCTGCCTGAGAAGCTGACTGTCTACACGACTTTAGTCGGACTTCTCAATGCAAGGAATTACAACTTTGGGGGTGAATTTGTGGAGGCCATGATCAGGCAACTGAAGGAGACTCTTAAAAACAACTTGTACAATGAAGCCGTTTACCTGGTATGTTGACTTTTTTCTTTTTCTTTTTTATATTTATAATTATATTTCACCACAGTTTATGCATTAATTGACGCCACTAGGCCTGCCGCAATAAGTCATCGCACGATACTTGCACAATAAGAAAAAAATGCGCGCAACAATTTTGCTGGACGCAATAATTTTCACGTCTTTCTTTTCTCTCTTGGTCACTCCGAGTGAGTGCCACATTTATTTTAAGACAATATTGACCAAACACGGCAATACAACAAGCTTCCATCTGCACTTATAACACATAACCATCAAATGCAGTTTTCCCAGCTGGGAAAAAAGAGACATAAGAATCTGCCTGGATGAATATACGCGTTACAAACAGCATTTCCACAACTTTACAATGACATGAAAAATGACATACTGAAGGCGATCAAAGACATTCAATTTTACCATTCCACCTTTGGTCATGTCCAAACATTTCCCCCTATATAAGCTTGACCATAGACTATGTAACTGCGTTACATGGTGTTTGGAGACCATATGTTCCAGGTAAGCACACCAAAACCCCAGGAAAAATCTGGATTTGTTTTTATCAGACTGGGGACTGGATGAGCATAAACTAGTCTGCACACTGAGCTAAATGTTCTTTAGAAATTAAAGTATGTTCTTGAAAGGGTGTACTTGCCTTGTGGCATTATTGTTATCTTAGTTGGAAATGGTCTTAAAATGACAACAATAATCGCTTAGCGCAATATTATCGTCCCTTGTAATAATTTCTGAGACAATTAAGCGCATGGCAAAATTAGTTACCGTGACAAGCCTAATCGCCAATTCTCTTCTTATTTTATTCTTTTTCTCTTCAGGTGCGTTTTCTGTCTGACTTGGTCAACTGTCATGTGATCGCTGCTCCTTCCATGGTGGCCATGTTTGAAAACTTTGTCAGTGTTACTCAGGAAGAAGATGTGCCACAGGTAGATGAGCATTACATATCAGTTGTGGGTTTTTTTTTTGTTTTTTTGTTTGTTTTATTTAGAAATGCTGAAGGCAGAAACTTAAGTGTAACGCAATGGATATATTTTTATTTTTGTGTGTGTGTATTCCTTTTCTTTTGACACCCAGATAAAATGTGATTATGTTGTCAGATCACAATTCTCTCTGTTTACTTATGTGGAGCTTCTGTCCCATTTTTTTTATTTTATTATATTTTTAACTTTATGAACTCTTCTTTTTTAATTCATCTGAATTTTATTAATTTATTTTGTAGAAAGCGTAGTTTTTGAATGCATTCTATAATTTCTCTCCAGTGTATGTTTGAGTCAAATCTTAAATTTTAACACCAGTGCAATTGAGATTTTATTGTTGAAATTTGATTGTTATTGGGGTCATGATTTTCAGGCACATGATGCGTATTATAAGGTGTTGCAACTGGTCTGGTTTTCATCTGTCAGGTTCGGTCGGACTGGTTTGTGTATGTTGTTCTGTCCTGTCTGCCCTGGGTTGGAAAGGAGCTTTATGAGAAGAAAGATGTAGAGATGGATCGACTCCTCAGCCAAATCGAAGGCTACCTCAAGTGAGATGACTGATTGATCTTTGAAGTGTTTTACTCTTTTTCTTTACTTTTTCCAATAAATTTCTTTCTACTGTGCCATTCTGATTGTGTGGTTTTTTTTTTTTTTTTTTTTTTTTTTGTTTTTTTAGGAGGCGGGTAAAGACGCATGTCCCCATGCTGCAAGTGTGGACTGCAGAAAAGCCCCATCCACAGGAAGAGGTGAGTCCTGCTAAGGCTGGGCGATATATAGAATATACTCGAGATATCGTGGCTAGTCCCCTGTGTGATATAGAAAATGCTTATATTCGTCATATTCGAGTATCCTGTTGTCACGCAGTTGTTTTTAGCTGTGGGCGGGGTTTTCTCACTCCTCCTCGACTCTGCACCGCTTTGCACAGAGAGTTAAAGCAAGCGCACCTAGTTACGTACATAACGTGAGCTACGTGCTACGTCATGAGAGGCAGCGTGTAAGCACTGTTGCCAACTTGGTGACTTTCTTGCTAAATCTGGTGACTTTTTTTGTGAAAAGCGACAAATCTAGCGACTTTTACTGGAGTTATTAGAAACTTTCCTGGTTTTTTGGCGACTGACTTTAAAGCGCATATTGTAAAGTTATTGTCAGAACGAGAGTCTCTCCCTGTCCTAAAGCACTCAGTCGTTCCGGCTGCAGCTGCAGCCAGTCAGAGGAGCAGAGAGGACACCTGCACGACTCCACCTACAGTCACAATGAACAGCCAAATCCGCCACTGATCCCGCTCTGGATTACAGAGTGGGATGTAAATTACAAAGTTTTTCACGTCACGCAAAAATAATTAATTCTATTTGATTACATTCACAGCCTCTGTCACTTACTCACCTCATCCACTGTGTGTGTGACACAAGCATATTTATCTAGCTCGTCATGTCTCTAGAAAGTACAGAAAGGAGTGGGAATCAAATCCTGAATTAAAAACTGGCTGAAGCCGTTTATTGGAGACGATACGAGGACATTCTGCCTGTATTATAAGACTGATTTCTACGCTAAACTCTGCTATTAAAAAAAAATACACGACAACTCAAAAACGTATCCATAAAGCAAAGCCTTATAATAGTTCATCATTTGAAAAGTCCTCCCCTAGAGCACCTATTTTCATACGTTGCATTTATTACATCATGCAAAGTCACTTTATTTTGTTTTAAAATGACATGTTTCTGCCACTGCTTTAACTGTTCAATAAATACGGTTTTGATAAGTTTGCTTCGTTACAATTTCATCCTTTTGGCATGAATGTTTAAAATCAGCATATCTTAATGCAGTAGGAGCAATTATGTTTTAATGGAGACACAAAATCATCTTACTGATGTGATTGTAAGCACCAAAGCATTCATTCAAGGCTGAGGTAAATATCGAGATATATATCGTATATCATGACTTGCTATAAAAATATCCGGATATTACTAAAAGGTCATATCGCCCAGCCCTAAGTCCTGCAGTCCGTTTCAGATCTATTGTGTTTCCCACCACCTGGTTCTCCCCAACCACGTGCACACACTCAGCTATCTAATGCATAAGAAAGACTCCTGGTCTTTGTTATTGTTTCTGCAACAGACAGAGAGCTTCAAAGACCACTTTTCTGATGCTCATACAACCAAATGCAAGGAAAGATGTCTAGCAATGACAGGAAATCTTCCTGTAGCACACATCCTACATCTTTTCACTAACAAATGACAGGATAACGTGTTGTTTTAAGAGATGCTTTAGGAGGTATTTCAGCAGTCGTAGCCGATGTTCTGTTGCTGCACATGTCTGTGATGGTTAAACCGACAAGGACATTGCTGCTGTCTTTTGTCTTAAAAACTCTGATGTCTTTGTGTTTCCTTAAGCCTACAAACAAGATATTTGTTTTCCTTTTATAATCAGTTTCTCTTTTTATGTTAGTACCTAGACTGCCTTTGGGCTCAGATTCAGAAGCTGAAGAAAGACCGCTGGCAGGAACGGCACATCCTTCGCCCATACATCGCCTTCGATAGCGTGCTGTGTGAGGCCCTGCAGCACAACCTGCCCCCTTTTACCCCCCCGGGCCACATGCCTGACGCTCAGTATCCCATGCCCCGTGTCATCTTCCGAATGTTTGACTACACCGACGCCCCAGAGGTTGGTCTGTGTGTGTCCTTATGTTGTCCGTTGCAACATTTTTAGTATTAAACTGACTTTCTGAAGCCAGAGCCGACATTTACGGCTCTGCTGCAAGCCACTTGGCATGTTTCAGTGAAACATTTTCATTAATGCTGACAAGTTTTTTATAATTTGTTGTTGTTTCTAGGGTCCTGTTATGCCTGGCAGCCATTCTGTAGAGAGATTTGTCATCGAAGAAAACCTGCATTGTATCATCAAGACTCACTGGAAAGAAAGGAAGACATGGTGGGTGCTGAGTCCCACCATAGATTTGTTTTTGTGTTTTTTAAAGAATGAGACACTAAACTGCTGTTCAGAAGATTGAACCCTTGGCATTTCTTTTCTCTTCTGCCTTTTAGTGCAGCACAGCTACTCAGCTATCCAGGAAAAAACAAAATCCCGCTCAACTATCACATTGTGGAGGTATGTCTCCTCTTTATTTTTCTCTAACTGGAGCAAAACGTTAGATTGGTCTTAATGAAATGTGCTGGTTTTATTTCCTGCAGGTGATTTTTGGAGAACTTTTCCATCTGCCCTCACCGCCACACATCGACGTCATGTACACTGCACTGCTTATCGAACTCTGCAAACTGCAGCCGGGGTCGCTGCCCCAAGTCGTATCCTTGATTGATCGTGTCGCGCAGAGAGAGGACTAATCTGTTTATGTAGACTGGCTTGTTGTGTGAAAAGATGGATAATCTGTTGGACTGAGTCAACCTCAGGCCTGTATGACGAACCTGGATTTTCTCCTATCCTGGTTACGTCCGGGTTAACGCTGCATTTTCACTACTTTCCAGGGCAAATCGCCACGGTAACAGACCCTGAACGGCTAACTTGCTCTGGACAAGAGATCAGCCAGTATAAAAGCACAACTTTCTGACCAGTCAGTTCTCTTGGAAAGTAGCCTGCACATGCTGTGTACATAGGTGTGCGGATTGTAAAAGGAGCACTTCGGGGGTGGGGGGGCAGAGAGATTTTAGGGATAAAAGCCGTCCATTTGACGGATAAAATAAAGCTTTGTCACTCAGCTTTTAAGTACGTTTTTGTACTTGTTCCCAAGTCTGTTTAGCCTCACTGGGGTTGCATCTGAAATCATGAGGCTAATAACACACACACACACATGTGACAGAACTGCAGAGCTTTTAATTCATGGAATGAACGACTACTTGTGTCATCATGGTGAGGAAGTAATACTCCAACACAAAACGCACTGACATGCAGGGGAGGGGGACATAAAAGGAAGGAAATTGAGGGAGCTCTGCCCAAAACGGCTGCAACAAAGCGACCAGAGTGCTGTCTGTCCATATTGTCCCATGAATTAACATTCTATAATCCGGCGATTTAATGCAGTCGGATATGTTCGTCCCACATTCCTTTCCGGCTGTTGCTGGGCAACAGTGTTACTTTAGGCCCTTACGATGCGTTTAAATGTTTCTGAAGGATAATTATCTGCTCCTTCGTGGTGAAGTTGCCGCTCTGCAGGGTTTCTCCATGTCTGCGGTTGATCAGACGCTGCAAACAGCACCACTTTTATGTGAGCGCGCACTGATCAAGATGAGAAAAGCGAACTAGCGAGTTGATAACCAGCTCGTCGCGCTTATCCAGATCCTGAACATCCAGGTATGTCAGACCAGGTAACAGAGCTACCCGCGTTATGTTAATCACACTTCATAGTGCAGGCCTCTGGAGCATTAACATTTTGGGCTGGGCTTGTTTGCGTCAAAGTGTTTTTAAGGTAATTCAAATTATTATAATCTAGAAAAAACTTGATTGATTTAAAAAAAAAAAAAAAAATACATGAGACATGTTTTTAGTTGTTTTCCACCTTTTTCCTCTTTGTTTTATTGTCAGAAAACACGTTTATAAAACACAGAATGTCTTGCAGTGTTTTAAAACATTGCAGAGAAACGTGGTGATGATTTAGTGTTTCGGTTTTAGTGACTAAATGATGTAAATTCTGTTTCGGCTTTCCTCCGGCCGCTTATTTCTCTAAACTGGCTCTCTTTCAATTACAGCTTTTATTACAGCTTCTTTATTTTGCAGCTCCAGCTTTATTATATTGAATAATCAATCTGTAACAATCTGATAACACTGATAAACGGAAAGGTTTTTTTTTTTTTTTATATTTAGTATTTCTATTTTATTTTTAAATGAAAGCTTCTGGTACAAATGAGATGGAAACCTGAGCATAGTGTAGTTGTTTGTATTTGCTGCAACAGAAGGATATTTTTTTACCTTAACACCTGCCTGATAGTTGGCCCAGGCCACAGAGATGCTTTACATGCGACTGGACACCATGAACACCATCTGCATAGACAGGTAACGTCACAACATTCACACATTGAAGCTTCTCGGTTTGTCACGTAAAGCCGTAACCTAGTCGCTTTTTTCCACAGATTTGTCAACTGGTTTTCCCATCATTTAAGTAACTTCCAGTTTCGATGGAGCTGGGATGACTGGTGGGTGATTGTTCAACAGGAACACACTTTCCTTTCCTTTCCTGTCCTGTCCTGTCCTGTCCTTTCCTTTCCTTTCCTTTCCTTTCCTTTCCTTTCCTTTCCTTTCCTTTCCTGTCCTGTCCTGTCCTGTCCTGTCCTGTCCTGTCCTGTCCTGTCCTTTCTTTTCCTGTCCTTTCTTTTCCTGTCCTTTCTTTTCCTGTCCTTTCCTGTCCTGTCCTTTGCTTTCCTTTCCTGTCCTTTCCTTTCCTTTCCTGTCCTGTCCTTTCCTGTCCTTTCCTGTCCTGTCCTTTCCTTTCCTGTCCTTTCCTGTCCTGTCCTTTCCTGTCCTGTCCTTTCCTGTCCTTTCCTTTCCTTTCCTTTCCTTTCCTTTCCTTTCCTGTCCTGTCCTGTCCTTTCCTGTCCTGTCCTTTCCTTTCCTGTCCTGTCCTGTCCTGTCCTGTCCTTTCCTTTCCTGTCCTTTCCTTTCCTTTCCTTTCCTGTCCTTTCCTGTCCTTTCCTTTCCTTTCCTGTCCTTTCCTGTCCTGTCCTTTCCTGTCCTTTCCTTTCCTTTCCTGTCCTGTCCTTTCCTTTCCTGTCCTGTCCTGTCCTGTCCTGTCCTGTCCTTTCCTTTCCTGTCCTTTCCTTTCCTGTCCTGTCCTGTCCTGTCCTGTCCTGTCCTTGTCCTTGTCCTTGTCCTTGTCCTGTGAAGCATGAAACGTGATATAAAAAAAACCCATGTCCTCTGTGAAGGGCTGACTGTTTGACCATGGATCTGGAGAAGCCGAAGCCCAAGTTTGTAAAAGACGTTCTAGAGAAGAGTATGAGGTAAGAACATTGTTATGTTTTTGGTTTATTTTAAAGCTGTTAACTTGTAATATCTTGTGTATTAATTAAATGGGGATTTTCAGGAGGAGCTTTCATTCAGTCAGAAATGTTTTCTTTCTGGAAGACAATTACTGTATGGATGAAAATACTTTATTCATCCCAGAGTGAACGTACAGTTGTGTAGCTGCCAAGGTCTATGCAACTAAAGTCTTTTGCAGTCCATTTCTAAATGAAAACTATTCAGCTGTTTTCAATGCCTCTTGGTCTCCGTGCATCTGTGTTGCTGCAGACTTTCGTATCATCAGAGGATAGTGGACATCGTCCCCGCAACTTTCTCAGCCCTCATCCCAGCCGAACCCCTCTTTTCTTTCAAATACATGGATGAGAGCGCTTGTAAGAATTTCTACCTTCTTATCTCTTTATAAAAAATAAAATAAAAAAGCTTCTTTAAGCTTTAATTGTGAAAAGTTTGTTTAGCAGCATTTTGTTTATATGGATGATTTTATAAACGAAGCAAAATAAAAAGGTGTCTCTGCTCCCACACAGCTTCCCTGCCTGGATACGCAATGTCCATTACCGTTGGAAATGCCATCAAGAACCGAGCTTCTAATGAAGAAATCCTCACCATCCTCAAAGAAGTTCCCAACCCCAACCAGGAGGATGATGATGGTTTGTTCTTTATTTTAGTTTTGAGAAAATATGAGTAGAATTCATCTTATGCATATTTAAATGATCCAAATATTTAATCCTCCTTTGGTCTTTTTTTTCTTTTTCTTTTCACTTTTTAATTTAATATCTTTTCCTTTGCTGCAGACGAGGGAGAAAGCTTCAACCCTCTGAAGATTGAGGTCTTCCTGCAGACTTTGCTCCATCTGGCAGCTAAATCCTTTAGCCACTCCTTCAGCGCCCTCGGCAAGTAAGTCTGACTGCAGTGGAAACGTCGTCATCACGCTTACAAACAAGTTAAAACTCTGCTTGGGGGCCAGAAATATGATGGTATGAAGTGGATCCAGTTGGTATTTAACTCGTGTCTTCCATTTAAAGAGAGGTAGGAAAAGCCCTGATGGATATAACATAAAAATGATAAAAGTTTAAAAGAGGAAAGAAGATCTACAATTTTAAAATGTTAAATTTTGATGCACTTCAGTAATGTTTTTTTTCTCCAAACACCTCTAAACATGAATGAATGGAGTGCCTCAGAAAAATAACTAGTCTGTTCAAGAATATAGATAAAAATGAGGAAATAAACGCAGAAAAAGAGCATACATTTCAAAATATGGATAGAAAAAAGAAATGACGATAAAATAAAAAAGCAAATGACAATACAAAAAACAAGAATAAAGCCACATAATTACAACAAAATAAATGCTACTTTAATTTCTGTTGTCATTTGTACGGATATTTTAGAATACAGGAAGAAATACTTTTTCTCGACAACTATAATTCTTCTTTTTCCAGCTCTTTGGTTTAATATTTGCCGTTTAGCCCTTTGATTTCCCGTCTTTTCTTTTTTCTTTTTTTTTTACATATTGTCTTTTTTTCATCTCTAGCTTTTGCTTCTATCCAATCAGGTTTGAGATTTTTCTTTAGATGCAAATGTCGCCTGAATATACTATTCAGCTTATCCCTTCTTTCACCTTAACCATCCATCAAAATTTGCCTCATGTGGACAAATTCTAAAGGAGAAATGAAGAAATATCGTTGCAGAATCTTCACTTCTATCTGAGAAGCCTAAATAAAAAGGTGATTTGGCATTTACTTTTGTTTTTATTTTTCTGTAGATTTGTTGATTTATCTTTAATCCCCTTCAGACCTGCTCAGATCACAAAAAAAAACTAGATTTCTCTAATTCTTAACTAGCATACTGACAGCCAATCGTAGTTTTTGTTGTAGTAACTTGAGGGGCGGCGAATAATTCTGTCAAGCAGATTCGCGGCCTTACAGCCACGGCGTCTGACAGCGAATGAATGAACCTGAACCTACCAAACACACCTTCATCTGATGCTTCCAGGTTTCATGAGATCCTGAAAGTGTTGACGGAGAGTGATGAGGGGAAGCTGCACATCCTTAAAGTGGTGTACGAAGTGTGGAGGAACCACCCACAGGTACAAACACAGTCGCCGTGTGGATGTTTGCATGCAAAAAGTACATTTTAATCCCAGTTTTTCTGTTAAATGTTCGGATTATTTAACATTGCTGCCTTCCAGATGATTGCAGTGTTGGTGGATAAAATGATCCGGACACAGATTGTGGACTGTGCTGCCGTCGCCAACTGGCTCTTCTCTCAGGACATGGCTCACGAGTTCACCAGGTGACTTGTGCAACCTCAGCTGAACAGGTCAGTGACCCGCTGCTTCGGTGTAAACTAAACTCCTCTCTTAACATCCTAGACTCTATGTTTGGGAGATTCTGCACTCAACTATCCGAAAGATGAACAAGCACGTGCAGAAGATCCAGAAGGAGCTGGAGGAGGCCAAGGACAAGCTGGAGAAACAGCAGCACAAAAGGGTGACGTTCCGTTCATGTTAAACATCTGTGGGAAAGGATCTAAGGAGCTTTGTCGACGTTCGGTTAAATTGTTTGCTGCGTGTGTTTGCACACCCGCAGAGGGACAGTGGTGATGACGAGGACATGGAGAAGAACAGCGAGGACGAGGAGGGCCAGCTAGAGGAGCAGATCGAGAGGCTGCAGGAGAAGGTGGAGTCGGCTCAGAGCGAACAGAAAAACCTCTTCCTCGTCATCTTCCAGGTACAGACATACAGATGGCAGAGGCATCCTGTCAAGCATAACCCTCTGACTGAAAGATAAAACCTGCACGTGGCAACCATCAGTTCTTCATATACTGTAGGGATCCTCAATCCTGGTCTCATGCAGGCTTTCCAAGTGTCCCCGCTGCAACACATCTGATTCAGATGTGTATTTAGCAGACTTGCAGAGCTTTTCTGAGTCAGGTTTGCAGCAGCAGGGACACTTTGAAAAGCTGCAGGACAGCAGGCTTCGAGGACCAGGATTGAGGATCCCAGCTGTAGTGGACTAGTGGCCTCTTCCAGAAGGCTGTCTGAGCAGATGACACTTTTAGATGAAATATCCTTTAACTTTCCCGTCTGAAGCTCTGACCTTCACACAGAGAAAAGTCTTCATCAAAATGCAAGAAGATTGATTTAACTTGTTTGACAGCAGCATTTTATAATTGCTTTTTTTTCCCCTTTTACTTACAACCATGAATATCTTCATCAAATCTGTAGCTAGAATGATCAGAAGTGAACTGTGTAATGTGTAAAACAGCCCCGTAAAGTTGTCTAACGCTTAAAACGTCATCACTGTTCAGTAGAAAAATGATATCCACTGAGTAAAACTTTCTCGCTTTATCCTCCCTCAGCGTTTCATCATGTTGTTGACGGAGCACCTGGTTCGCTGTGAGACGGGCAGCGTGGACATCAGCACGCCGTGGTACAAAAACTGCATCGAGCGGTTGCAGCAGATCTTCCTCATGGTAAACAGGGTGTGCACCCACACACACAAACTGTTGTTAGGCAGTGTATTCTCATCATGCGTCTCCTCATCCTGCAGCATCACGTGACCATCCAACAGTACATGGGAACCCTGGAGAACCTGTTGTTCACAGCCGAGCTGGACCACCACATCCTGGCCGTATACCAGCAGTTCTGCGCCCTGCAGCTCTGAGGAAACACCCGTCCGGTGAAATGTGTACCTAATATGATAAAAGTGACACTCTAGAAACTACCAGCTCTTGTATCAAGAATCTCTTTAAAGATCTTTTTTTTTTTTTTCCCCCCCCCCCCATCTGTTTTGTGTTCAGTGCCAACAACATCAGTTATGTGCGGCCACAACCAGGGACGTGTTTCTAATTAGGAATTTAAGCAAAAATCCTTCATTAGTTTACTATAGTGGTCCTTTTTTAATATTTTTTTCTTTAATGGTTTGTTTTGAGTTTAAATTTTTACCTCCTGCTTATATCTTTAAAATTGGATCTTTTTAAGACTGTACGAGCTGTCCTAGTCCGCACGAAGATGGGGGGGTGTTTATAGGAGGAAACTTCAGGTTGGCTCTGCTTGATGCTGAATCCAGCGAGTACTCCGTTTTTGTTTTTATATTTGTTTTATGTGGAATTGGGAAGTAATTAAAACTCTCCAGTCTTTATCCACCTGATTGTTTGTATTGTTGTTCTTGGCATCCATTTAATTTCGGATACATCTGGTCTGCTGTAGCTGCAAACCATTAGAAAAGCTAATTGTAAGAGATGTGACCACAGCATCGTTGATCAGATGGGTAAAACACCTTGAAGCTGATGCTTGATGGACCAAAAATTGGTCAAGTGAATCAATGACTCCATGTCACCTTAACAACTCTTAAAGTAGAAATATTTTAACTTTCTGACCATAAAATTCTGCAATTAAAATGAGTTGGAAACAAATTTATTGCACACACTCATGGAGTAGTTGTTGCCTGGCAACATCCTGAGGCTTTTAAAATGGCATTTCACAGCCTTTCCTTCTGGGACGCTGCATCGCATTACAGCTAAGTCAATAGACTTGAGTCAACATCAGACTGACTTTTATTTACTGCAGAGAGCTCAGAGAAGAAAAAGGATTCAAGATGGATGCTGAATTAGTTGTTTATCTGTAGCTGTCAGATTTGTAAATCTGACGATGTTCAGTTGTGCTTCCTTAAATGAACCCCTCACCAAGTGTTTAGATTATAAGAAGCCTTTTAGCTGAGAGATAAAAATTTCTTCAAGAACCAAAAAATAGAAGTCCAAGTGCCTTGATTCTAGCCTTTTGGATAACCCTGACCAATGGTTATTTTTGACATGGGAAACTTCCCAGGGTGACAATCACCAAGGGGTGGCAGGATTGAAAAAGAAAATATTTAATTTCCATGTCAAATTATGGGGATATACGCTGCCTTTTCTGTGGTGGGAGACATCTCACCTGCCACTACAGAGAAAGTTGCTTCGCATCAGCAGTAGTTGGAAGAAGCGCGAAGTGGAGGAGGTAAGGGGTTCTCAGACAGCAGGTCACAAAATGATTCCTCATAGTTTTCAATAAAGTTTTGGTTTTATACATTATACTAGCTTGTCTTATTTTTAAAACTGAAACTAGTTGTGATGTTAAAGCTTTTCTCGTTGCAACATGTAAAACACGTAGTCCATTAATGATGATGTATATATACCTATTTGTATTTTGTATGTATATATAAAGGCACATACGTGTAACTTTTAATTTCGCGATGCAATGTAAATTGTGTATACTTTCTTATTGTGTAAAAGCCCAACTAGGGATGGGCATTGAAAATTAGCCTTGGCTAAAATGCTGCAGTATGTGCCATCATTAATGGAGCATACTCGTCCCTATCAAATGAAAATAAAATAAAATAATGCAAAAGACACATTAAAGATTAAATTAGCGCCACAAGGTTGTTGGTTGAGTCAAGTATTGCATGAAGATGGAAAATAAAAAGTAAAATACCCACCAGGCGCCCTGGTCAGGAATAGAAGTAAAGATTTAGGTTTTAATTATGCTGAGTACAATACATGCAATGAAACTGTTACAGCTTGATGTATAATCAAGTGTTCATTAGCTGCTTGCTAATAGTAGCTAAAAGTATATTAGCTATGTTGTCACTGCTTATTCATTCACTGATTAAGGCAGTGTGTGACTAAAACTACTGTCTTTATTTTATTAGTTTCACCATGAACTAGTTGTTTAGATGAAAACATTTAATAATAATTATAAAAATCAGTGCCTTGATCTATTTACTAATGTCTAATGTACAATAACAATAGCAGGGCACAAATGGGATGGGGGTGGGGGGGTGAGAAGGCTGTTTGCCCAGGGCGTTAAACAAGCTAGGACCGCCACTGACCCTGACCTGGATGACAGAAAATCTCCACCGATATTACAAAAGCTATAATCAATATGCTGCTAATTTATCTATCAATATCAATAAATCTATTGCAGATGCCACCGATATGAAGAAACATGAACAAGTAATTTATATTTTATTTGTAAATTACATTTATTACAGTATGAAAAATCTGCTCTGCAGTCATTTGACACAATTCAAGGACCATAATTATACTGGCCAAAACCTTAATGTAAAATTATTTAGTTTTAATCACCAGAATCACAATACAACAAAAAGGATTTTTAGAACTGACCTTTTTTCATTCCAGCTGTGGTGGAACTGAAATATTCTCTCACATTCTGAGGTAAGCATACTTTTTAGACAATGAGGACTTTTGTTTACATAACAGCTGACTCAAAAAGCAACAACTACATTTTTATACTAATAATACAAGAAGCCATCAGATATAACATGTTTGCAGTGTAAAACAGGTTATTTGGCATCAGTCATTCTAGTAGTTTATTCCCTTTATTGCACAAAACCCACACTGTCTCAGTCTGCAAGTCTTACCAGCAATCATTGAGAAGACATTTGTCATTTGTATGAACCAATAAGGAGCTTTTTAAAAACAAACAAAAAAACTAAACAAAACAATGGAACAATGGTATATATTTATTTTTCCATACCTTGTTAAGGATCATTGCGTTGCATTTTACGTCAACAATCTGCAAGGTGTGACCAAGCACGTGCTCTCCAGCAAGCACCAGTGCTGATCTCCTAAATCTTCCCAGTTTAACACATTTATGAATTATGTTCCTGGATGCTGTTTTTTTTTGTGAAACCAGATATAAATGTTTAGGTCTGATGTGCCTCATAGCCTAATGAGAGCTCAGTGAAGCCAGCTAATCTTAAATTCAGTGCATATATTTTGCTTCCTGTGCATCCAGAGTTCCTGCTGATGGTGATGGTTTCAGGAGGGAGTCCTTCAGTAACAGGCTGCTGCTGGTTTAATGGTTGCGGAGGTCACTTATATGTCAGATAGCTGAGTTGCATTTTGCTTTTTAGTTTAAACCCACTGTTTATTTTAAATAACTTTCCACAAACTAGAACTTGCAATGATTTGAATTATTGCACATATTTAAAATGGGCGTAAATAAACTGATAACATTTACAGTGGTCCTATGATGGACTGGCAATGTGCAGATGATTGCTGGGATATGATCCAACTACCTGTGACCCTGAATTGGACTAAATGGTTAAGAAAATCAAATTAATTACATTTTACAGGATAACATTTCCTGGTAAAACAACCATGAGCATTGTGCGGTTTTGGTCCAAATATTGTAGGAAAGATTCAAAGCGCCCAGGAATGTCGTGGTTTAAACGAATAAAACAGCAGCTTCAGGTTTCAAGACTTGGAGCGTGATCGCTGGCGGTTCTATCGCGGTGTTGTTTGGCAATAAAATCCGCTTCCTTTTCAGCCTCCAGGCGTCTGTAGCTGGTGTGGAAGAAAATGACGAAGCAACAGGTGAAGAAAGCGCACAGCCCTGCCATCACCATCATGGGCACTAAGAACAAGAACAGCGCGGAGTTACACACGTGATAAGATGATCAGCAGGAAAATGTGTTGTTGTTTTTGGTTGGATTTTTCCTGCTTCCACTTGTTCCACCAGAGGTCCCCACTCTCTCTTGTCACCCTCAGCTACCGTGGATTCCTGGTTACTTTTAGTCAGTCATTTAACCCTGTTTCTTCTTCACTTCTTTGCTGTGTTCAGCATTTTTTACTTCGTCTGAGCTGTTTAATATGCATAAACTGGATTTTAAAAAAAGTTCAGCAGGTGTGTGTGCAGACAGCCTACACCAGGCCCCTTCAAATGGCGGCCCGCAGGCCACATGCCGCCATGAACCAACTACTATGTGGCCCAGCTTATATAAAAGAATAAAGATATTAATCAAGAACCTTCAGTCATTCCTACGCTGATTAAGTAGCCTACAATCCTACAGTCGTGCAGACATTGAATGCAACACTTGATTGCCTAGCAACATGAACCCCAGCGCGTGTTGTTATGTTTTGAAGTTGTAAGAGTAGCGCTAGCTAGCATGTTGCTCTATCCCAAAACGAAAAATTAGCAAAGAAAACAGCAGATTTAACCTCTGAACTGATAAGTATTTGTATTGTATTTTGCCGTCACATTCGAGCGCCAAACCGATGTGTTTAACATGCAATGAGTGTGTGGTGGTGTTTAAAGATTATAATGTGAAGAGGCACCACATCGAGAAGTTTACTTTGATATGATCTTTTAATGTTAAAAGTTAGGAGGTTCTGACTGGAATTTTCATTATTTTATTTTGTGCATTTGCCCTTGTCATGTGGGACTGAATTTAAAATAGAAAAATGAATAAATTACTTACTTTTTAAAATTTAAATGTATCTTTTTATTTATTTATTCATTTTGACTGATTTATTTTATCTTACTTTATGTACTGGCTCTGATCACTTTTTTTATTTGAAAATCTGTCCCACCTGAATATCTAATTGAGTAGCCCCAGCCTACACGTTTTGATGTGAAGGCGAATGAAGAAGATGACTGAAGCTTTGCATCAAATGTCAGGGGGTGATGGGTAAATGTGAAGTATCTACATGTTCACAGGTTCTGGTTCTGGTCTCTGTCCAGAAGTTTATGATTCAGCTGCTGGTGAAACTAAGATTAGTGCTTTTTAATCTTTTATCTTTAATCTCAATATAAAGATTTTATTTCAGCATCGACTCAAACCCTAGCAGGGGGAATTCTCTGTTTCTTTGGGCCAATGCAACAACAAGTGGTGATTTTGTCAGAACCTTTACCCTCAGATCTACTTATTTACAGACTAGGGAAGTTATCAACCAGTCAGTTTATTGTATTATGCATTGATTTTATGTAGATGGATTTATTACTAATATTACCTATCATATAAATGATTAAATGACACTCAGATGAATTAAACAAATAAAGTGAGAATCTAATCTCAGATGGTGGTCTGACATCATGTGACCCACCTCTCCAGCCCAGGACAGTGTCCCCGCAGGTGGACCGAGATGAGTACGCCAGCGGTTTGGTTAAAGCCTGAAGGAGGATGATGTAGAGGACCGACTGAATCTGCCTGGAAGACAGAAACATTCGTGATCAAACAACAAACTGCACCTGAACACATCACAAAAAGAAACTAGTCTGTATTTATTTCAAATATCAAACAGAGGAGAAAAAGTGAAACGTACCATAAACACCACAAACGGGAAGAAATGTGACCTGAAGAGCAACAAGTTCTGCTACTTTTTTGCTCCTTTTCCCATCATCTAATGTGTAACTGATGGTAGTGAACACTGTCCCACAAAGTTCATATAAAAAACAGTGAAGTGAGATGAATTTCCTACTTGACTATTAATATAATGTTTCCTCTACTACTACTTCTACATTCATTTTCTGAACCGCTTAATCCAATTCAGGGTTGAGGGGAAGCTGGAGCCTATCCCACCCTGGACAGCTCGCCAGTCCATCGCAGGGCCACACAGAGACGAACAACCACTCACACTCACTCCTATGGGCAAGTAACCAATTAACCTAACATTCATGTCTTTGGATGGTGGGAGGAAGCCGGAGTACCCAGACAGAACCCACGCAGACATGGGGAGAACATGCAAACTCCACACAGAAAGGCCACTGACCAAACACCTCCCCAGCCAAGGATCGAAACAGTGACCTTCTTGCTGTGAGGCCACAGTGCTAACCACTGTACCACCATGCTGCCTACTTGCTTATAGTTAGAACAATTTAGTTCATGGATCCTCAGTCCAGGTCCTCAAGAGAGGTGTCCCGTAGGTTTTCCAGATGCTTTTGCTGGAACACACCTGACTCAGACTCAGACAAGCTCTGGTGTGTTCTATCAGGGACACTTGGAAAGCCTGCAGGACACCGGCCCTCAAGGACCAGGATTGAGAATTCCTGATACGGTGCCTCTAAAACTCAGCAATTTCTACCCAACTGCCCAACCTCACCAAACCAAAGCACAAGGCATGAAACCCATAATAAATAGCATTCTGTATGCAGTCCGACGGCCTCAATAAATCTTCCAAGGTTTTTAATTTGTGGCATTTTAAAGATGGATTTGAAAGACCGTAAGATCTGTAAGAACAGATTTGATTAAATTTTTGAGCTCAACAAAGTTAGTTTTTGTGATGCAGAGAAAAGGTGTGAAGCTGGAACAATAACTAATGCAGTCTGCATGACGTTCTGGGTCTGTATGTGGACCTGCATCCTGACATCTTCTCTGTGATCAGACGATGGAAGTTACTGATATCTCTGGGTCGATCCTACAGCACACACACTGAAACTTCAAAAACACACAGTACCCTGGTAAAAAGCACCTCGGTGACCTGCTAGTGTGGAACTTGAACTCAGTTTCTGCAATAAAATCTGCTGCATGAGACGTGACATTTTTAAAATGACTTGATCCGGTCACTCAGTGTGTCAATCATACCCTGATATGAAGATGAGCCCGGCAGACGTGGCCTCTCCGACAGGATATGAACACTCCACGCAGAGCTCCATGACCACCGGGAAGATGGAGAAACCGAATAGACCGAAGAGGGAGCTGACGGTGGCAATAGCGACTTTCTGCTGTGGCATCTGGGACACCTGAGAAGCAATGAACAGGTAAAAGAAAATATAAAAGCAGGTGAACTGAACTCTTAAATGTAAAATAGATTTGTCAGGAAAAGCTTTCTATTTTGTTTTTTTGTTTTTTTTTATCTTGATTTCCAAAAAAAAATAAAAGACATCAAACACAAAAAAAAACCAGACTCCTCACTGACCGACTTTTTTCCACAACACAATAAATTCATCTTCTCTGCTTCACTGATGCTCCCGCTGTCAGGTCTTTCTGAACACACTTTCATGCATTTGGTGTTTTTTTTTAAATTTTTTTTTTTTTTTTTTATTAACGTGGCCTGTTTCTGACTGAAAGTTGCTCTTTCACCTCTCCGCTTCCCTTTTTTCTCTACTTTCTCTGAAGGAAAACCACCAGCCTTGTGATAATAACTTTCTTTAAACTTTGACACCTGAAGGACTGCTGGCGCAGGAGCTGATGCGAGTGTTTCTGAAACTGCTGATCTCTTGAATTTTCTCAGGAGTTTTATTCAGAAATAGGGAAAACAATGTAAAAAAGAAAGAAAAAAAACACTGTGAAGGGAAACAGCTGTATAGATCTTGCTATTGGGAGAGCTGGGAGGGTGTATCTGGTCTGGTTGGAGCTGCTTCATATCAGCCTGACTTTCCAGACGAGTTTACATCCTTGATTCTTTGCGCCTATCATTAGCTCCATTATCTATCTGCTGTGTTGTTGTTGCAGCCAACACTTGTTTTTATGACTTCTGTCATCGGCGCATGATCAAATTCAGTAATTCAGTTGAAAGCGTGATGTGATTCAAGATAAAGCAGCTGCTCCTCTCTCTCCTTTAGGAGCATTTAGGACTGGATTTGATGGGGGTATGAGCCGTTTACATTATAAACAGTTGAAAAATCTGCAAAAAAGATGTGATTTAATCTTATTTCTTCCAGATCAACGGCTGTTTTAAGAAAAAAAAAAAGCTTCTGCAGTATTAGTGGGCTTATCCCGACAAAGTGTTGGGTGAGTGGACTTTTTGATCAGACGCTGTTCCAGCTCGGCCGTCCTTCCCACAGCTGTTTCTAAAGCTCTCACCACTGAGAAGGCGATGCAGGCCAGAGCGGTGATGCTCATGTTGATCTTCACCGCTTCTGTGAAGTTCTTTGTCTTGTCGACGTAGACGCCCAGAGCGCCGGCGCCGACGACGCCGAACACGATGAAGAGAGCGCCACACAAGCCGGCGAAGTCCTGCGGAGGTCAGATTTGCTTGGTGTGAAAATTTCTTCCTACATCAGGCAGAATAATTAATCACAATGCAACTGCTTTAACTCCCAAATGTCTGAATTTATTAAGCTGCATAAAAAGAAAAAAAGACAAGAGAAAAAAAAAAAAAACACAGGAAAGAAAAAGGTAAGAAAAAATAACCAGAATAAAATAAAAGATAAACTATTAAAAGACAATGTATAAATAAGGATAAATTAATTTTACAATAATAAAGACATAATTAAGAGTGAAAGGGAGAAAATAAGTGAACAAGATAAATCAATTATATATAAAGAAATGAAATAAACAAAAGGCCAGAAGTGGCTTGAGGCGAGTTGACAATAAAGGGGTAGAACTCATCGTGTTGTCTCCCTCTACCCTGCTGTGTACTCACGTTGGCATACCCCTGCACACACAGGATCTGCTCCAGCAGCGTGGTGAAGCAGGTGAAGACAGCGACGCCCGAGCCGAAGCACAGCAGCAGCACGAGGTAGGCTTTGTTCCTCAGTAGCTACAGAGGAGGCAGAGCACAGAGAAGTAAAGTCAGAGAGGTTGCTTTGTTTCGTTTAAGGCTGAGTAGTCCGGTCCACGGTCTCTGCTCCACCTGCAACATTAAACTCTGTCAAGGCGAATTTAGGAGGAAATGTCACAATTTCAATCAGATTTTATTCATTTTAAAAGGTTCGCGCTACAGTCAGACAGCTGACCGGTGCAGGTGCACAAACCACAGACATGAAGAGTGAAACTGTTTTGTTTTTTTTTTTGTTTTTTTTTACAGGCTCAAGCTTTTAATGTTTTAAGTCATACTTTTAACCTTTTAATACTTAATAATTGGGGGTGGGGAATCGAATCGAAAAAAATAAAAAATCTGGATTTTTTGTTTCACAATTTTAAAATCAATATTTATGATAAAAAAAAAAATCCATTTAAAAAAACTCATTAAAATAACCCATTTTACATTTTTTAAAATAATTTTTATTGTTTTTATTGATCTTTTTACTTGTCTTCTTGAGCATTACAGCAGCAGATTGATGGTCTGACTACTGTGTTGCTTTTTTCTAATTGAAATTAATAAAAATGACGACCAAAAAAAGTTTTGTACATGTCGCAGTTTAAATCAAATTGGCCCAAATAATTTGTCAGTTCTTTCTAGCTTATAGAAGAATGAAGTTACTTGGGAAATTTGCACCTTTGGTTACTTAAGTGTAATTATTATGAATATCAGTTTTAATTGAAAATCCAATTTGAATCGAATTGTCACATAATAATAATAATAATAATAATAATAATAATAATAATAACAATAATAACAACAATTTTTTTTTTGTTATATGCACCTTTCCAGACACTCAAGGCCACTGTACAAATAAAAACGTGATGTAAAATACAATAAAGAAGATAAATAACATATTTAAATAACAATAAGGCAAATAAAAAAATTAATGGACCCACTGCATCCCTTTATGGTAAAACTCCACCTGATACTCTGTTGTACACTGTCTGATACTAAATATCTATCTATCTATCTATCTATCTATCTATCTATCTATCTATCTATCTATCTATCTATCTATCTATCTATCTATCTATCTATCTATTCCTTCTCATGGTGTGAACTCCGACATTGTGCGCCTTTTATTTCTTTAGGTTTTGCCTCCAAGCTGCCAAACCTTTGTGTAATTGTTTAAAGTGGTCATTCTTTTTGTGTAAACTGTGTTTCCAATCACTTTAAATCAATAGTTAATCAGATAAAATGTGGGGATATGATGTCCCAGCCTCTGTTTTTTCCAGTGCCATCACATGATGTAAAATCATCTTCTATTTGTTTCTAGCTTGTATTATTTACTGCTTTGTGATGTTTTACCAGCTTGATCCCATGTATAAACGGTTCTGATCCAGAGGACTGGGCGCTGGCTGACGGCGCTGTGGGGGGCTCACTGCTCCGTATCCCCACTGTTGCTAGGAAACAGATGATGCACGTTGGGACTGCATAGGCAAGCATCTGGAGGAGGAGAAATTAGAAAAACAGATTGATAAATGGACATTAGCCCATCATACAGTTGCAAACAGGAAGGTATTTTTAGTTTCTTTGCAGTCACAGCACGATGACTTTGGAAAATAGGATGACAGACACCCAGCTATCCGTTATCAAGGCATATACTTTAATAACCAACCCTCTGTTTCCACAGTTGACTCATATTTGCTAAAATTTCTGCAAGTCAAAATTCTCCAAAACATAGTTTGTATAGAATTAAAAGTTTAATAAAGTTATATATAAAACAAAGAGGTGGTGCAGAAGTCAATGCACCAGTCATGTGACTGAATTGTGGTTTCTGTGCTGTGGAAGAAAGTAACATTTAACACGCAGGAAATAAATTCATCGCCAAAGAGAAACTTGTCAACAACTTACACATTTTCCATGTGCTAAAATGATAAAATTATGACAAATAAGAAGGTTTTAATTGATATAAAAACATGCTGGATGTTATTATTTGTTCAAGTTAATAAAAGAAAAACTTGACAAAGTCTCAAAAAAGTATTCCTAATTCCTAATCCTTATTCTTCCTAATTTTTCTGTAGTTTTGGTCATTTAAATGATTGACACCAGGTTGAACTGATGAGAAAATGTTTTGAAACACCCAAACAAATGAAATGAAAACTCATGAGAGACCTGAACATGTCTGCTCTTTGTCCGTGAGGTTAAAAGGTCTTACTACGAGAGTTTTAATCACCAGCTCTATGGTCACGTGTATTATTTTAAACACAACTCACCAATGTAGGGATTTGGTTAGATGTTTTTCCGATCATGGGAGAGATGATGTTGGCGAGGAGGACACCCAGGGGATTCGCTGAAGAAGGGAAGCAGAAGTGGGATTCAGCATTATTCTGCTTTTTGTTCCAAGTTTAGAATCGGCACGCTTAGTGTGCAAGTTTCTGTTCCCCGTTTTACCATCTGAACAACATCAAGGTCAGTAAACATTAAAACCATACAAAGTAAATATGTTTTGCAGATAAAACATGTTTTTTTAAATTTGAACACTCGACTCGTTGAATAAATATTGCAGAAAACTTTTGCCTTCTTAAGTTTTTGTTAGTCTCTTACACATGGATGCGATCATGTTTGCCTTTGCACGCTGATGGTCGGGGAACCACAGAGCCGCCAGCTTGGTGGGGGTGAAAATGATGAGTGGCTGAGCGAGAGCGCCGAAGGTCTGACCCAGCATCACTACTGGGTATTGGATTCTATAAGCATTAGCCACCATTGTGCCACAGAGCCGCAGCAGCGCTCCAATCATGTTCAGCCAGGAACCCAGGATCAGCTGTGAAGTCAGGACGGCAGAGAGGTGAAAGGTCAGAAGGAGGCTTTTCTGAAGCTGTTCTCAGAGAGCGTCTATAGATCAGGAGGCATCGTTGCTGATGTGCAGTCGGATGGAAATTCAACAGATGAAACTAAAAGCAAGAAAAAAAAACCTCCAGGGGTTGTTTTGGACTGGAGGTATCGGCATCATCATTGTCATATTAAACCAAATGTGAATGAGATTTGGGTAAATTATTCCTGCTACTGGTTTCGCTTCCACCTCGTTTACCAGATGCAGCCTAACATCTTCTCCTGAACGGCTTCTTCCTTCCACAGATAAGACACGAAACGCTTGTCCCGTAGCGCAGCGGTTCTCAACCTCTTAGCAACACAGTACCCTTGTAAAAGATTTTCCAGCCAAGTACCTCCATCACTACAAAGTACTTTTAGTTAAGAAACAAACATGAAAAACAGTGCTTCCTCATTTCTGTTTGTTTTATTAAACTTTAACCGTGAAAAACAATGGCAAACGTTTTGCACATCTCTACTACACTTCAACCAGGACGCCATCATTTGTTCACTCATACTTCAGAAGTCAGACACGATGCTCACGATAACATAAAAATAAAAGCAAAAGAAAGCGGAAGGATGGACGGCCGCGCTGCACAGCAACAAAAATCTGCCCTCCCGCCTCAGTTTTCAGAGTACTGCTTGTACCGTGAACCGTAAACCGAGGGTGTCCAGCATCCACGTGGTCCCCAAACTCAATGGTATGGCCACCACCATGTAGACCAGAGACAACCAGTTGATCTCCTGTAGATTGACCTTCAGGTACTGGGCAGACTGGTCCGCTACTGGTGCAAAAGTAAGCCAAGTCTGGAAAAAAAGACACACATGAAGACTTATTTTCTTATTTTGTGATAATAATTTCTTAATAATTAAACATACTTCAGATCTGAGAAACATGAAGATAATCGGGCTGTGACGATATGCTTTTGTCCCGATTTGATTCCAATTCTTCGGGTCGCAATTCGATTTAAATTGCAATTCTCACAATTCTTTGATATTGCTGATTTTTGTAGATTAAAAACAAAATAAATGTACAAAATATATACCGCCTAAGAAGACAAGTAAAAAGATTAAAAAAAACAAAAAAACAATAAAAATGACAAAAATTTTCTCAAGGATTATTTTTATTTATTTGAAAAAAGTATATATTTTTTCACAAAAAAATTATATAAAATCGATTTTTTTTTTAAACAAAAAAATCGATTTTAAAATTGTGAAGCAAAGAAATCCTGATTTTCAATTTGATTTTTACCATCCCTAGAGAATAATATTTATAACTTGAGAATTGGATCTGCCTCTTAAGTATCGATATCAAATAGAACTTGATAGCGATTATTAAGATATTAAACATATGTTTCACAAACCAGACTTAAAATATTCGTCTACTGTTTCCAAATTCAGGGTTTTAAAGGTGCTTTTTCTTGTCGATGCTCAATGCATCACAAACTGAACGATAACAGTGATTTCCCTCTTAGCATTTGAAATATGAATATTCTTTCCATCTTGCCGCAACACAAATTAATTCAGCAAAATTACAAAATTTTGAAGAAAAACACACTAAAATATCACACATGCTTCTAATAGAAAATGTCAATGTTGTTCATATCTGACTGTTCATTATTTAATCATTTCATTTCATTTCAGGGCACTATTAAAATCCTCGATTTGGCACCCAACCACACGGATCAGGTCTTTAGGGCTCTTTGTGAAGCTGCAGGAGGCAGAAGTTTCTCCTCCAGTCAGAAATTTCCGTCTTCTCAAAAGAAACTAAGAAGGAAGTAAAACTAAAGTTTTTTTGAGCCGACCAACTCAGCAACTTCAGACTGTTTTCTGCACACTACATAGTCCACGAGGTGAACAAACTTTTTTCTTGTTCTTGATGCCTCTAGAACAGGGGTGTCCAAAGTCGGTCCTCGAGGGCCGCTGTCCTGCAGGTTTCCCATGTATTCCTGTTCCAACACATCTAGCTTCCACTAAATGGAACAAACAGCCAATGACGTGCACAACTGATTAAGCTCTACTACTAATTAATTTGAATCAGGTGTGTCTGAGCAGGGATACATAGAAAACCTGCAGGATTCTGGCCCTCGAGGACCGGAGCTGGACACCTCTGCTCTAGAAGAAAATTACGTCTTTGTTCTCGTGGTTGAAGACAGTTTTCGACACTGGCAGAACTTTCTTCTTGTTGGGCTTCGGTAAGTATTGTGTGATTGGTTGGACGTTTGGGGTGGGCGTGGTTAACATGAAAAAGCATGAAGCGGACAGTTGCTGCCGCTTCTGCATTTTTGCAGAAGCAGGTTAAAGGGATTTTTAAAATGAAATAGCTGATTATGTTGGTGAAAAAAGGAAAAGTGTTACAACATGTGGCATTTAAACATACCAACCCAGCTGTGTGAATAACCTGCACTCCCGCGGACAAAGTTTCTTGTTAAACATGAAATAACCGGCTTCATTGCACATAAAAAGCACAGACATCACCGCCTGCAGTGATCCCCGCCCCGTTGCAGACCAAGCTTCTCATGGAGCACAAACTGACCGGACGAAAACTACATTTTTTCTTGTTCTTTCAGTTCAATTCAACTTTGTTTATATAGCGTCAAATCATGGCAATGCCATCTCAAGACGCTTTACAGACAGGAAAAAAAACATAATGAAAGACTATTCATAATAGCCGATATATGGAAACCAACAGATTGAGCTGGAGGCTCCAACTCAATCTCCCATCCTGAGTAAGCACACTGGCGACAGTGGGAAGGAAAAAAACTCCTTTTTAACAGGTTCTTGTGGCCTCAAGAGCAGGAACAAAGTCCTCGCTTCTGGTGGAAGATGTAACAAGCTGTTGTCAGCTTAGTTGTACACAAATAACCAAAAAAGCACTTTCAATAATCAAACCACTAGAATAAGGTGAGTTTTAAAAAACATTTACCAATTTTTGATACACTTGTAGTTGAAAAATCTCAACATTTCTTCAGATTTTTGTTTGGTAATGATAAAATACTTTCCTATCAACCTCTAGCCTGGCACGCCAGACTGGAGTGCTCTATATATCAATACAGAGCGACTCAGTCTGGTGTCCCTCCCCTTCACGGAGATTTGCATCGATCTCAAACAAACCGGCCACTCTGATTGGTGGTTCTGAAGAGACTCTGGCCTTTTGCCTTGGAGTTTGATTCTTTTTGCCATAAATGCTGTTTAAAATGACACCATGTAGGCTCAGGTTTTTACAGCAGAAACAACACAGGTCGTTTATGTCTTCTGTACTGCACGCCGTGTTTATTTTCTTCTGTTGAGTTAAATCTACTGAACTGACGTTATAGGCTGCCACTTTACTGACGTCACGTTTGCCATTTTTCTGATTGGTTTACCCCGTGCTTGTTTGTTCCGCCCTAGAAATCCGTTGATGCGAGTGAGTCTCCAGACTCCACACTGGTACAGCGAGAGAGTCTGGCTTGCCAGGCTAATCAAGCTCAGTGTGTAATGCCAGCTTTCTCAACAAACATGGCAACCAAGTGAACATAGCACCTATTAAATATGTTTGCATCGTTGCCAGCAGCGTGTAGGCTTTGATGAAATTAATCTAACAAATATATCTGTGTGGAAATGGAGAAGAAAGAACAGCAGCAGAGGCAGAAAGATAACCCTCAAGCATCGACCCAGAGTTTAGGGAGAAACCTAGTCTCTGAGCCTACAAAAGGTAGGCAAATACATCAGATACCTGCAAGAAGAAACTTCTGATTAAAGAGGCACACTTGTTTCTGCTTCCAAGCGTCTGGAGTGCAGTTAGAAGCACAAAGAGTCTGATCTGAACTGTAAAAAAAAGCTGCTACTACTCCGTTCTCTGGAAAAAGGAAGTTAATTTATGCAGCTGAGCTCATGCAAGCTCATGAGCTGATTTAGACAAAACAATGCCAGTGTTGTCTCCTGCAGAGAGGAATGCTGCTGAGGCGTTTCGCTTTTCCACTTTTGTCACATGAGGGAAGCAGGAATCACCTTGCAGATTCCATTATCACACTGCTGTCTCATTACAATCCCAGCTTGTCTCTGGTGTCAGAACTGACTGAAACTGCAGTGTTTGTTGCAGATGTGAGGCAGCTGGAATCATTCATGTGGTCAAATTAGAGCAATCTGAATTTTCTGGACTTGACATCTGTAACATGTTTACTAAGACTTGTCTCTTTTCAAGAAAACACGAACAACATGAACGGTCCTAAGTAAATGTTTCAGATTTATAAATTACGTGTTGTTTTTTTTTTTTAATGCCGCCACCATAATATAAAGCCAATACATTCATTCATTTATTTTCTTAACCACTAAGTCTAGTTAAGGGTGGTGGGGAAGCTGGTGCCTATCCCAAGGAGAGGCGGTGTCATGATGTGTGTTTAGGTTTGGAATTTTTTTGTCTTAGTTTCGGTCTTATTTTGTTGTTTTTCCTGTTTAGTTCCCTCGTGTTTTGTTACCTGTTCAGCCTTGTTCTTCACTAGTTTCACCTGTTCTTGTTAGTTCATTCACGTCATCTGAGTCTCGTTTTCTCGTCTCGTCTTCGTGCCGCTTATCCGGGGTCGGGTCGCGGGGGCAGCAGCCTAAGCAGGGAAGCCCAGACTTCCCTCTCCCCAGCCACATTTGCCAACTCTGCGGGGGGGATCCCGAGGCGTTCCCAGGCCAGCCGAGAGATATAATCCCTCCAGTGTGTCCTGGGTCTTCCCCGGGGTCTCCTCCCAGAGGGACGTGCCTGGAACACCTCACCAGGGAGGCGTCCAGGAGGCATCCTGACCAGATGCCCGAGCCACCTCAACTGGTTCCTCTCGATGCGGAGGAGCAGCGGCTCTACTCTGAGCCCCTCCCGGATGACTGAGCTCCTCACCCTATCTCTAAGGGTGAGCCCGGCCACCCTGCGGAGGAAACTCATTTCAGCCGCCTGTATACGAGATCTCGTTCTTTCGGTCACGACCCACAGCTCATGACCATAGGTGAGGGTAGGAACGTAGATTGACTGGTAAACCGAGAGCTTTGCCTTCTGGCTCAGCTCCTTCTTCACCATGACAGACCGGCGCAGAGCCCGCATTACTGCAGACGCCGCACCGATCCATCTGTCGATCTCATGCTCCATCCTTCCCTCACTCGTGAACAAGACCCCGAGATATTTAAACTCCTCCACTTGAGGCAGGACCTGACTCCCGACCCGGAGAGGGCAATCCACCCTATTCCGGCTGAGGACCATGGTCTCAGATTTGGAGGTGCTGATTCCCATCCCAGCCTCTTCACACTCGGCAGCGAATCGCTCAAGTGAGAGCTGGAGATCACGACCAGATGAAGCCAAAAGGACCACATCATCCGCAAAAAGCAGGGACCCAATCCTGAGGCCACCGAGCCGGATCCCCTCAACACCTCGGCTGCGCCTAGAAATTCTGTCCATATAAGTGAGTCTCGTTTTGTTCAGTGTATTCATACCCTTAGTTTTCTGTTCTCCTGTGTGGGTTCATTGTGTTTAGTTACTCCCCCTGTGTCCCAAGTCTCCTGTGGCTAAGAATAAAAACCTGCTTGACTCTGCACCCCTGGCCTCTATTCTGCATTTGGGTCCACACCGCCCGCACTCCCCTCTACAGCCGGGGTACAACCTGGACAGGTCACCACTCCATCACAGGGCCAGCACACAGAGACAAACAGCCATTCACGCAGACACTCCTAGTGACAATTTAGAAAAGCCAATCAACCTAACTACCTTTGGATAGCGGGAGGAAGCTGGAGTAGAAAAGCTAGACAGAAACCCTGGTGAACTGTTCGAACCTCCCCCCAGCCGAGGCTCGAACCAGCGGTCTTCTTGCTGTGAGGGTAATAAAGCCAATAATTGTTCAATAATACACATGTACCTTATAAAGATATAGATGAGCAGTCTGGTCCTTTTAAATAGCTGGTACCAGACAAATCCCATGCACAGAATGTGACAAATAAATATGTCATTTAATGTCCTTGTTAATGTTAAATATGGTAAATGGACTTGTACTTCTATAGTGCTTTTCTAGTCATACAGACCACTCAAAGCGCTTTGCACTACTTGTCACATTCACCCATTCACACACACACTCATCCAACACACATGGATAGGCACATCAGGGGCAGTTTGGGGTTCAGTGTCTTGCCCTAGGACACTTCGGCACCGCGCGGGCATCGAGAATTGTTTAGCTAAACGCCCCTAAACCGTTTCCCATTCATTCTCTATGGTAGTCCTAAACCACTACGGATGCAATACATTTTTGGCCACTACGAAGGTGTGGCGCTATTTCTCTTTTTCTCTTTTTCTTTCTCTTAGTCTGTAGAGAGGATCGTGGAGGGCATCTTGGTGAGGCAGCAGCAGCAGCAGCAGCTGGAACAAAAGAAAAGGCAAACAAAGACCTGTCTTGCCTGTGGACAGCCCAAGTCTCGCTATGAGACAGATGGATCCTCCGTCCACTTTTTTTACCAGCAAGGACCGGTCCGTTATTTCTACTGTTCCCAGAAGGTCCATCAGCTGTTTTCTGCTGAGGGTCTTTCAGACCCCAAGATGCCCTTTGAGAAGTTTGTCCAGACAGACTTTTTCCAGAGGGAGCTGGATGCTACTAAGCAACGGGCAGAGGAGAGATCAGAGAAGAGGAAGAGGCCTGAGACAAGCCAGCGGCCTGGCCGACTTTGCAGGTTCTGCCACAGTGAGCTGAAGCAAGGACCAAACAGCCCACACATCCACACAGGCTTTCCTGGTGTTGCAGGGAAATATATATACTGCCCCGCCAAAGTGCACGCCTTGTATCGTGGCCAGGGCATGGAGACTGAAATGACTTGGAAAGACTTCCAGAAGTCTCCATTTTATGACCTTGAGAAAAAGAGATGGTCAGAGGAAAGGAAATAATCTAATTGTATATATTTTATTCTCATTGAAATGTTTTCTGCTCATGTAAAACGTTTTATGTGGTATGATACACTTATTTTATCATAAACAAATTCTCATATTTTACAAACATGTTTAGATATATAGAGTTGTCTGTACATACGCTTTCTTGTAAAACCATTTGCTTCGTTCATTATTCAATAATAGTCATTGTAAATATCTGTAAATGTTTTTTTTACTGTAAAGTCATGTTTATACACATTTATTTTATTATTTCAAATATATGTTGATATTTATATATTCATTTTTGTAACCTCTTTACAACTTTTCTCACTCATTCATTATCACTTGCTCTTACACACACACATGCACACACACACACAAACTCTGCCCCTTACACACACTGTTATTCACTGCAAAGTACTTATAATTAATATTTTGGAGCCATATGTTTTCCCTAATTATTTGTGTGATGTTTACATTACTTTGTTCATACTCAGTTAGCACAAAGTCCTCCATGTTAGGTTGACGTCAAGTGCGGGGGATTCATATGCGGACTCGGCTTGGAGTTTCAAACAATGCTTTATTTGCTTCCTTCTGATTTCGGTTTCTTTCCCAGGTGGATGCGGAAGATAGGTTAGTCGGCAGGCAGACAAGCGGGGAGGTAAACCTGGCGGACAGAGAGGCGGGCAGGCAGGCAAGCGGTAGGGCAGCAATCGGGCATGCAGGCAGGATCTCTGACGGGGAAAAAACACACAACTTTTCTCACTCATTCATTATCACTTGCTCTTACACACACACATGCACACACACACACAAACTGCCCCTTACACACACTGTTATTCACTGTAAAGTACTTATAATTAATATTTTGGAGCCATATGTTTTCCCTAATTATTTGTGTGATGTTTACATTACTTTGTTCATACTCAGTTCGCACAAAGTCCTCCACACAGGAAACTGCTGATGTGCACAGAATTTCACTGATAAATAAAAACAACTTTGTGAAAGTACTTTGTGGTAGGAAAGTTTTTTTCAATCCAGTTATATGTCCACCGACATTAAGTGGTAATACAATATAGAGTTTCATACAATAATAACTAAAATTATATCAGATCATTTATTTCAAACATGTCATAAATATTCAAACCAATAATTCCACCACAGACGTACATGAAAAAAACCCCCAAAGTTAACAATTACATTTTAAATTTTTATATACAAAAGGAAGTGGTAGAAAGTACAAATTTATTTTGTCCTAACTCTTCTTAGAAATATTAATCATGTAACTTCTTCTCAATACAGTAATAATAGTAATGATGATAGCACAAATAATATTAAAAATAATAGTGCCTACTTCTACAAGCAAGGAAACTGTATATACATATACATACATATAATTTTTCATGTGTGTACATATATGAACAGTACCACTCATACCACCATTATCAATCTGATGTTCATACTGAACCCTTAAAATGACCTCCACTCTTAAATGTCCGATTTGACATGCTTCAAAAGGGATTTGAACTCGTGACCTTGAGGTTACTGGTGTTGCTGGCGTTGCTAGTGCTTTGAGGATATTAATTATTCATGAGCAAGACAACCTCGCCTGCCTATTGGCTCGTTCATTCGTGCCAACTATACGCGGCTGGCCCCCGCGGGGAAGCCTGGAATTGATCCCCCAACTTAACAGTTGAAGGACAACTGCTCTTCTTCCTGAGCTACAGCCGCCCGGCAACACATTGCAACACTAAATATGTCATTTATTTAGTGTTGCAATGTGCTGGCCTGCAGGATCTATATGTAAATGTTCCAGTGCCTGGAGACGAACGACTGCCATCCGTCTGCTCTGCACATACCATCGTGTTCTTTGTCTGTGGATACAGAACTTTTGGTTTGGTTTTTTTTACTTGAATATTGCATTTTGCTCGTGTCACAGGAAGCTTTAAGTTGCGCCTTTTGTTTAAACAGAACAGAGATGCATTAATGAATTGTTCTTTAGGCAGTTTGTAAGTAAAGTTATGTACTTAAATGTCTCTGAAAAGTTGCATCGCCACCCCTTTTCCCCCCAGACCCCACAGGGGTCTTTACACTCAGTCTACCTTCCAAGTATTTACCCCTGATAAACCACTGTAAAGTTAAGATGCTTGACGTGTGAATGACCTACACCACTGCTGGTTACACCGATACCGATACCAGTATCAGCTTAATACCAAGTGTGTGTACTCTTATAAAAATGTACTGATACCACAACTGATACCCGATTCCACACTAGTCAAGCCAACGCAGATGTGTTTGATGACGTGCTTCAGACATGTTTTAAAAGAAATAAATGGCTTGAATGTTAAAATGTGACATTTTTTGTTACACTAAAAGCAAGATCTTTGTTTCAAAACCACACATTTATAGTTATATTTAGGTAACATGTGCCAAATCAATATATAACGTGTTAGATCTGTAATGTTATAATATTTGTATTGGTGAGGTAACTTCAGAAAGAATGGGCAGTTTATTACAGCCTCATGAAATCTTACACTGTTATAGCAGCAATAATAAACATAGCCACAATAATGTTCACATAAACACATTTGGTATCGGCAAATATTGGTATCTGAAGATATTCACATTTTTTATATCCGTATCAGATCGGAAATCCTAAAACGTGGGTCGGTGCATCCCTAGTTAAAATCTCGGGGTCATAATGCAGACTAATGAGACACAGTGTGGCAACAATGTGGATTTCATATGCAGGGGTGACCAAGTCCGGTCCTCGAGATCTACCATCCTGCAACTTTTACACGCATCTCTTCTCCAACACACCTGAATCAAAAAGCAGAATTCCTCTTCTGCATGTCATCCAGCTCTGCAGAGGCTTGTCATCGAGCCTTTCGTTTGATTCAGGTGTGTCGGATTAAAGTCGCCGCTAAAAGTTGCAGGATGGCAGATCTCGAGGACTGATTTTGGGCACTCCTGTGCTGATTTCACAAAGTTTCCAACAATATGATTTTAATTTGATTCGAGTTAAGAGCCGGCTATCGACATGAGACAATTTCACCTGCTGATTTGTTAAGTCGTCTGTAGGCAGACGGCTGTAGAGACCACCTGACCAGGTGTCTGCCGACGTCCCCACAACAGGAAAAAAGGGCACACTCATAAAAAAGCATCTTATCTGTTACAAATAGGAATTTTAAACCAAAAGTTTTTGCTCTTTTGTTCATATATTAGAAATACGTTTAGTTTTCACTAATCAAGCTTTGAATAATCGTTGAATTTTGCAATTAACTCGTTAACAAAACCAAACCAAACCATGCTTATGGAACCAAATAAACATAGTAAAACCCTTTTATTTATGTGTTAGTTTTTCTACGATTTTATAAGATAAAAAGTTTTTACTAAATTTAGTGAAGCAGCTAAATATTTTCAGAGGAATGTATATTTTTCTTGCCTTGATATGTAACAATTCTTTTTATTTTTTCACCCTAATTTTTTTCTAAGATAAAGAATGAAAATGACTGATGACAACAAACATGATTTATCCCAAATACTTCCTATTTTAATTGTTACAAGTCTCTAAACATGACCTTATTTTAACTTTAGGTTTTTTGACAATTTTAACCATTTTGTCATTTCCTGATATGAAAATAAACTAATTATTTAAATAGAACAAACAAATTTGTAATTAATCTGTCTGTAGTCTTGCTCTAAAGTCCTAAATGAAGGGTAAATCTTGTTCATAAAAATTTAAATTTTCACTTGAAGCTGCTTTATAACAGTTTATAACAGGAGGGTTCAGCCACATCCCTCCCCTACGGGCTTATTAATGTCACACTGACGGATGTCTAACTGGCTCATCAGCTGCTATTTGCCACCTCATGAATGGCTCCACCAGCTGAGCTCCTTTTGTTAGGGAGAACACCAGTTCCCGGTGAACAATAGTTCCCAAAGAGAGGACGAGTCCCGCGGGAGTTGGAGGTACACGTGGGAGGAGGTCAGCTTGCATGACTGAGGGCTGCACACTTGCCTCCAGGCACACTCAGCTTTACAAAACACCATCCCCAAGGAGTGATCCCAAGTCACGCTAACATTCGGTGAACCATATGTCATCTACCTGCAAAGTTCGCTGCAGAAAACTGTTGATGCAAAGAAAAACGAGCTGTCAGTAACAGGAAACGTCTTCATTTGTAGCTAGGATGTCCCTTTGAAAACAACATGATGATAAGATGCACGAATCATCAAACAGAAAGATGGGTCAGGAGTTAATGATGAACATCTGAAGCGGCATGATCTACCCAAAACAGACACACAAGTTCCTGCCCATATTTACAAGAATATGATTAGAAAAAGTGAAGAGTTAACCTTTCTATGGAAGTCCTTTCTTATCAGGTGAAACATAAATCCAAATCCTCGCCTTAAACAACAGACTGTGTGCTGAATGAACATGTGGGACAAGATGTTAGTTGTGTTTCCTTTTTATAGTCAGGATAACTGCATGTTATCAGCTGTCATAAACAAAGTGGTGGTACCCGACTTCCAGGAAGGAGACAACAAGGACAGATGTCTTGGCCAGATATGAAAATCCAGTGGAAAGATGTTCGTTGAGTCGGTGTTATTCTCTCTAGAAGTTAAAGCTCCTCATGGTTCATTAAAGCTGTGTTTTTCAAGCTTTTTTTGAGCCAAGGTACGGTACTTTTTTTTGGAGCCAAGGTATAATGATGGTGCACCACAAACCAAACATGTAAGAAAATAAACCTCAGTAACCCATATGAACAACAGGAAGCCATTTTTGGCAAAATGTCCAGAATAAAAAGTCAAATTAACACAAAAGTTTCATATTTCTACTCAAGTCAGTGCAAAACCTGTTTGGATGAATACAGAACTGTTTTTTTTAGACAGATCAGGTGAAACTGGATCATTTTTCATGGCACATCTGACAATATCTTACAACACGCTCATGTGCCGCACCACAGTGATTAAAAAACACTGGATTATGCCACAAATCTGAATTTATTTAACAAAGGATGATGTGATAAAAGTTGCAATCAGAGTTCCCAATAAATTATTAGGTGATAAACTGTTTATAGGTTTCCAGATCTTCAACTATTTAAACTAAATGTGTGACAAGCTGTTGGTGTTTTTTTTTTTTTTTTGTCTTATATCATGCTAATCAACATATTTATTTAGTTACGTTTTACAAACTAATACATATAACTCAGCTTTTATGCTGTAATAATAATGGCATTTCATTTAGGAATTTTCCTTTTCAATGGTTGTACAACTTTTTGCGTGGTTAAGTAATAAATGTACCATTTTGATGACAATCTAAATGGTACATTTAGATTGTACTATGTAATATCTACATTAAGATTTAATTTGCCTTTTTCTTTTAATACTTCCATGCCACATCTGTAAGTAATAATAAACCGTCACAGTATCTTTTGATTTCATGACTATTGATTAAAAGAAAAAGCACTTACAGATGGTTGAAAATGTGCAGATAAGAGACGAAACAAAACCAGATTTGCTGAACTTCCAGACTTACCGTCGCGTTGGAGCAGTTTAACAAACACAGCACCAGCAGCACAAACCATCTTCTCTTGTAAACTTTATACAACAGTGTCTTCAGCTGTGGGTTTCCTGCAGAAACAGCAGCATAAACAGTCTGAATCTCGGGGGGTGATTCCTGACTTGTCTCCATGATAAGTCCGCAGGTTGCTGAGAAAGTCACGTCAGCTACTGTACGGAAAACCGGAACATTGTACTAAGTTGCTGTTCGCGACCAGGGAAAGTCTTCGAAGAATGCACTGTGTCCGTCATAACAGACATTAAATCCATTCGGTTATCCTCTGATGAGCTTTAGTTTCATTTTTATGTCATAAACTGACACCGGGAAGCCAACTAGTACCAAATCTGAAAACAACGCCTCAACAATCAGGGTACTGTCGTTGTACTGTACAAAGATCCTCTACTGGTAAGATGCGCCACACCAGAGCCTAACTTACTTGTTCGCCTTTTTAAAAAAAAAAAAAAAAAAAAAAAAAAGCAGTTTCCCTTGTCAGACTCAAACTTTAGAGTTTGAGTCTGACAATGTACACTTTGTATCTTTTTTTAACAAATAAATAAATAAATAAACTTAAACTGTAACCTGCTGGCTTTGCACTGTAGGTTACAATCGATGCTTCGAGCCTTGGCTGGAGAGAGATTCAAAGTTTGCATGTTTTTCCATTGTTATGCATGAGTTCTCTCTGACTACTTCAGCTTCCTTCCACTGTCCCAAGACGTGCATGTTAGGTGAACTGGTCATTAAATTCTCCCGAGGAGTGAGTGTGAGCATCGATGGTTGTTTGTCTCTCTGTGTTGGCCCTGTGATGGACAACCTGTGATGGCAACCTGTCCTAGGTGTCTCTGCCTTTTGCCTGCTAAATGCTGGAATCGGCTCCAGCTTCTTTTTGACCCTGAATTGTGCTAAACAACCTAAAACAGTGTATATGTGCATGCGTGAATAAGTATGTATGTGTTTGTGTGTGTGTGTGTGTGTGTGTGTGTCTATGTATGTGTATGGGTATAGGTATGCATATGTGTATGTGTGCGTATGCATATATTTGTATCAGGGGCAGACTTACCATTAGGGAAAACCAGGCGGTTGCCTAGGGCCCCCAGTTCTTTTGGGCCCCATAAAACTTGTCATACACTAGTGGTTATTTATTACTTAGTTACTTATTACTAACATAAATTATGTTTTGTTTTGTTTTGTTTTTTAAATTAAAATTGATTTGCTAAACTGCCAGCAGAATGCTTATTATATCATGTGTGTGCCCCCCCCCCTTCAGTCTTCACTATATGGATGTATATATGTGTATATATATGCTCTGTGGAAAACAATGGGTTCGGGAAACAGGATGAGTGTTAGGTGTAATTATTAATCATCGCGTAGGGGTAGGAGCAAATAAGTTATACTTCCGACTCCTTTTTAGACTTGTCAACTGAGTACATGGGTATTGTTAGAGGCTATATGTATGAATGTAAGCAAGTACGTATGTATATATATATGTATTTGTATGTGTATGTGTATGTGTAGGTATGTGTATATAGGTAGGCACATGAAGAATATAAGTAATGTTGAACTGTCTGAAATAAATAAATAATAAAAACAGGTTTTTCAGCTCATTTTTTTTGTTGTAGCCTCTAACAATACCCAAGGGAGTTTTTTCCTTCCCACTGTCGCCAGTGTGCTTGCTCAGGATGGGAGATTGAGTTGGACCTCCCAACTCAATCTATTGGTTTCCTAATATAGGCTGTTATGAATTGGCTTTCGTTATGTTTTTTTCTTTTTTCTGTCTGTAAAGCGTCTTGAGATGGCATTGCTGTGATTTGACGCTGAATTGAATTGAATTGAATTGAATTGAATTGAATTGAATTGAATTGAATTGAATTGAATTGAATTGAATTGAATTGAATTGTAGGGCAGCAAATTAGGAGGTGCATCAACATGTGGTGAATATTTTTTTCAAACAGCTATATACGGATCATGTTACTGTGTAGAAATGATTTAATGCAGTGGATGTTTCTGGTAGGTTTGTTTAAACTGGCCACATATGTATTTATTGAATTGCTGCTATTTATTCTATTTGCAAGATATGGGATTTTAACACATTCTTTCCATGCACAGGGTTTATTTGACCATGCTCATCGTTGCTTTTCGACCCTCTGCTCACAGCAACCAGACACTAATCAGAGCAACCAGCTTTACTTGTTCCTCTCTCCTTATAAGCAAGAAGGTTTCTCTGGTTCTTTGCCAGATTATCTGCAAACCTGCCCTCCAGTTCGTGACTTTACAGCCATCTGTATGCAGCACCTGTCTGTTGAGCCCATCTGGCCCATTTTGGAAGTGACCCTGATCTCTGGATACCACGAGTTTGTGTATCTGACCCCTGAATGTTTCTGGGTTTGTGGATTTGGACTGTCAACCTGGTTCTAACCCTGAACTTGCTCATTATGTCCCAGTAAGTGCGCTACTGTTTGGAATTGGATAACCTGCTTGTCTGTTCAGGCTTCTAGACTGGCTTACTCTCTGGATTAAGGATTTGGATCTTGCCTCTGCTATCTGCTGCTTTTCTCACGACTTGGATCCCGTTCAACTCCTTTGCTGTCCACCCATTTACCCTCACAGCAGTTACTACCAAGCTTTACATCCATAGTTGGCATCCTTCACTTCTCCCAGTCATCCACTGGAATTTAACCACCTCAGAACTGGATCCGGGCTCTGACACTTACCTGATCGGACTACCACTATCACAGCCATTGCAGCTGCATCACATGGGACAAACCCAGTCCTTCTCTACACATATCCATATGCTAGCCTCCACCTTATTTCATGGAAATTCCTAATCTGTAGAAGATGTTCACTATGCACAGCAGGTTTCTGCTCTCACACAGTTTCCAGAGACTTTATACCAGTCAGTTCTCGAGAGCTGCTGTCCTGCAGGTTTACAATGTATTCCTGCTTCAACACATCTGACTCACATTACATGGGTCTAACAGCCAGTGGAGCTCTCCACAATGACTCATTAATTTGAGTCAGGTGTTCTGGGGTAGAGATCCATGGAAAACCTGCAGGACCGGAGCTAGTCTTTACGCTGAGCACAAAGGATGCAGAGGACTGGTGGGCATCGGGGTCAGTCAGATGACCTCAACAGATGAAACACTTAAAGAATGTCTCAGAGAACAAAAACTGGAGAGAAAGGAGTTGAAACCATCATATAAGGAAAAAATCCTGGATGCATTACAGTTGTGAGCAAGATCAGAGTGAGAGCTCTTTCCTTTTTAGCTTCTCTGGCTGCACGTGACGCCACACTCCTCCTACTTGGTGTCTAATTCCCCAAAGTGTGAAAGAAAAGTGAAACTTATCTCAAAAAGTTACAAATGGCTTATAGGAGATTTCTTTTTATGAACTTCTTTCAGTTTCTGAATTTCACAAATGTCCCCCAATGTGTCAGTAAGCATCATGCTTTCTTCTGGTGTTCTCTTTTTGGATTTAAATGCATCAAAAGGCTGTGATGTTAATATTTTTTTTGCTATTTGCAATTTTAAATATGTGGCTTACTGGAACTTTTCAACTCTTTCATTATTAAGCAGCTGCAGAGCCCTCCGAAAAGCTTGACTTTCCAGCAGAAAACACATACTGGAATTTTCATTGCTTTTGTGTTTTGCTGCTGATGTAGTTTTAAGGTTGTGAAAAGCCCTTGGAGGTCTTGAAATGCGCTGTTAAATTAAATGTAATATTTTTCTTCAGATTGTTGTTTCATGTCTGATATTTATATAAATTAATATGTTACTATGCATGTTTTCATGCTTTATTTAAATTTTTTTTACATAAACAAATAATTATATTTCTATTATTAAGCATGAAAAGTTTGTACAATTTGTTTTTTCTTGTCATTTATTTGACGGTTGTTTATTTAAAAATGACTTCAACTGTTCATTCAGTTAATGAAATATTAGTTATAAAACATATTGTAACTTCAGTATACAATATTTAATTGTTTAGTCATTTAAATTTTATGTTTAATGAAGAATTAGAAAAAGTTGTTAAAATATAATGATGTACATTGATACACTAATTATACTCTGAAATACACTAAAATTTTTCTTGAGAAATTTCAAACTGTTTATGTCATTGCCTGGATAATATCTAAACCTCAAATCAACAACTTACAGGCCAGTCATCAAATAAAGCCTGATGGTTATCTAAAAATGTATAGAGAAGATCAGTAAATATGAATAAATTAATGTTCTGTACAGTTCATTATTATAGTGTCATCACTCTCAGAAAAGAGGAACCATAGCTCTAATTCAGTTTCGTAAATTTGTGTTGTCAGGCAAGGCCGAATTATCCAATGGGCATTATGGGCACGGGCCCAGGGGCCCACACCCATTGAGGGCCCATGTGGGGCCCACGTAGTTTCGAAATGAAACAAAATGTATATAAAAGGCAGATAGTTACACCACAGTGTCGAATGTATTGCTACTGAAATATATTAGAAATGTAGTTTCACATTGTATCATTCACAATTTTTACAATGTCGTGGTGTGGAACGGGGCCCCTGGAACACTCTAGGTCCAGGGGCCTGTGCACTTTTAATCCGGCCATGTTGTCAGGTATGTAGTCCTTAAACGTGTCTGGTACCACTTGCAAGTCAGAAATCCAACGTTGCACCAGGAATTTTTTTTATTTTTTTAATTATTAAAATACATAAACCATTATAAACGTTTCTTAATAAGAAAACAGCTCCCAATTAATAATTTAAAACATACTCTGCAGATCAATTTTAAAAATGAGTTGCCCTCGTTGACCCCGCCCTCCCCATACGTCCCGGCTTTGCTACACTGCGCATGCGCCCGTCTTCTCCGGGAGCCGAGTTTCGGCCTGTTCCGCCACCACTCGGTCATTTTCGCCTCTTTGTTTTACTGGTAGTGGCTTTAACTCGGATTCAACCCAACATCCAGCGGACTGTGCGGCTCTCAAACAGGTAAGTTCGTGTACTTACACGTGTTGTGAGCATGTGTCCGTCCACGGCGGCTCAGTCACTGCTTTACGGTCCCGGTTTTCTCTCCCCCCTCCTAATTTTTCGCACGTCTCTTTCCGCTTGGTGCTACGGGGCATGCTGTACGTGTTTTGTGTGTATGGCGGCGCCGGGCCCTGCAGTTGCACACCGGGGATGGGGGGCTTTAAGGGGAAAAGTGTGCCGTGAAGGCGGCTTTAAAGCCAGCTGGGATGCAGACAGGTTAGCTATATCGGAGAGGAGCCTCTTGGCTGTCTCGCCATGTTATAAATGCTGTTGTTCCATGTCAACCCAACACCAGTTCTTGTTCCCCATTGAGATGGAATGTTCTTGAAAGCTCGTGCTCCACCATTAAGCCAACCTCTTCCTCCTGCTGTCCAAAGTTCAGCATGTGTATGTGTGTGTATAAGTAGGAGCAACACGAGATTAAATCAAAAACACAAAGTTGGTGCATATTTGTTTTGTTCTGGGTGGATGTCTGCCCCCTGCCAGCTTGCTACTGCTGCTGCTGTTGCGGAGAGATCAGCGTGACATTGTGGGGAGAAAGGCGTGCAGAGAGCAGCCAACAAGTCTGCAGTTTTCTGGGAGGAAATGCAGATAAGATACCAGCTTCACAGATATGCCTCTGTGTTTGATGGGCTCAACGAGACTAAATTCAGGGTCTGAATTCAACACTGTCTGGAACTTGCAGAGATCTTGCAGCCTGTGGAGCATGCAGTGTGTATGAACCTCAGGTCAAAATAAGTGAGTGACAAGGTTCCAACTTGAACACATTTGGCCTGAAGTACACTTTTAGCCCATATATTTTATTTGCAATAAAGCTATTTTGTGGGATATTTGATGATGCATGTGCAGAACACTGTTTTCATCCCTTTTCATCACTTTCTAAAGGTTTGAGTTTGACATTGTGTCAGATAGAAACTTTTCAGTGAAGTGGGGGGATGTTACTTATGAAGGTGGGACTTGAGGAATGTATTGCCATGTTTAGGAGTTGCTTTTATGTGTTTTGCATAAAAGCATAAAGAGTATTTTTGTAAAAATGCACAATGGATAATTTGTCAGTCCAGTTTGAAACCTCTTAAATATCGATTTATGTCATTTTGGTTTATTAGTCTGTTTATTGTTAGAGGACCAACTTTTATAGGTTCAGAAATGAAAGCAGAAATCAAATCTTTAAAGCTTTTGGTGTATCACAGTTGAAGGGTTTTGTCCTGGGTGTGTAGACGCTGCTTGGTTTGGAGCTTATGGGATATTTTAAGAAACCTAGAAACCACTAGACAACAAAGTTTATCTGTTGGATGATATTAAGAGTTTTAACGTGCATTCCTTAAGATTGTGTGTTTATTCTTTTAGATTAGCTTCCCAATAAAAACAAAGGAAAGAGGAGTTTTATTTGCTGTTGACATGCCAACGTGAGCCAGGATGCCAGAAAGAACCATGTGGAAATGGTGACACCATGATGACATTGAGAGATGCATCAAGCTCGGCTAATAGGAAATATACTGTTCAGTTTTTATCACCCCTGGAGGGAACCTTTGACATGCTTAAAGAGTTGAAACTGCGTCAAGAGTTCAGGGGTCTCAGCCCACCTTTGTGCTGCTCACCCAGGCTTTGATGTCAGTAGTCACACTTTTTTCCAAATGACTCGCGCTAACACAGCAACAACACTGAAGTTTGTTTTAGTCAAACTAAACCTGTCAAGCGTGAACACATTTTAAATTAAGACGCGGCTGTGACATTTAGCCCAAAGTCAAATTTAGCTCAGCTGCAGCATAAACGTCTGGAAATGTTTTGATCTGCAGATTATCAATCGGTGCTGCCGTTCACTGCAAACCACCGACCGTTGCACCGAGCAGACATTTGTTGCAGGAAAACCAAAGCGTTTATCCTCACTGTGCAGAATTCAGCTTAGTTTAGATGTGCTGACATTAAAGCTGTGTGTTGATGAAATGCGAACCTCTGTTGCTGTTGTTGAAAGCACTTGACTCGCATGTTGCCTGCTGATGAATTAATGTGCGATTATGAAAGTATACAGACTGCGCGAGTGTTTTATCTGCTTGTCAGAGCCTCATTGGCCTTGAATCGGTAACAGGCTGCTAAGCTGCACCCGGCTTGCGTTCTAACAGCCGAGCCGGTCTCTGATGCTTTACATCATCAGAGAGGAAAGAGATGTGACGCTGGCAGATTTTCAATGATCAGGCTTTTTTCTCGCTCCACTTTTGCTTCCTTCAGAAAGTTACATGAGACTCTCACACCAGGATCTGAATGTGGTGAGCCTCACTCACAAGATGCCTGCAGCCTTATTGTTTAATTTGAATTGTTAAATGGTTGGCAATTTGACTAAAATCGACTCAGCCGGGTTTTTTTTTCTAAACCATCCGAGGAACTCAGTTGGCCAGATTGATCACTTTTTGACAGCTGAATGCTACTGTGCTTGCACTTTGTGATCCAACTTGATAAGACAGTAGGACTGGGCGATTAATCGGCTTTTAATCTCAATTACGATCTGGGATTTAAACGATCATAAAAATAAAAGGGTGTGATTATTTTTCTCTTTGCAGTTTCCTCCTTCTGCTGTCTTCAGTTGCTAATCGAGCGACTAGTGACAAATCTAGCAACTTTTACTGGAGTTATTATAGACTTTTCTGGTGTTCTGGCGACTGACTTGAAGGCACATATTGTTCTGCAGTTACTGTAAGGAACGAGCAGCGGGTGCCTCTCCCGTCCTAAAGCACTCCCAGACGGCCAGTCTCAGTCAGCTCCGGCTGCAGGTCAATGTAGAATAATTGCAGTAGGTTGTGGAAGTTCACTACAGCATAGGTTATACCATTGTCCGTGAGAACTGGCTGCAATATTTTCGTATACGTAGTTCGGCGAGTTAAACACTGAAATATCCCTCTGTTACGGGGCGTTACCATAGCAACGTGTTAATCAGCTGGTTCAAATCAGCTGTCTTTTAACGGGTGAATGAGAGAAACGCACTGTAGCCTGACAGCGGTTGTTTGGCATAAAACGTACATCGAGACCAACATAAAATAATTCCTATATAAGCGGTAAAAGCGGATTAAACAACTCGGAACCGTGCATTAGACGGTTATAATGTGTGACACGGAGTCGAGAACACCACGACGCGCAGCGTTGTTTAAAAATACTGGATAATTGTGTTAAATAATCGAGATCTCAATTTCAGTCAAAATAATTGTGATTATAATTTTTGTCATAATCAAGCAGCCCTATAAGACAGTTGCCTAAGACAACACCCACTTTCTGAACATCAACTTCAACCTTTTGTTTCTGCTTTGCAGTAAAGCTCTTGGTTACCTGCAGGCTTCCTCTACAACCATCCTCTGTCCTAAAATTTGAATCTTTTTAGATCTAATAGCAAGATTTCTACATATTTATCATTGGACAGTTAAATCCAATGACCATTGGAACATATGTCTTGGAGCTTTTTATTGTAAAACATGCATTAGTGCCTGTTGAAACAACGTGAGCGGTCCCACAGAGCTGGATGATAAAACTCTCGACCCTGCAACGACAGGCGGACAGGATACGGTCTCTTAGGGCTCAGCATGGCTCGATAATGAGAAAACTCAATTGAAACCGAAGCACCAGAAGAAACATTTATCTTTTTCTTGGACAGGAAATGAAATCAGGCGGCTCGCTTAAATGACCTGCTAAGCATCTATGGAGAATCAACCGACTGAACAAAAGCTGTATTAGAGATGTTCCTAACATGCTGGCACTTGTGTTTCCCAGTTTCCGTAATGAGGAAACATAATAGAAACTGTAAAAATCCTGATTAAGATAAACCCGTCAATTTGTTATAAAGTTAATCATCAGCCTGAGGTATAGATAGAACAAAGAGGTTTTTTCATAGGATTCAATATAACTGTGAACTTGGAGGTACCAGTAAGATTTCCAGTGTATTTTTGTGTCAAAATCTCATGCTGCCTTTTTGTTGCAGGGAAAGTTGGAGCAAGATGAGATACTTCACTAAACAGCCCTTTTTTTGTGTTGTATTTTCTACCTGCAGCTTTTCGTCTCGTAGCTGCCATTGTGGCGATGCTGTGCTTGAATTTAAATGAATGAGAGGTGGGGGTCACTCTCTTTCACACGGCGCTATTGTCAGTCTAAACATGACTCGAAGGGCTGGCCATGCCACCATTTACACCAGCAACATCGTTCTGTTTCAAACGCAGTGAAAGAGGGGGAATCGGTCTGCGTTTTCTTTTGTTGCTTCGGCCAACCGTCACATGCCTGCTTGTCCTACTGACAGGTTGGATTGTGCTAACTTTTTTAGAGGTGTGAAAGTCTGCCAGTTGGTTAACTTTTTTATTTAAAAGATGAACAACAATGATTTGGAGGGAAAAAAAAAAAAACAGAGGGGATACATGTCAGAAAATAAAAAGTAGTGTGAGAGCTAGCTGCCTATTAATAGCATGTTCCTAACTGGGAGGTATGGTGATTCTTCCTCCTTTTCAGAACTAGCTCAGATGTGATGAACACATTCTGGTTGATGGGATTTATATATTTTAAATTGCTATGTTGTACGACTGATCCAAAGGATAGAAGTTAAATTAATGTTTATTAAACACAAACTGAAGGTTTTAAAGTGCAGTGTTTAGT
>NC_136610.1:12737451-12909951 GCF_933228915.1 Telmatherina bonti | reverse complement strand
GTTCACCTGTACAGGTTTGAATGCATTTTAGGCTTGTTGTGAAATTTCACTCAAAAGCTGAATATCCCTAACTTTTTGTGAATAGTGTATGTGTGTGTGTGTGTGTGTGTGTGTGTGTGTGTGTGTGTGTGTGTGTGTGTGTGTGTGTGTCAATGTGATGGACAGATCATATGCTGCAGCTACAGGGTTCATGAATACATTATTCAGCAGTGCTGATGTTAAGCAATAAGATTTGTTTCTTGTATTGACTCAGATAAATGTGGATATCGCAGCAGCAAGTTGTCGAAAAATATATGGTAATTAGAAAAAATAACAGTAGATAAAGAAATTTACAATAAAATTACAGCATTACATTGCAAAGTTACAATCATGGAGTGAGCAGAAAAACCCACACCATTTGGAATATTGCACATTAATAGACTAATTTAGTTAGATGTTTGTTTACTTCTCCTGTTTGAGTGTACATTTAAGTAACATAGATATAACTCAGACTGATGTGTCCAAAACAAACCATTCAGGGGATCCTGTATTATATGTTTTATTACTTTAATATAGATGGTAAGTATATGTACTGTACGGTACTGTACTATACTATACTACACTATACTATACTATACTATACAAGTATTGTTTTCATGTTGCCATCAGATCACATATAAAAGCATTGCTTCTTCCACTCCCTTCTCAAACCATGCATATGGATGTATGTAGTTTGCCTTAAGTTTTGGGTGTGAAGTGTGCTGGTTTGAAATAAACGAAACAACAACCCACCCCAAACTCAAGCAGACCTATCAGGTTGTCTTTGATCATCCGTTCTGGTTCTTCATGCTTGTAGGATGTGAATGAAATGTTAAACATTAAAGCAAGACTTTATCAAATGAGACAAATTTAATTTCTCCTAAGAAATCCAAAAAACAATAAACAAAATTAAACTGTAATACTGTAAAATTAAACTGTAAAATTAAACTGCAATTTATTAAAAAGACTTAATTAAATCATACAAATAAATGTACCTGAAGTGTCCCTGAAGACATCAAATCTCTGACTAAATCCAGCATTACTAATGTAATTTCATGTGTAATTTTCTTCGTCAGAAGACAAAAAAAAAAAATCCCCTCCCTGATGGCGTGTTTTGGCAGAGGGATGAAAATTCCTCATTGCAGCATGACCACGGTGGATTATTTGAAGCAGCATTAAGACCAGAGGAGAGAAAAACCACTAAATCATTGTTTTAGTCCAGCTTGTCTACACAGCGTCTCCTGATAAGATTTACGGCCTTGCTCGTGCTTCGACTGATTTTTATCTGCTTTGTGTCAACATCTAGAATAACTGGCTGTCAACAGGTTGTGTGAATTTGAATGTTTTCACTTGCCTTTGTGTTGACAAGAAAAACAGTCACTGCCAGTGTGGTATAAAGAGGTATTTAGCTTATTTCAGATCCAGTTGTTTGCTTTCTCTTGGGTCTGTATAATATAAAAATCTCCACATTGATCAAAAATCATATTTATGTAAATAAATAAATAAATCATAATAATTAAAAAAAAAAGATACTTTGAGGGATGGTAGCAGAGTAATCGGAAGGAGCTAGTCAGCTTCGAGGCTCAGATGGTAGTTCACCCAATTTAATGCAGAGAGGAAGGTAATGCACATTAAATGCACGTCTCCTGAATGCTGTGGTGTAACTTTCAGTCTGGCAGCTGCACTGAGGATGTGTAGCTGCTAATGACTGCGTTTTTCTAAATATCTGAAAACCTGCTTGTATTATTTTTACCACTGAGTTGTGGTATGTGTATTCATTAGTAGTTACTACACGGTTAGTAAATGTTTGACTGTCTTGTTTGCTGGTCAGAAATGCTGTAGCACTGAGTAAAGCAGGGTTTAATGTTTGCAGCACAGATGGCAACATTTCAAAGTTTTGAAAAGATGTAAAAGATAGGATTGGCCCAATTATTTATATTAAAAAAAAAAAAAAAAAGCCAAAATGGCCGCCTTTCCCACAAGCTGTCCCTGAAATTCAGGTCAAATCTGTCACAGCTTGCAAAATGCAATAGAAATTATAGAGGTCTAAGTTGGCTGTATGATTATTATGCAGTTGCTGGGTTTTAGTAATGTGACTTGCACTTCCAGTAAACGATGTAGGGGGCAAAAAAACCCAAAATATTACATGTTGTGCAAGGATGTTTTGATATGTTGACCAAGTGTTTTAACTGTTTAGATATGACTTCATGCACCTACCAGAGATGAGCTGTGTAATGGCATATGTCTGTTAATTTCAAAGATTTAAGATTAGTTTATAAGAAATGTTCTTAACTATAAACACCTTTTCCCATGATCATTAGTTACTTGATATCTTTGCGTGAAACGATTTGTACACTCTCTGCCTAAAATTATGTAAGCTTAATACATTTTGGAGAACCTAAGTTAACTGTATTGAGTTGGGAGCTCGGTGGACCACCAGTACGTTACACACGACTAGCAAGGTAACGTAAAATTTAGTCAAATATAAGAGTCGGTTTGAATACAATCGAGTGAAAAGTGGCGAATTTGACCAGAATTTACTTTAACATTGCGTCTGGAAAACAAATACCAACTCAAACTGTTTCCTGTGAATTATTATAAAGTAGAGAAATGTGGAGAAGTAAGATTTCATTGTGAGGATTCAGCGTGGTAAGGCTCAACAAAATGAAGCCAAGTTTGACCGCAACACAAAATTTTAACTGTAAAAAGTTTGGTTTAACTTCTTCAGAGGTAAAAATATCATTAATTTGTCTGTGTCTCTGTTGGATGTCAGCGTTGTTTAGGGCTGGGTATCATTCAAAATTTTTCGATACTGGTACCGGTACTGATACCTTCACTTCAATACCGGTTCATCAACGATACTTTTTTCGATACTTAACAAAAATAAAATTACACATTATCAATAAATTCTGAGTTTTATTTTTCAGCTTTGGCTTTCTCACACTCAAAAATCAGTTTTCCAACATCAATTTAAATGCAAATTTTTTGTGCAAAAGAACAGTTGCAAACAAGTTACAAAGCAGCATCTGGTGCTCATTGCTGCAGACTAAACACCCTCAAATTTTAGTGAGGCTTTACTTAGCAATTCTTTTTCAGGAAAATTAACATGTCTGCTTTCTCAGGTAGGAGACATGCACGCTCCAGGCTGATGGTGTCCCCAGCAGTAGAGAATGTACGCTCTGAGGGTGTGGATGATGCTTGCACACAAAGATACCTAGTTGCCAAGTTTGATAATATTGGCAAAGTATCCCTCACATTCCACCACCAGGTTACTGGATTCACTGAGGTTAGGGTGGATGGCAGATCCCTGTAATGCTGTATTTCTCTCTGAATTGTCTGTGCAGTGGTTAGAGTATCCTCTTGTCTCCTTTCAACTGCCATGTCCTCGTCAGCAAATAGCTCCTCAAGGGCAGAGAGCTTTGGCTTCTTCTGGAAACAAAAAAAAAAAGGAAAAAAAAAGAGAAGCAAAAGACAATCAGCCTTGGTGTCAGTCAATTTCCTTAAAATAATAAATGGGGGAATTATATATATAACATTATGTATATGTATATATATATATATATATATATATATATATATATATATATATATATACACATACATACACACATTCATGCTATATTACCACTGTTGCTACTGCAGCTGTACAGTCTTCATCAGAGGAGTCATCATTAACATGGTCACCAGCAATGGTGTCTTCAAGGTTCTGTTTCAAGTTCTGGGCCTGGACCCTGGTCTTTACACCCTCATTCTGTATTCAATAGATTATATGAGTCATATACACTGATATACTACAATGGAAGAGGAAAGGAATACAACCAACAACAATAAACACCTGTTGTGAGGTTCTGCTCATGAGCTCCTCCTCCAATCTGGTCCACACTCCATCGGCCACTTTAGACTTGAATCTCGGGTCTAAGGCTGTGCCCTCCTCTAAGAACTGCTTGATGCTCTCATCCTGCACAGCAAAAACATGCTATAGTAGTTATGTCTGTTTGAGTATATTTAATGAAAACAACAGAGAAATCAGAATTTTGTTACACACTCGGTATCGTTTTGAGAGGTCTTCCCAGATCTTCTCCTTTATGGACTGTGTAAAGGAAGAGTCCTCATCAGTGACTGTAAAGTGCTGCTGGAGCTTCCCCAAGATGGGTAGAATCTGGCCCAGAGTTGGACTCCTTTCAGCAGAGATGCAGATGGTTGACGTATAGAGGACCTTCATAACTTTGACAAACTGTTCTGCTTTTCTGTAATCGTCATCAGAAAGTCTCTCCAGTCTGAAAAAAGTACACATTGTTTTTTGTAGCTACAGCCTTTTGAGCACTTTAGCTTACATTGAAAATGGAATAAGGTAATATCAATGTACTTCCTTATCTACAATACCTGTCCTTCTCCATTGGTTTTTTTAAACGAGGGTCCATGGAAGCTGCCTGGATAGCGGGGAACTGCTCCAGAAATCGCTCCACCATCAGAAACAAGCTGTTCCACCTGTTCTTCACATCCAGAATGACAGCATGTTGTGGAAGACCTAGAGAGAGCATGTGTTTGGTTGTCAAATAGGTTGTCTTTGTGTAGTAGTAGTAGTAGTTCAATAACTGATTTAGCCATGGAATTTTGCTCCAACTTTAGTCTGTTTCCATTTCCAGACTTACCGAGAAGATGCTGCTTCTCTTTTAGGACAGGTTTAGCCAAGCTACACCTCTTTAACCACACCACCATAGCTCTGATCCTTCCTGCCCACCTGGAGACTGCTGGTATAGTGTACAACTTTTGAGCAGCAATGTTTAGAGTATGAGCAAAGCAGCCAATTTTTCGAATGCTCAATTTCTTTACTGCTACATCCATATTAGCTGCATTGTCTACAGTAATGGCAACAACTTTTTCCTTGATATTAAATTCATCAAGAATATCCCCTATTTCCTCAGCTATTACAGCCCCTGTCTGTGATGTGTAGACTGCCCTGGTATGCAGGATTTTCTCCTTCATGGCACCCTCTCTCACGTAGTGGACTGAAACAGTCAGGTAGTGGTCCTGTGCCACACTGGTCCAGCCATCTGCAGTCACAGCTACATCCCTGACGTCTTGCAATTCTGTCTTGACATTTCCCTTCTCTACTGCATACCATGCAGGTATGAGTGTATTTGACAGAGTGTCTCTGCTGGGGGACTGATATCTGGGGTTTAGGGCCCTTATCATCTCCCTAAATTGAAATTGGAACACAAAACATCAATGATCGTATGGTTGTATTATTATTACTGCTTACTATAAAAGTAAAAAAAAAACCAAAAAAAAACATTATCTAAGCTGTAGCTGAGAGATAACTAATCAACAATAGCTTTTGAGGCTTACTTACCTCCACCATGGAGCCTCCACTGTGGAAAAAGGCAGCAAACCTTTAACAATAAAGTTTGTAACTGCCCTGTGGCACTCATCTTGTTTTTCTTTGGACAGTTTTCCTTTTTCAGCTAGTGTGAAAGGATTCACATTGGCTGGCCTTGTCTTCCTCCCACCATGGTGAACTGGATCAGCAGTTTCTGTGAGGAGAAAATAAACAACACACCTAAAATAAGATGTACTCTTCAACCAATCGACCGACCTAACAGATAACCTCTTATAAAGATGCTAATATCAGTCACTGTCGTTCATTTGTTAGCTTTCTAGCTCAATAGCCATAAAATAAAGCTACACAACAATATATCCAGAACGTGATAAAGTAACATTTTAGTCATCTCGGTGCATCTTTTTAGTTGCAGTAACGTTAACGTAAGTAAACAAACATAACGTTGGCCCAATTTTGCTAAACGTTAACTTACCTGTTGAAATCCCAGACACAGCGCCGTCGTCGGTCCGCTCGGGTAAAACGGGGTCCGGTGGTGCAAGTTTTGGAGGCCGCCCAGGCTCTTCAACGTCCTCAGGCGGACTTGAATGATGTGAGGACGACGCATGCGGTCCACTCTTCTTGCAGTCAAACACGGAGCAACTTTCTGCCCTTAAATTGATTCCGTGCACATTCAAATGCTTCATCAAATTCGTCGTGTTACCAGCCTTAGCAACTATTTGTTTTTGGCAAATATTGCACCGCGCACTGTTGGCATCAATCTTGCTAAAATGGAGCCACACTTTTGACCTGGGAGGCATTTTTTCCCTGCTTTGATAACACACGCGCTATAGTTAGCAACACAAATACACGTGAACCTTGTTGTGGGCGTAACCACACGGTATTGTCTCTATGTGCCCGAACCACATGTGGCATTACAGCCAATCATCGGCAGCATTGTCAGCTCTCGTTCCTGTTATTAACCCTTAAAGGCACCGAAACTTGGCACCGACAGACACATCATATTTTGATACTGTTTAGTATCGAAGTTTTTCGGTCGGTGTAATAAAAGAACCAAAGTTCGGTACCCAGCCCTAGCGTTGTTGTGGCCTTTTCATTCTCATATCTCAGCTGGATGACTAGTATGGGTCATAGTGCCGGTACATGGTACTTAGATGAGCAGAGAAGTCTTCAAGTCATGGATGCAAATAATCAGCTGTAAGTCAGAATATTTGTTTGAAAAAGATCTTTTCTCACCACAGTGCCACTGCTTTTTGTTCAGTCTTCTGCAGGATGACAATATAACAGGTCAGCTTTAATTCAGTGCTCTGTCAGCTATCTGATAAGACACAGTCAAGGGTCATTGGAGGTCTGTAACAGAGCGACGAATGAGTGACACAGCTGCTAAGCAGCTCTGTCAGTTTGATGATCCCGGAAAGCCTTTGTAAATGAATGTCGGTGGGCCAAATGAGGAACTAATTACTTGCTTGCCTTGCACTTTGGCTCAGCATGTACAGTAAATGGGTAATAACTGTCTTTCCAGGCCCATGTGACTCACCCTGTGCATGCTGGTGGCCTGTTGCCCCAGAGTCTGTGGTTAAAACCATGCAGCTGCGAGCCTGTTAACAAACAAACCCCTTGTAATGGCTCAATGCATCCTCCTAGAAGCAACAACACTACTGGAAAGTATTTGACTTTCAATGTCATCTGTGAAACGAAAACGGGAACTTGACGTTTATTTGGCCTGAAAATGAACGGTTTATTGCGATTCTCAAAAAAAACAAAACAAAACAAAACAAAAAAAAATCTTTTTTTTTGCTCGTCATTTTTCCTGATTTCAATGAGGAAAAAAACAACATAGTAGCCAGACCATCATTCTGCTGCTATCATGCCAAAGAAGACAAGTAAAAAGATCAATAAAAATGACAAAAATGTTATAATGGATTTTTAAAAAAAAATTTATTAGAAAAAAATTTGTTTAAAAAATTGATTTTAAATTTGTGAAGCAAAAAATCCCGATATTCAATTTTTTTCTATTCAATTTCCTACCCTTAGTAGCTACTGACTTTAATGCTTACCCTTGCCAGAAATTAAATAAAGTGATACGCCACAGAAAAACATTATTATGAACATGTATTGCTTGGAGGTCAGTTGTAACTTTTGGGATTTATCCTTTCTTCTCAGAATGCAGTGTAGTGAGGCACGAGAAAGCCACGGGTGATGCAGGGTAATCGCACAGCTTTTTATCTATGCTGCATACTTGCCTAAAGCCTGCTGCATACTCCACAAGAAGCAAGAACATTTGTCTTGTTCTTTCGCGGTTGTGGTTGAAGACAATTCTTAATGCATCCGGCTGGCGGAACTTTCTTTCTGAGGAGCTTTGTTGTGAGATTATTCGGACATTTGAGGTGGGCGTGATTAACAAGGGAAAGCATGAAGCGGACAGTTGCTGCTTCAGCATTTTAGTGGAAGCGGATGGAGGTTAAATGGATTGTCTTAATAAAACAGCTTATCAGGTGGTGAGAAATCAGTACAACATGTGACATTAAAAACATGGATCCATCTGCACACACAACCCGCCCCGCTGCAGACAAAGTTTCTCATTCAAAATTGCGTTTATTGCACATAAAAGTACAGACACCCCCGCATTGGTCCCTGTTCAGTTTCGGACTAAGCTTCTGGTGGAATATGAATAACCAGACAGAAATTATTTTTATGTTCTTGTAGCTTTGAGAGCAAGAACAGAGTTCTCGCTTCTCGTTGAGTATGTAAAAGCTTTGGATTTGCAGTGGGAGAGAATCAAAGATGAGTGTGACAAAGTGGGTAAGGTGCCACCACTTGTCACTGTTGTTTAACACAAAAACAGCTAACCATTTTGTGTTTGAGTTACTGATACTTTTCTTTATCCTCTGTGGTAAGCAGACACCAACTATCCTGGGTTTGTTTGTGTTTTGTATTTGAGTAAAGTTAAAATATACAACCATAAAGATGCAGACCAATAGAAATAATTTGGTTTAATATTCTCTTTGCTTTGTTAATGAAAAGTATTCTTGACTTACTCATCATACTTATGATCTAGGACCAAAGGGAGGAAGAGCTGCTCATGTCCAGCTTTAGAGGGTTTTACCCAACTGGTGATGTCACTGGATGGTACCAAGTATGGGGGGGGGGGGGGGGGGGGTTGTATTGTATTAAGTTGTATTGTGTCAGAAATTGTCTTTTATATATTTATTTTGTCTTTTATAAGATATGTATTGTGCCAGATGTTTGTGGATGGGGAAACAGAGTTATCTGTGGTAACGGGGAAAGAATGACTAAGACATTATTTAGTGCGCGTACCTGTAAAGGTGGAAGGTGCTGGGGGGCGGCCAAGTTGGAATTCAGGTGTGAGGGTATTTAAGGCGGGCATTTTGTTTGTCCGTGAGAGCAGATATTGATGTAGCAGGGTGCATGTTAGATTACTTTAGGTTTATTTGATTTTGGTTATGTTTAGTGGGTAAAATGTAATGTGTGTAATGATAATTTTCCATTGAGGTTTTCTATGTATTTTAAGACAACATGCACCATTGCACAATAAATTCTCAACTTGTTGGAGGACGTCTGCTGACTGCCATCTGTTAGTCACTCTGGCCACGCAACCTACAACAAGGAGAAAGAACTTAAAAAAAAAAAAAAAAGATAAAAAAACAACAACAAAGAAGAATGAGTACACAGACAAGGAGGTGTGCTTTCCATTAGTTTTTGTTTTGTTTGGACCAGTTTCTCTTGATTAATTCAAGATTAATTTTCACATAAAAACAAAATGTAAATTATGGGCTTATTGGATCAAAAGTTACCAGTTCTGGTCAAACCTTTGGACAACTTTATTAAAATATTTTGATGTTTTTTATATTCTATATGTTTGATCATAGAAAATTGCTGCATTTTCTGCACATTAAACACAGTTAAGCTTGTTACATGTGCTGCAAGAACAGAGAACTTTGCTGTTTTCTAAGTTGCAAAACAAGAAACAAGTTGGCTTTTTTCATGGTTGTTTCAATGTCAACAAAACGCCTGGGCTGTGATACGACGTGGATTAAATCGGGGGACGGGGGTCATGTCCTTGTCTTTGTGTCGAATGACCATTTGGCTTGGGGATTTCATACGTGATGAGAAACTCTGTGGCATGACTGTGTTGTGCACCCAGCAGAGTCGAGTCTTGATATGGTTTGTGTGTTGCTTTACTTTCTCATCACAGCGATCAGCTGTTCATTAAATCTAATGTTCAAGACTATGGAAGATATTTACTGATTTGTTGAAGACACGTCATAATTTAAGGGGATTTTTTTTCCTTTTTTAATAACTGGAAATCATTAACAAGTCAAAGGGAAATAAATTAATTACCTGAACTCTTGCTGTTTTAACCTGCGTTTAGAACCAGTCCATGATGCTGTAAAATGTTTGCTTTACAATCAGATTTTAAGGGAGATCCTAACTTAAAGGGACATGAAACTGCTTGAAAAGGACAGATGTTAAAGCTTGTGAGGTCAGATTTATCAATCCCTGCACCAGTAATGGAAACTGGAGAAGTGCTGACAGTCTGAAAACAGCTGATCCTTTACCTGTGCATGTAAGTGAACTGTGTAACTCCAGCTGCTCAGTTGAAAATTGCAGGTGATTGTGGGTGTAACTGAGAAGATGTAGCAGAGCGGTGGTAGCTGAACCGACAGACTCGGCACACCCCTCAGGTAAATACAGACTTAAAATGCAATGCTAAGGTGTTCCCAGAATAAATGGGCGTTGAGCAATCCAGTTGATTGTCGACACCAAATATTTAAAATGTGTTTGACGAGGGTTAAGTGGGTTAAGTGAATTTCAACATGTGTCTATTCAGACAGAAGAGGTCAAAGATAATTCCCTTGTTTCAACCTGCAGTGCTGAAGCTATTCTCATGCTAGTCTACTGGGCGAAATATTTGAGATACAACAGTAAATTCATGATGCACAGCTTTCACGTGATGTACAGGTGGTCCTCGGGTTATGTGGTTCTTGACTTGCGTTGTTTCGACTTTACCACACTCATTATGTTAAAAATTTAAAAAAAATAAATAAATAAATAAAAAGCAGGTTTTGAAGTTATGAGGGGTCAATATAAGCTTTTATGATGCGTGACACGGAGACTGAGACACCTCAGTGCGCATTTTAATTGCCTGTACTGATTTTCTATTAATATGATGTATAATGCGTGTATTTAGATCATTTAGTTATTTAGTGATCGAGGGGGCAGTATGGGTTATTACAGATAAAAATCCAACTTGCACAGAATTTTGGGTTTTGTCGCAGCGGTAGGAACAACACTCCTTCGTAAACCGAGGGCCGCCAGTATTGACAGATCAGCTGATAATTAAGTGATATGCAATAATGTGCAAATTCACTTGTTCATTTTCTTCAATATCTTAAAGTGAAACTGCTCCTCGTGCTGAGATACGCCAAGCTTTTTTTTTTTTTAACTTTCTTCCTGCAACCACTGTGTTGCTGTAAAATAAAATGAACTTCCTTCAGTTATGTGTTGTTTGTAGTGTTTTGCATGTGTGCGACTAAATAAAAATGGGTGCAAATGTATCTTTGTGACAGGCTGCTATTAATAAAGTGGCTTAAGATTCACTTCAAAATCTATTGTTTGCTAAGTTGACTGTAATGTGCGGAGAAAAGACTAGTTAGAGCCTCTTTTTTCCCCTTTTGATGATTTATATGTCAGTGTTGGCTGTCAAATCAAAAACCACTTAATGTGTAAATGGTGAGGTGCAGGGACTGTTCGAAAATTGAGAGAAAAAGCAGCGGATGTTCAAAGGAAAACTTTAAAAGACCACTACACGGCCTTGGCAGCTATTGCTCAGGAATACTTTTAGGATTAAACGAAAGTCTGACTGCTTGGAAGTAAAACATACAGATGAGAGAGAGGTGGTTGGTGGCACAGTGCCGGAGATATAACGAGCTGTCTTTAATGTTTCCTGTTTAATTTAAAGGCAATTGGGGGAAAAATAGAGAAAAATGGCATCACTTCATATTATGATGCCCTAACATAGCACATATGGTATCATATAATATCCTATAAAGTATTTTCATTCATTCTGCTTTGTGTTTTAAGTTATTGCTCTTTGTCGAAATCATATGTAGACTTTTTTTGTCTGGTAAAAGCCAATCCTTTAATCTTGTCCACCAGACAAATGCTGGTTTCAGCCTTAATCGTGCTTTTATACAGATTATTTTCAGCGCAGTGTGGGTAAGAGTTCAGAGCCTGAGGCCACAGAAACAGAACCTGAAAAATATCAAACTTAAAGCTCGCAGTTGGTTCAAGTGAGCATGTTTATGTTGCAGCAGCATACCAACTCTGTCAGGTGTTGATGCACGTGATGCAGTTTTTTTCATATGTTTGCGGTGTTGATCCTGTAGTTTAATCATCCCACTTCTCATTTCGGTCCACTTCGGGTCTTTTTTTTTCCCTCTGACTTCTGAAATTCACTCTACAGATACCTTGAGTAACTTCAACCTCAGGATGTGTTGTGAGTTATTTATCAACTCACGTAATGCGTCTTTGTTTCATCCTCTCTCTTTATCCATAATCAGTTAGGCCTCTAATGACTAATAACAGTAATCATATTTTATTTTGGGGCTTTTATTGTTGAATAATTCAAGTTTAATGTAATTAATACAAATTATGTCAGACACCTAAAGAAAACATTTTATGCACATAACCTGCTATATATATTCTTTGCATAATTTATTAAGCCCTTCAATAGACTTACCGTATTTTCACGACCATAAGGCGCACATAAAAGTCTTAGATTTTCTTCAAAATGTGTGCCGCACCCTATAGTGTAGTGCGCCCTTTGTGTGCGTGTTGTTGTTGTTGTTGTTGTTGTAATCGGACGTAGTAGAGAACACCATGACAACGTTAAAGAGTGAAGCGTGGGCGTTGATCGCATATAAAAGAACAGGTATGTGCGTTATGCAGAACACCTTTTTCTAACAACCTTGAAAATGGCAAAAAGACACGCTTATGAAGCACAGTTTAAACTGAAGGCCATCAACTACGCCAAGCAACGTGGAAATCGAGCAGCCGAGAGAGAATTTAAGATTAATGAATCGATGGTTCGCAAGTGGAGGAAGATGGGAAAACGAGCTCCGACAGGTAAAGAAGACGCAGCTGAGTTTCCGTGGACATAAGGCAAGGTGGCCCGAGTTGGAGGAAAGACGCTTGGGCTAACGTGTCTGCTGGCACGGTTGTCCGTGCTTTCGCAAAAGCCGGCATCATTTCAGAGGAGCCGCACGGCACAGAAAGTGACTCTGACAGTGAAGAAAGTGAACCTCGCATGTTTGCTGGAGATTTAGCGCAGCTGTTCAATTCAGAAACAGAGGATGAGGACTTTGGTGGGTTTGACTGATGACGATTACCAGTAAAAAAAAATGTGAGTACCAAACTCAGTTTTGGTCCCGGTCTATTTTTAAATACGCACACTTGTGTGCTTGTTTTATCCGTGTGTTTTACCATGCCCGCGCCTATTGATGATTGATTGATGATTAAAAAATGTTAGTACTTTGTAATCAATACTTAAATAGTAGTGTAAGTACTCAGAAATTCACGTGATTTCTGACAACACTTCCTGAAGCCTTTTGAGGAAAAGCTGAGGGATCTTGACGGCCTTTATTCAGTAAATTAACAGAACAGCATTTTCGCAGCAGCTTTGCATGCTATTCCTTGTTTCTGTCCCATCTAGTTGGAGTCAGTGTTGCTGTTAAAGTTGACTGTTTGTTTCGATATCAGTGTGGTTTATCAAGCGCTGGCCTACAGTGATCATTCAGGACCAACAATAATGTTAGTTTTTCTTTTTTTTGTTTTTTGTTTTTTTCTTGGAAATCTTGCATTGAGCAATGGGGACAATTTGTGAAAACCTTATCTATGTTAAGACTCAAACCGGTGAAACACAAAGCAGTAAAGTTCAGCAGAGTTATCAGTTTTTGCAGTCAATGCCTGGTAGGTGTTGCTAATTCGGCGCTCTGCTGTTAAGAGTTTAACAGAGCAGCACAGTTGAATCATCATCATACGGGAAAAGTCTTAATCATCCCATACTTATTGAAAAGACTGTCCTATATGCTATCATAAGTTAACTTACACACATTATCCTCTTCATGAGGTACATTAGGCATTCGTACCTGGCTTGAACCCCTTTATCTTTAAAAATGTCAAAGTGCCTTAACAAGGTGAAACATTCAACAGAGATTTAGGCCCATATCAACATGATGCATGGTTAGGGTGGCCAGATGTCACGCTTGTGCGGGATAGTCCCGCATTTCTATTACTTTACAAGTCCCACAAAACGGGGAGCTGTCTCGCATTGTTACGACCAGTCTTCACTTTTGTGAAGGAAAAATATAACAAAACAAAACAGGCTTTTACTAATTGTGTGTGGGAAATATTTGACGGCTGTCACATCACACCGCCTGCTGATTTGAGTCATGCTCATTTTGTGTCTTGCCACTGTTCTTCCCTGTGCAAACGGTTATCCACCGCTATACTTGAACTGATTCTCACTTGTCTTTTTATCCTATAAAAATTCTAATAATTCATGTATATTAAAACTAATAACGCACAAAAACCATAGCAATACTGGTTATCAGACACGCTTTGTCTTTCATGTGCAAACAGCAGCTTCGGGCTTTGATGCTTTTACCACTAAATGTGAGCCGAGTATCCAGTCAACAGACCTCCAGGTTGATGGTACAGACCCCATGCTTATTCACTAGCAATGTTGTGCACCTTATTCTACGTATGCTCTGACATTGACATCTTTCTAATAATCTGTGTAGGATCTGCAGCAAAAACTTATTCCACCAGATTTTAATGGTACCAGTTGTTGGCATGATCTGTGTGCATAGTGATATTATCACATCTTTACTCTTACAACTGGGTTCAGACTCATCTTGGTTAACCTTCATGACCCCAGTAACCTGTTAGTTGCTTTTTTTTTTTTTTTTTTTTTTTGTTGATTGTAGCCTGAAAGGTTTGAACGTATTTTTCAGGTATGAGATGAAAAGATTTAGTCTTAGGATCCCAGTCTGCTGTTAGGATGGCCACGTTAAGTTCAGCCTCTGGATTTTTAGGCAGTTTAACCACCTCTTACAGGCTGTGTTAATTTTACTGTCTGCATAGCAGGACCACTGCTCTCTTCACAGCATCACCTTTGTCTGATAACTTAAAAAAGCTGGATAACAAGGCCATTTAGTGATTCTAACGGCACATTCAGTTTAATGGCAAACATTTATCCAAAGCTTCTTACAGCATTCAGTGTGTCAGTTTTGTATTAGTAAGTCCTGTGGGAATCCCTAACCCTGTTTTCCATGTGCACTGTCCTCTATTTGTGGAGGTAGTGGCATAAAGAATCCACTGATAGATATAGTGTCACTGCATAATCTCTAAAATATCCCCTCTAGGATCAGTTAAACTGATCCTAGCTGGAGCCACACATGGATGTAGGCAATGTATATGATTAAAAACCACCACTGGTCCACACAGTGAGGTGTATTGTTTTATCTCTTTACATGAGCCAGCCTTGTAAATCTTTTTTAAATGCTGTTTGATGTTTGACACAGATAAGACAACAGAATTGTGTGTGTGTTTTTGGCTGCTGAATTGCACTACAATGAATTTAGTAAATTTGGCATCATGATCTTTGTTTTATCTTTTTTAAAGAAAGAAATTAAGGCAATTTTTGAAGAAAGTTGCTCAAGAAAGAGAGTTTTGCATTAAAAAGTCAGAATCCAACTAGGATTTCATGAACACATGCAGCTTAGCTTTGTTTGATCCAGACCGCTTGAAGAAAGAATTGCATGAGTACAGCACCTGGGCGAGCCAACAAGCCCGAAAGAATGCATGAATGAAAGTTGTTGAAATAAATGGACAAAAGGCAAAATTACAGCACTGTTCTTATCAGTGGATCAGACAGAGCTGTGAAAAGGATGCAAACATATTTTCATCAAAACCAAGCTGCAGCTCCTGACAGAACAAGGGAGGTGGTATGGCAGAAAATGCAGATAAGATCAAATGCGCTAGGTGTGTAAGTGATTCATGTTCAGGTATATCACGCTGAAGAGTAACACCCTACTGTTGTTGCTTCAACATCTTTTGCAATACACACTCTGTGTTGTTGTTTGAGAGAGGTGGGGGCTTGCAGACAGCATCCCTGGCTCTGTGTTTGTGATTGGTTGGGGCAAAGTAATGACTGTAATATTAAGCTACACGATGGGTTATTGTTCAATCCTTTGGGACAATCACTTTAAAGTGTTTTCTGTAACTCTCAATCAGACTTCTGCATCTATTGACAGGTATTTTAGCCCACTGCTCATCAGCAAAGTGCTCTAATTTGTCAGTTTTAATTATTATTTTTTCAGCTTAACTTCTTAGCAATCGCCTATTTCACTAAATTATAATTTTGCAAATTTTTACTTACTGTGTATGATAATCTGACTATTTTGAATTTTGCCTTTTCTTTAAATTATATATACTACTCAACACAATAAAGGGGGGCCCTTGGAACAGCACATCATAGGTATTGATAAATTATATATTCCAGTTGATCATTTATTAAATACTGAAATGTATTGAAAACAAAAAAACTTCAAATTAATCAATTAAAATCAAATTTATTAACCCAAGGAGGTCTGGATTCCAAAACGTACTGAAGATGAAAGATCAGGTCACAGGCTGATCCCTCTGTGTATATTCTTCAAGATCATTCAAAATAAGGTTCAGTTGTGTGTGAGGCCTCCACATGCCTGTATGTACTCCTTACAACATCTTGGCATGCTATTGATGACTAAGATGTACTGCTGAAAGATCCCCTCCGAGACCTCGATCAGGGCATCGAACTGAGAAATCAACCCCTAGACCACCTGTGGTGCGACGCGGTTGTAAATGGAACGAGACATGACGTTCTGGATTGGATTCAGGTCTGGTAAACAGGCAAGACAGTCCATAGCAACAATGTTTTCATCATGCAGGAACTGCTGACAGACTCCAGCCACAAGCTGTCGAGCATTGCCATTCATCTGAAGAAACCCAGGTCCCACTGCAGTAGGATTTGGTCTGACACTGGGTTTCATCCAGATACTTGATGGCAGTCAGGGTATGTTTGACCAGCACATGGAGGATATGACAAGGATATGCCTCCCAGGCCACCCCTGACTCACTGCCAAACCTGTCTGCTGGAGGACGTTGCATTCAGCAGAATGTTTTCTCCACTGCATGTCGAGACTCTAATCATGTTGGTCACATTGGAACCTGTAAACACAAAACAAATTTTAGATATTGTTTAACGAAAAAGTTGCATCATATTGTATTTTAAATGCCAACTGGGCTGCAAAGTGTTGTGCAGAGTCCAACTTGTGGATGTCAGGTCTTCATACCATCTTTTGGTGTCTGTTTCTGACACTTTGAGTAGAATTCTGCACATAAGTGGCCTGCTGGAGGTAATTTTTTTTGGCCTCTGGCTGTGCTCGTCCTGTTTCTCCTTGCACAAAGGAGCAGATAGCGGTCTTGTTGCTGGGTTGTTGTGCTCCTACAGCCCCTTCATGTCTAATGAATGCATTTAAAAAAAAAAAAATATCTGATGTCACTTTTGCATATATTGTTTGACACTTGCAATATTAAGGTTTTTATTGGTTTTACAGACAAATAAAAGGTTATCTGATTGTAACAGATGTGAAATTATGTTGTGACATGACGCAAGTTGCACGACTCCAAGGTTTATGTGGAGGAATGCTCTTTCCGTCGTCCGTTTTATAAACCATTGGACATTCTTTAAGACAAGAACTATATAAGCTTGACAATTATCCTGATCTGGAACAGAGATGTTTACCAGCACTGGTTACCATGGTGATTCAGATGGTATACATTTAAGACACATGGATGGAACTGAACTCTCACTTTGAGTCAGACTTGTCAAAATAAGTGAGGCTTTCCCTTAATCCTACTTTGTGAAATACTCTTCAACTCCTACAATCAATAACCGGCTTCTTCTGACCCGAACAGCAGCTCAAGCAGCAACAGGGTAAAATATAACTGATTGTTTTGATCTTGGATGTGCAACATGAATATGTTGTTTTGCCATTCATGAAATAATTCATTGCAAGCTTTTTGAGCTTTGTTTTTGAGATAATAAAATAAGACTGGTGCTGTCCATAGGATCTGAAGGATTTTATCAAACATTGTAGTGGATGTGACAACACAAGTTATCCAGTCTCAGTAATTGGTTTATTGCAAACAAACAGACAGACAGACTGTCTGTCCACAGTCTGGTATTTTGTATTAACTAGTGTAACTGTGTGGTTTGCAAATGATGTATTGGAAACTACTTTCTAAGTCCCAAAACTTGTGTGCTTGAGAGGTGCTAGATATCGAGCTGACAATTGGCATGTTTTTTTGGGGGTTTTTTTTTTTTTAAACTGCACTGGTAAATTTGTAAAATTCACAGCTGAACATGATTCATGCTGTTTAATATAATAAATAAGTTTTATTAATTGTAAGTAAGGTGTTTCCAGCTGCCAAGATATTTTTGTCATCTGTGCAGGGAATGCCTATGTACTCTTGTGCATAAACACCACTTACACACGTGTTGTGTGTTTCCATTACACCTCGAATTGTGCAAAAACTGCTAGTTAGAAAAAAGAAAAACTGCTAATCGAAACACCTTCATTTAAAAAAAAGTCTCAAATATCTTTAAAAAGTTTTTAAGCTCTCATGAGGTGGTTTATCAGACGTTCGGATATAGAAACATATCGCAAAAGTGTCCCCGGTCATGTTTCCGGTGAAGATGGTGCGGTATGGAACAAACAAAAGCGAATTTCAGAGTTTTAATTAAGAAAATGGGGAAGAAATGCTTTGAAAGCCGTGGCAAATTCTCTGCAGAAAGTAGAAAATCCCAAAGTAACGCTACATGGCAACCTTGCATAAGCCGCAATTTTTGTAAAATCTGGCGATTTTCAACGAGATTTTGCGAGACTTGAGGCTAATGTGCTATACACTGTTCTGTGGAAACACCTGCAAATCAGAATTGTTGTTTGTCAAAACTTACAAATATCGCTTTAATTTTGCAAAAAAAAAAAAAGTAATGGTAAGGCAGCTATGGTTAAAGAAAAGCAGCATTTGGAACTTTTCTGTTGGAGCAGCTTTTGAGAAGAAGCCATATCTTCCACTTTCCTGTCACAGCACACTCACGGTGACTTGACAGAAATGCATCCTAAGGATTCAAGAAGAGCAGAAGTTGCTCTTCACTTTTGGCTTCATGAGGTTGCATGTAGAAATCAAATGAAAGCTGTTGACTTGTGGTTTTACCATTAAACTTGTCCATGTGATTGGACTTGATAATATGGTCCTCTCGGCGTCTCTCAGCTCACATAACAAAACGTTCTGTGCTCATCCCCCATGTCTCATTGCTCACTCTAATCCACTCTTCAGCTTTAGGATAAAAAGAGAAGTAGCTTATTCTTGCTTAGCAGATCTCTTTCAGTGGTACGTTTTGTTTTATATCTGCACTTCTCCTTGCATGCAGAAACACATACTTTTTCAAATGTGTTTAAGTAGCCGTTTGAAATTGTTTCAGAACTTGTAGTGTCTGTTTTAGCCTCTCTTCTCCCTGAACTTTGTCCAACCTGTGAGACAAATTGCTCATTTGCTTCAATAACTTCACTATTGGCCATCACAACCTCAACTCAAAGCTGAATTATTCCAGTGCTGCTGCTTTTTGGCAGCGCGTCTGGCCTCCTGGCCTGCTGCGGTCCGCTTCTCTTTGGATTGCCTCTATTGTCTGACTGATTTCCCCAGGAACCAAATCCTGGATGGGGGATTGAGGTCCATCAAACAGAATTAAGAGAGGACAATAACTGTGTGTGTGAGACAGTGGCTGCGTGTCTGTGAGTGAATATGCAGGCAACAGTGTGTTTTCCTTTTTTTTTTTCTTTTTTTCTTCTTCACCTTTTGTGGAAGTTATTCTGTGTCTGAGTTTGTGTGTGTGTGTGTGTGGGCTAGCATTGTGCATTTTGTGTGTGTGTTTGAGATGAAGCCAAAGCTTCCACAACAAGCAGAGGCCTCTCGGCTTGGTTCCGTCCACTGATGCAGCCCTTCACTATCCGGCGCTCCAGCTGGCAGCCAATTTATACTGAATCCAAACACTCCAGTGCCCACGGCAAGGCCAACAGGGGCTCTTTGTGATGCAAGAGTGTGTGTGTGTGTGTGTGTGTGTCTGACTCTGTTTACTTACCAGCCACCGAGGCAGTTGTTAAGCAAATAATCGACAGCAAATGTTGGCAGTCTTAATACTTACTTGTATTGCTAACTGTAATTAATATAATCAAAGCATTACATTGTATACATCAGTGGTTTCCAAACTTTTTCTGCAGGGCCCCCTTGTCATTGACGACGATAATGTTGCCCCCCCTCCCCCCCATACTAAGAAATGTGTCTTTAGTTTTAGTGACTGTATTGTAAGTAACTATAATTAAAACCGTGTCAGTATTATTGTCCATTCTTCTGCTTTAGTGTCAAACACCACTACTACATTAGATGAGGGGAGTTTTCTATGAGACGATGCTGCTTTAGTAAAACAACTTTGCTGTGTATGATAGTTGGATACTTGGTTTCTAAAGTAACCTGCAGGCTTTTCTTTGTGCTCAGGATGAAAAGTCCACAAGTGGTGTTGTAACTTGTTTGGCTTTGTACTTCATGATATTAAATGGTACTATTTTGGTCCATGCAAAAGACTATGGTCTCATTATTACCCACCATTGGTTATTATTATTACTGGTCAAGCTGGGACACTTATGTTCCATCATAGTTTGCTTTTTTTTTTTTTTATTACCTGAAGTCTCTTTTGTTGATTTATCATCATTTACAATGATATTGTTACAAATTTAGTAAAACTCCCAAGTTTTACTTTGACTTGCTGTGATGACCCCCAGTTTGGGAACCACTGGTATAAATGTTGCAGTAGAGCCTGTTAAGTGATTTGGGGTTTTTAATATTGTATTGATTACGTTGACGTTTTTGCTGTAATCCTACTAGATGTGGGTTCAAAATTCTGTGCATGAATTTAACTTGATGGTGATATGAGATGTTATCAGGATTCCATTAATCTCAAAGCAAACTGCTGCCAGACAAGATGTTTATTAATTTATGTTACATAACTAACATCTGGATGATCTTTTTCTTTTATGAACATTGACAATTAAAAAGCGCATAATTTCCTGGAACACTGGTGGACAGGGTACCTCTGCTACTAACTTAGCCACATTGGCGATATAGCTAACACTGTTTCAGACCCTTCAGTGAGTCTAAAGACAAAGCGAGCATCAACAGATTTAGCATGTTTTTCTGGTGGTATCAGGCACTCTTGCTGTGAAACATTAAAAAAGCGTTTGGTTTTCTCTTCTCCGTTAGCTGCAGCTGTGAAGCCCCCTTCCCTCAGAAGAACACACATGTAGCTTGATCTTCGTGCAGCATCCGTCATCAAGCTGGAGTCAGAGCGTGAGGTGATCGCCTCTGCTGCATGTTCAGACTGAAGCTAATGCTGGCTGATCCGTCCCGGTTTACTGTCAGATATTAATGTCTGTGTGGATGAAAACATTTATAAAGTTAAGATAACTGTAACATATTGCAGACTCTTAATTAGAGAATAACTGGAGCTGCGGATGTTAAAGTATTTAAAATGACACTTTAACTTTGGCCTGTGTTGGCAATGGATGGTTTCTTATTTTGTTTTTACTGTTTTAAAAATAAATCCATTTTTCCAGACATTTATAGAGCTTAGGTCAGGGGTGTCCAGCTCTGATCCTCAAGGGCCACTATCATGCAGGTTTTCCATGTATCTGTTTTCCAACACCATATGATTTAAAAGAATCAATCATTGTGAAGAGCTTTATTGGCTGTTGGATCCATTTATTGGAAGCCAAGTGTGTCGGAACAGAGAAAAAAAAAAAAAACCTGCAGGAAGTCGGCCCTCAAGGGCTAGCCTAAGTTTACAATACTAATTTCTTTTTTTCTTTTTGTTTTACTATGCGATTAAAATGCGATTAATAATAGAAATACTGTATTTTCTGGAGCACGGGGCGCACTCAAAGTCCTGAAATTCTCTCAAAAATCGACAGTGTGCCTTATGTATTAATTAATTCTGGTTGTGCTTATTGTCCTCAAACCGATTTATGTGGTACACAGCATTCAAAAAACTGTCAAAATGTTTTTGTACAACTTTGGTAAGCTACGAAGCCGCACTGCTTTGGGACATTGAGGCTATCAGGAGCCTCGCAGAGTAATATGTACTGTGCTTTGGCTTCAACATATCGGCACCAGCTCACAGTGTGGGACCATGGAATAAGCACATTAAACAACTTGGATACCTGCATTATCGGTAGGGTTTTAATGCGTAACACAGAGTCTAGAACACCACGACATGCAACGTCTTTAGTAGTTTCTTCCCAGCTCAGATGATTCAGCAGTATTTATTTATTCTATTTATAATAGAATTAGAAGTGTACTCTATTGTGATATTATCTTTTGTGTATTGCAAGAGCAGTTGGCGAGAACACAAACTTTGAAAATACTCCTGCAGGGTTTGACAGTAAAGGTGACCTCGGTGCCCGATCAGTTAAATAAAAATAAAAAATCTGCGACCTGCCCACATGGAATTAATATCTGCCAGCATGATATTTAATCTGGACTTTTCAAACTGTTTTTGTTGGAGTATCACCCCATTGCGAACAGTTGTTTTAACTCTGTGACATTGCCTAAGCGGCTTGGTCGACTCAAGTGCAGTTTGAACACAAACTAAATCAATCGTGTGAAAGTGAAGTTGTGAAATCTTTCGGAAATCCCCGTCCAACCACATAGAGTCCCCTGGACGATCCTGGTGTGAGTGCCTCCTTAGTGGAGCTGGCCGTGAAACACATAATGCCACGTCCCTGACAGCACTCCAAGCTTTCCCATCTTATCTGCCAGAGATCTCACCTTCCATAAAATTATCAAGGAAGGAAAGGAAATATTTAGATTCTTTCTTTTTTTTGTTTTTGACCCACTTCCTGAATGTCCTTTCTTCAACTTGTCTGGATCTGGTATCTTTTGGCATTACCTTGACTTGAAAAGCTTAATCAGCTGCTAGGACACATAAAAACTGTCCCATTGGTGCACTAAGTCTTCATAACACATGTTTTTTTAAAAAAAAAAAAGAAGAAAAAAAAGTCCCAGAATTACCAGCAGGCATCCATTCGGAAGCAATTCATCTTTTGTAAAATATAACATTTTTCTTTTTGGGGTTAAAAAAAAAGGGAAAGTTGGTGGGAGAAACCACCAAGCTAGGTCAATTAAAACAAACAATATCGGAAGTTGCATTGTGGGATAAATATCATTATCAGGATTTCACACTGCATATTTTATAGTGTGTATTCAGATATTTATACAATCAAATGTGCTGTGTATTGCTATTTTAATCTCCTGGCTAAGAGTGAAACTCTGCACTGAAGCTGCGATCCGTTCTGTGGTTGCTAAAACCAAAGCAACTGGTTTCAGAGAGAGCTGTTGGCGTGAATCAGTTGATTGTGGCAAATGGTATTTGCTGGACAGGTTTCAGTGGGATGCTGCATGATATTGAACTCGTGGTGAATCACTACAGCGTGACAGATAAAGTCGGCAGAGTGGGAACAAATTCACACAACAGCTGCTAGTTTCACTTTCACGTCACACTTTTACATCAGATTTATTGCAGTTTCTGTAAGAAGATGATGAAAGTTGTGTTTAAGTTGTAGAACTGTAGTATTTACTTTGACTTGATTTTTCTTTCTTTAAACCACAACACCTGCTTTTTTTTCTTTCTTTCTATGATTTATGTGTAGATATGTTGTATGGCCCTTGATGGTTTCAAGCAAATAAAGCATTGAAAAGCTACTGAATTAGAGCAATGGCACAAATTGTTGATCTTCCCATTGGATGCACCAAATCACTGTGCTTATCTGTTCTGAAAGCTTTGCTGTTTACATCCCTGTGCATCAGCTCAGGCCCATAAAGAAAATGTCTCTGGTTTGGTGTGTAACATCGTTACATTTCTCATTTCTCCACCAACACCTCTTGAGACCTTTTATGTTGCTGAATCTAGCAGCTATCTTCAAATCTGTTCAGTAGTCAAGTGTTAATATGCTCCTCGTCTCTTCGTATTTTGCTTCCACAGCCAGACTTTCTTGTATTCCTTAATATTGTAAACCTTCTGAAGGTCTTTGAAAGATTTTCTTTGGGCAGTAGCTGCTTTTTTCTGCTCAGTTTTTTTTTTTTTTTTTTTCCCCTCGTGTCCACGCATAACAGAACGTTTGGCAAAGAACAAATCTTAAGCCATTTGTTTCAACCAGCAGCTTGTTGCAAAAATACACTCCATTTGATTAGCTGAATTTGTGAAAATGACCATCAGACAACATAAAGTACTTAACACCCAAAAGATGAAGCATGACATATCAAATGACAAATGAAGGATAGAAGAAGTCTCAGTCTCATTAAACTGCCTCCAGGAGATGAGCACGATCTGGAAGTGACGTGTTTAAGAACTAGAACTTAAGAGATGCATCTTAACCCGTAGTTAATTCATCCACTGTTGGTTGAAGCCTCAGCAGAAATGATGGCTGAAGAAGCTGATCTTAGTGAATGGAATTGGGCACAAAAAGCTAAAAGCGATACAGAGCGAACTGGACTGAAAATGTGAGGCAGTATTATTTTTATGAAGCAGTCTGGGATCACCATGATAGAGAACATGACAGAAAGGCTTCCAGTGTCCAAAAGAGAAGTTAGGAAAGTTCTCCAAGAAGCCTGGAGAGGTGTTGCTGAAGACTAATTAAAGATCAGAAAGATTTTAGTCTGTGAAGAAGAATAAAGCTTTTGATAAATATTGACTTTCAAGAACTTTACGCTTGTACAAGTTGTAATTAATGTTATTTATTTATTTAATATTAACATTTATATATATCAGTGCACCTCTTTCCCATTTTCTTGGCAATATAAGTACATTGTCCATATGTGCTTAAATGAAACTAAATGTAATAAAATATAACTGCTGTAGCCTTGGCTTGACCCGATGGACACGCAAATAAAAAACACACAACATCACAGAGGAGACGTTGGCATCGTGTTACAGTAACATCTGTGTGAAGCGCATCCATGCGTGAAGGCTTCTCCAGTGGGCAGCAGTACAGTGTGTGTCCTCAGCAACCCTCTCCACATTTCATCTCTGTCCACTAACTGGGCTAATTTCAAGGTCTGATGAGCTGATAAGAGACATCTTGGCAGTCCCGCCATCGTGACTGGACATTTTAAAGACAGTGTTTTTAAAACGTGGGTGAAGGAGGAGGAATCTGAAGTGGGTGTGGGCCTCGTGGTGCCTCTCTCCTCGTGGCTGACTCCCACCATTAAGCCATGAATCACATAAATGATGCCAGGACTTGTCGCTGCAGCCCAAACATCTGCGGCCCTCTGTGGAGGATGAGTATGGCGTTGGGGAATGTAGTGCGATGTAAGACTTGTGTTTCTAAGCAGTGCTACTTGAGATCCTCTGCTTGTGTGTTCCTTCTCAACAATCATTCATCACTCGGTGTGGGTGATGCAAGGGCTGCTGAGCCCTCGTTTTCTACCGGGCATTTGACTTTCCACTTTGTTTTTTTTTTCTTTTCTCACTTTTGTTCAGTTAAATAAAACCAAATGTACTTTTTTAAAAGTACAATTAACATCCTCCCCTCTGGCATTCAGTTGGTGATGTCAGTTTCAGGGCAAGTGAAATGTAATGAGCTAAAATTAGGATCCAACTCTCCCCCAGGTATGAGCTTTTCTTTGACAGCAGAAAGATATTGAAGCAGCCCCAAGCAAAACCACTGATAATGCACTGGTGTGTGTTGTATTCATTTCCACCAGGGGCAGAAAAGAGAGCTACTCTTTTAAAATCACAGTTTACTGGAGAATTTTTGCAGCTGAGTCCAGGTGAGCAGAGGAGGATTCTGATTGGATGTCAGCACCTCTGAACCAGGACCAAATAACAGGTGGGCACTGGCATAATGGGTCTTCCAGACAGCCCTGTGTCGTACTGTCCAGCAGTGTGGAGCTGTTAGTCTAACTAATGTATTTCAAGTAAAAGTAGGTGGAATAAATATTCTACGTCTACATAGAAATTTTTAATAAAAAATGTATGGCTCTACATGAAGTGATAGAAATGAATAATTTATTTTAGGTCTTAAAACATTGTTTGAAGATGGAATAACATATTATTAAGCAATAAATAAACAAATGAAAAAAATCACTGTTAGTTTTGTTTGAAAGACAAATAAATACTGATATTAATTTAAACACAACAAAGACAAACAAATAAACAAATACAACAGCAACTTTTTAAAGTTAAAGGATTTCAGGTTTGCTTATTGTTTTCTTTTTCTTTCCTTATGTTTCTGTTCTGGTGCATCTAATGTGTTTTGACTGGGACCAGTACATTCTCATTCGTCACAAGCCATGTTTGCAAAGCTACCTTGCAATGCCTCAAATCATGTTTTGCACACTTTAATTTTCTATAAAGCAAATACATTTTTCCACCATGTTGTCCAGTGTGTCTGCTCTTTATCCTGTTTATGGTCAGCTAAGCTAATAAGCTAAGTGGTGGCATACAGACACAAGAGTGGTATTGATTGTCTCTGAAATGCTGGAGTGTCATTTACAGTAAAAGTTTTTTTTCTAAGAACTATTTAATTCCCGAGAACTAAATTTAGACGCTCTGCGTCAGCTGTTTGTTTAAAAACATTTTTGAGGTTTAAAATAAAATGTTGAATCTTCAAGTGATTATATTGTACATTAAATTTTATTTTACCCTCTTCTTTGTCTACAGGCTTTGATGAGATACACTCCATGATGAGCAGCTAACACTTTTGGCCGCACGACCACAGGAAGAGACGTGGCTGTTGCAACATCCACAGTCAACGCATGGCGGTATTAGGGGTAAGAACCACCTATTAGATTTTGGTTTTCTCCTCATCAGTGTTAAAACCCGAAGAAATGGAAACATGCTGTCAACAAGTTTGTCTGTAATATGTATAACAGGGATGTCATGAGTACTTCATTTTTCAATTAATCACGGTACTAAATGCCAGGATTGATTAATTGTAAGAGTCCCTGATTAGTGTCACTTTGCAGAAAAAAATCATGCCTGAACCATAACAAAAGATGAGCACAACAGAATATAATATGGGTCATCCTGCAGCCATTGTCTGAATGTAAGGCTTAAAGATAGTTAGAAATTAATTCATAAGGAGGATAAGGTGGTTTTGGGTTTCACCACTGTTAGAAAGCGCCTACATGGCCAAAGAAAGCCTCTCTGGCCAAGATGATGGGAAAGAAAATCTGATTTTTAAAATGCCTTGTTGTTTTGGTGTTATTGCATTAATAAGGCACAAAAACATGTTAATTCCTCAGATTAATCTCTGCATAACTAGTCAATTTTGAAAGTCCTTATTAAGAACTTTTATAGTGTTGGGAAATTGATTAACGTGATAATTGTGATAATCATTAAATAAAGATTTTTTCTTTTTCTAGTCAAATTTTCAGTTTTAGGTTTCAGACGATTTTGTTGGTGCCTGAAGATAGTTGTAATTAAAATGATAGACCAGCAAATTATCTTATCAATCAAATGTTTCACTCGTCGGAAGTATAAAAACCATTAAGAAAATATCAAAATATTTAAAGTTTGCTTTCCAATTTATATTAAAACCAATAAGTTAAGTTGTTTTTTGTTTTTTTTTAGGTTTTAAATAATTTTTTTTTATCTATAAAAAAAAGTTAAAATGGCAAATTAAAAGTTTATTGGATAAACAGATATGAATAAACATTGCTACATAAAAAATCTTTTTTTTTTAAACAATCAGAATTCCTGCAACTTTGTTCCTAATCTTTCTCTTAATTTCACTTTCATTTTCACTTGCTGACTAAACATCCATTAAAAAAAAATTATTTACTTTAGTGCTAAATATGCTTAATTTATTATAAATGTCAGTTTTTTATATTTGCAAACCTATTTTGTATATATATATACTATGTAGCAAGTACTGTTATAAATTTTAACATTGTAATGTGTGTGTGTATATGTGTTTTTTATATATATATATATATATATATCTATATATCTATATCATTCATTCATTCATTCATTTTCTGAACCGCTTATTCCAATTCAGGGTCGCGGGGAAGCTGGAGCCTATCCCAGCTGGCTTTGGGCGACTATATATATATATATATATATATATATATATATATAAAAATATGTAATATTTTGTATTGAGATGTATTTTAATCTCTTAAGACTTATGCATCTGTAGCTGATGATGTTATTATTTTCACGCTGGATGTCTGAAAGTCTGGTTTCTATGTACTGGGAAAGTAAATCTGTAGCAGTGCTTTGACAACAGATTTTCTTATTAATATATTTTCAGCAGTGTGGTGGTTTATACTGACAACTTGTGTCAACTTAATTTGACACTGTGTTCTTTCTCTTGAGTTTACATGTTCTTCCCATGCATATGTGAAATTTCTCTGGGTACTCTGAGTTAAATAGATGTTAATCTTCATAGTCTCTGTGTTTTCCCTGTGATGGCCTGTACACCTGCCCACGGTGTACCTCATCTTTTAGGTGATAGCAGCTGGATGGTTCTGTAGCTCTCTTACCACCCTGAATCAGAGTAACTAGTTATAAAAAAAAACAAACAACTAAACAAAAAACCCTGATAAATTGATGATTTGTGGCAAATAAAGTTAACTGATTAGTTTGTCCACAGGGGGAAAATATCAACTGTTATTAGAGCGTGTAATTCAGTAGAAAAATGACATATTCAGCAGGACAGCATGATTATTGCACAGATGTGCCTTAGGCTGGCAACAGTAAAAGACCACTTTAAAATCTGCTGTTTTATCACACAGCATAGTGCCACAGATGTTGAGGAGTGGACCAACGTTCCACAGGCCACAATGAACAACCTGATGTATTACACTGTGTGAGACAAATGGTGGTCACATCAGATACTGACGGGTTTAATGACCCATTTTTCATCAAATAGTGAACTTTTCCAGCCTTGATATAATTTGATTGATTCATAGTCCTTCACTTTACAGTGTTGCATACTGTGACTCACACCAAGGACACACATATGGTCTGTTCCTTGCTTTTAGCTCCTTTTATAAGCTTCCTCCCTCCTTCAGGTGTACTTTTGTGTGAAAATCAACACGTTTCAAGGTAAATGTTTTATTCCAGGTTCTATGAAGTAAGAAAGAGAGAAGAGAGTAGATGAAGATGCAGAAAAGAAGATCCTTGTATTTCAGGGAAGGTAAACCTGTAATGTAATCTGGCCGACTAAATCCAGCGAAAACGTAGCACAATCTCTGGCATGTTCGCCACTGGATTCTAAAACTGAATTGGTTCATTTCTTTAATCACAGCATCTAAACCGAGGGCGATGTACGGACGTTGGGAGTTCCAGTATATATAGAGTTAAAGGCATTTACATTATGATTATAAGCATTAGTTGCACAAATATCAACAAAATTGCTTTTGTCAGCCACTGACTTAAATTTCTGGGCTGATAAACAAGTTGAGCTTTCACACATGAGCCGAGTTTCTGTGGTTCCCAGGTTTCTATTAAAGATGCCGTCTACCAGGTGAAACCACTGTTCGTTACACAGTTGCACAAGACAAACTAACCTTGTGCTTTCTATATTGTTCTCATGCACTTTTCTCAGACCATGACTCACCAGCTGAGCTCCTTGTTGCAGCCCGTTTGTCCTGAATTTCAGTTTCAGGTACATCAAGCACAGTTGGTTGCGTCACTGTGCATAAAAGTTAGTAATGCGTCTTTACTGCTTGCAATTCATAACTCCTCTTTTTTTTGGGGGGGGGGGGATAATTCTCAGGTAGGTGTTAAATTAAATGGGACAGCTCTGTTAAAATTTAATATCAAACTGCCGTGAAGCTTCAGCAGGTTGTTAAAAGGTTTTTAGATGCTGGAGGATGAAAAGACTGTTGGACTGGTAATGAAGTTGCTCTGTCAGTGCTGTGTAGAAGTATCATAGAAAACAGTGATGCTCGGCCAGCTGGCAGTTCTACATTAATACCAAACATCGTACTTGTTGTGATTATTCAAGCGTTTTTGCTGTTTTTGGCTAGTTTTAGAAATGCTAATGCTTATTAGCAATTACATTTTTTTCTTAAATCAATCACATGATTTTAATCCAATTAAATGCATTTTTACAAATAGTGTTTAAAAAGTGGTTTATTGCAAACATCTATAGAAAAAGTACCTCTGAATATACAGAAGTACAGGACCTTAACAAAATTTTTTTTTTAAACTCAAATAAATTGCCTTTTAACAAATATTTTCTTTATAGCAGTCGAATATTTCCAGTGAATCTCAACGTAAACAGTGAAATGGAAATTTAATTATTTCTATGTTAAAAGGCAACAAGTCTTTTAATGTATAGCTGGTCATAGTGAATTTCCAACCATCAGGTGTGTTTCCCTGCTGGAACAGATAAAAACCAGGATTATAATCTCAGTTTCTCTGGATTGTGAAGGATAAAGTGATGTTTCAAGACAAAAATAGACATTGACCACAAACTAGTTCATATATGTAGCTTATATACAATTCAACATGTTTTCCTCAACAGTTCCTGTTGTTAATAAGACAAGGAGATAAAGTTACATGTGATCAGTACCAAGGCGATGACGTCTTTACTCTGTTCAAAAGTTAACCTTTAAAGTGGAACTATTATGTGCATTTCAGGCTAATTGGGATTGATCGAGTTATTGTCACAAATCGCTTTATTTACTTCAGACCGACCCTCTCTGTAGGCTGTCAGATCAGCCTGTGGGCAAAACGAGTGGATTGAGACTCTTCCGCATTAAAGGTGGAGTATGTAGGATTTTCAATATAAAAAAAAAAAAAAGAACTAAAAAAATAACTACAATCCTAATTAGTTTTTTAAAACATGTAGGTTCCAGTCTGTCCATATTTGATGTGTTATTAAATTAAAAGTTTAATTAATGACAAAGACCCCTCCTAAATGTTTTCCTACCAGTAAAAAAAAAGTGCTTTTTGTCATATGTCATTAATTAAACTTGTAATTTAATAACGCATCAAATATGGACAGACTGGAACCTACATGTTCAAAAAACTATCTAATTATGATTGTAGTTATTTTATTAGTTAATTTTTAAAAAAAATATTGAAAATCTTACACACTGCACCTTTAAGCCCCGCCTCCCGCCACTGCACTACATCGGGAGCGCGCAACGGAACTGCTTTCACCGTCATTGTAACATCTCATAAACAGAAGGATTAGGCTGATATGAACTCAATAAAAAAACAAAATACAATGTCAGCACATAGCATACAGGCCTACATGTTTGAACCTGAATCAGACCCTGAAAGCAAAGTGGAAAACAGCAACCCACAGCAACGAAGGCAACAGGATGTCTCTCTTTGGTAAGCTCACCAGCCATTGTTGGAAAAAACGCTATCCCACGTTTTCTACCCGCCTGATGTATTTGTACATGCCCTTGTTAACCAGTAGAAGGTAACCAATCACCAAACCTTATCCCCCGGGATGTCACAAAGATTTCCAAGTAGAAAAAACTCTCTAAATTGACGCGTTTTTCGTCGCCATAGAAACCGAACGGAGAGAGTGCTGGAACTCAAACTCAAACATGCGTTTAGGTGATAAAAAACAGTGTCGTTCACATGTCTGATGTGGATTCAACACTGTAGAAAGCTCAGAAAACTCGAAATACCATAATAGGACCCCTTTAATGCTTAAAACCATAATAAAAACTGTAAAAATAATTTGCCATTACACTTTGGCAACACCCCTGCAACTCTTTACTTGCATTTCCAGCTGTAAGAAGACACCTTTAAAAATTAAGGTTCATGCAGAAACAGGAAACTGGGAAAATTGTCCACATGTTCTTCTAAAAACATTTGAGTTCTCATGTGAAAACAGTTTTAGTTGTATATAACTCAGCTAAGCCAGAGAGAAAAGATACATTGATTTGCTATCAGTTTTCCTCCTGCGGCCGCGTCCTCCAGGGAGGTTGGCTACAGTCCCATGGAGCTTAGATTTCTGAACAATATGTGCAGCTGTTGTCACAGGAACATCAAGCTGCTTGGAGATGGCCTTATAGCCTTTACCTTTAACATGTTTGTCTACATGTACTTTCTAATCTCCTGAGACAATGCTTTCTTTTGCTTCCTCTGATCCATGTTGATTGTGGTACACACCATGTCAGCAAACGGCACAGTGACTACCTGTAGTCATATATATCAGCCCACTGACTGACTGTAGAGACTGTAGACACCTGTGATGCTAATTAGTGGACACACCTTGGACTAACATGTCTCTTTGGTAACATTATTTTCAGCCTTTTCTCGGGGTACTGCCATTTTTGTCTGGGCCTATATCATGAGTTTATTTTTGTGTATAAGTCTGTTGAAGCCTTGTTTTATAAAACTTTTGTCAGATTCAAGTTATGTCTGTGACCATTGTGAGTTTTTCTTTCATTGACCGAAGGGTAACAACAGTTTTGTCCACATCTGTAAGTAACTCTAAACCATGGTGGAATTATTTATTTCGTTTTTTTCCCCTCCAAGGTGTTTTTATTGATTTTCAATATTTTCATAAAAAATATACAGGAAAGTTGACAATGTCTTCAGGGGGTGGAACCATAGACTCCATATAAAAAGATGGACGGAGACTCCGTGACGTCACCCATAGGTTTCTGAAGAGCTGAATTGAAGCTTGGAGGGTGGTTCCTACTATCGCCATCTGGGTAACGTCACGAGTGTCGTCCCTCCCGGAAAATACAAATATGGGCAAAGAGGTAGATCTGAGAGGGGGGCTGTGAGCGTCATGATGGATGATTGACATCGAGTAAACTCTGAGCTTTCTGTAGCTAAGAGCTAATGGAGTTAACCCAGAGCTAACAGGAGATAACCAGCTAACAGAGGCGAGTGGGCTAAAGCTAAGTCACATTGTTAACCGGCTGCAACGTGGATGTTATGGTTGTTCTATGTTCTTCTTACTTGAAGCAGGAGATCGGGTGTCTGTCAGTCAAAAGGACATGCCCCTAAATATTACGAGTTTTGAGATGGATTTACTTTTAAACAGGGAAGTTAGGAAAAAAATGCATTCCCTCCACAGTTGTCATGAATGTAACCCTGACCTTTTAAACCTAAAATAGATTTTTGAACAAGGCTGTAAACATGCTTATTTCTGCTGTGAAGTTGGTCTTTTTAACATGGGAGTCTATGGGGATTTGCTCTGTTTTGCAGCCCCTAGTGGATGAAGGGGGGAACTGCACTTTTATGCACTTCCACATAACCGCTAAAAGTTGCCGCTTGGGTGGAACACAATCTCCCTTTTTTCCCTAACATAAACAAGCGCCCCCCCCCCTTTTTTTTTTTTAAAAACAAAAGAAGAAAAAAAAAAGGTAAATGAAAGTGTGATACTGTCTAAATATAACAATTAACATACATATACATATGTATACACACACTTACTCACAGTGGAAAAAAAAACATACATACAAATAAGAATAAAGTAAAGCTAAAATAAATTTTTAAAAGAAAATAGGAGAAAATCCTAATCTGCTATTTCTCCTTCTTTCACTGTCTTTTGTCCTCTGCCTTTTTCCCCTTTCTCTCTCTTTTTTCTTTCCCCCTTTTCTTTCTCTCCTTTCCCCTTTTCCTCGTTTTTTCCCTTTTATTCTCTTTCTCCCTATTTTTCCTTTTTGTCTTTCCTTTCTTTCTTTTTCTTCTTCTAGTCCCTCTCCTTTCCATTCTCTTTCTCCCCATTCCCCTTTCTCTTCGTTAACATTGGTAATCAGGGGGATTGCCCACGCCATGCCAGAGAGCTGAGTAGTAACAATCCCTCTCGCCCGAGTAGGGCAGAATAGGGTCATGGTCAGTTAAGGGATTGTGCTACAGTACAAAGTCGGAGTGGTCTGTACAGACTAAATGGGCAAGAACCTATTTGTGGTGTGAGAGATCTTTTCTAAGGTTAGATGTTTTAGGAGGTCTCTAAACCAAATATTAAATGTTGGGGGGTGTTTCTCCTCCAACTTAGGATAAGCTGTCTTGCCAGGAGTGTTGAAAAGGCAATGATATGTTTTACCTGATGGCTGCAATGAGGATCGTGTGGGATGAGTCCAAAAACAACAGGGGGTGGCCGAGGGCTCTATAGTTACTTTTAGACCATCTGAGAGGAATGTAAATATTGATTGCCAGTAATCCCTCAACTTTGCACATGACCAGAACATGTGTGACAGGGTTTGATTTGTTGTTTGTCTTATTTAAAGTCCAGATGTTTGTATAATTCTAGCATTCAGTGAGGACTTTGGTTCAGCTTTTAAGCTTTTAGGTTACAGATATCACCTGTCTGCTCTTTATTTCATTCCCTGAACATTACATCCCTACGTGTTTATAGCTGTATGCAGTGGGTAGGTAGGCCTCTCGCATAGTGGTTGATGTCTCTTTGAGGAACAAAATGTAGAAACACTCGAGCTGTTTCTTATCTTGTTGGCAAATAAAGTGGATAAACTGATTCATTTGGTTGCATTAGAGGTAATTTGATGGATAAGAGACACAAAACTCCCACTCACAGTCTGAAAAGGAAAACTGTTGCAACGTGTCATCTAATAAGAGCAGCGCAGCACTTCAGCAGATCCAATCCAGCAGCAAACCTTCACTTCTTTCAGTCGTTCTGTCATCTGCCTTTTATATGCTTTTTATAAAGCAAACAAAGTGTGAAGAATAATTCTTTTTCCAAATTAGATCAGCATTGTTCCTGGTTTAATGGTTTATTATTCATTGTTCTCGCTCTGAGTCGGAGTCTCACTATGAAAGCAAACCAAGGATGGAAAAGTATATTGATATATGGAGATACTCAGAATTTAAGCCAGGTTAGAATAATTTTTTCAGGAGAAATTGAGCTTTTCTTCTAAAACAAACCCGAAGAAGAAATCTGAATAAACACCATTAATACATCCAGTTTGACCAAAGCTTTCAGGCTTCAAAAGTGTTGGGACACCAGGGCCCTCATTTATTAAATGTTTACTAAGCAGTCCTCAATTTCATCTCACAAAAGAAATTTGTAAGTACAAAAAAAATTGTTAATCAAACGTGAACAGGACTATCATACATATGTTTAGTCAGAAATTAGCTGTTAATAAATTGTCCATGTTTTAAATAACCTACTTGTTTAGTATAATTTGCGTTCAGAAATATCTAAAAATATATTTGATCATGTATAGAGACAGTACACCCCCTCAGAAGTCATATGGAAATCACTTGTGTTCTTCCTCAGGTTCATTTAACTTTTTTAAGCTTCCTTGTAAAGGTCGGTGAGCAGGAGATTAAAAACCTCAACAATCTTCTGAAACAAAATACTGAAACATACAAAGGTGAAACTTAAAGTAAATAAATAAATAAATTAATGCTGCCGTTAGAAAGCAGTGCAGTAAATAATAGAGATTAGGGAGTGATTGTCAGATTTTTTGTTAAATCATTACATATCCAACTATAAAAAGACACAAGTGAGACATGACTGCAGCTGGAGGAGGACAGAACCCAACAGTTTCTTTTATTTATTTTTTTTATATTGTAATCTCAGAAATGTGACGTTTAATTTTCTTCTAGAAAGTTTTGTGTTTAATATAAATGCTGACTTTGCTGTTTTCCACCTCTGAGTAGTTGTGTTTAATTAAATGATAATCAGTAGGATATTAATTTATATATAATAAATAAATTTATATATAATAAACAGGGCTGTCATGATATGCTTTGTCCCAATTTGATTCAATTCTGATTTTTTTTTTCTGTGCCAATTCAATTTAAATTGCGATTCTCACAATTCTGATATTGATGATTTTTGTAGATTAAAAACAAAATGAATGTATAAAACTTTTTTTTCCTTTTACTTGTTATTTTTTGCTCATTATTTTTCTTCATTTCAATGAGGAAAAAAACACCACGGTAGCCAAACCATCATTTTGCTGCTACAAAGCTCAAGAAGACAAGTTAAAAGATCAATAAAAACAATAATAATGACAAAAAATTTATAAATGATTATTTTTATTTATTTGAGGAAAAAAAATTTTTTTAAAATAAAAAATCTATTTAAAAATTGTGAAGCAAAAACAATCCCAATTTTCGATTTTTCAATTAAATTTTCCCACCCCTAATATAAAAACATGTGACTTGAAAAGACAGTAAACCTTTAAATCATCATCTCTATGTTTTTACTGTTTGTGTCTCAGATGCATATAAAATATAATCATTTAGATAAACATTACATTATGTGTTGTGAATTAAGTGGAGTAAAGTCAGAAAAATGTTCATTTTGAGCTTCCACAGCTGACATCATGGTTAATGCAGCTTCATCATCAGTTGCTGAATTAAATATTCAATTAAAACTTTTAATCTTGATGATCCTTTTCTGCTTTCTCTTCTGCAGAACCCCGACATGCTGACGAGGAAGATCAAGCTGTGTCACATCAACGCCCACATCACATGCCGCCTGTGTGAGGGCTACCTGATCGACGCCACCACCGTCACGGAGTGCTTACACACCTGTAAGTCCTTCCTCGCACTCTCTCCTCATTCTGCCTTGTCATCAGCTCTTTCTCTTGGTTTCTTTCCTTTTATTTTCTGAACACTGGCAGTTTTTTGTCTTGGGAAGGTGTTTGTAAAAGTGATGAGTCGTGTGCAGCTCTGTTTGTTTAAGCTTTTTCACTTACTGCAGTGTTTTCTCTAAAAATAACAGAATCAGTTCCTTGAATGTCAGGTAACCACACACACAAGTGGGATCAGAGCGCATGTAATGTGCACATTAGTCTTATATAAAGGGGAGATGGTGTCATATTTTATTCAGACTGCGGTGCATCATTAGTTGGGTTCATTACAGTAAGATGACACCATCTGCGTCCTCCTGTAGTTCTTCATTATGTTAGGTGATTAGGTTTTTGCTATCACACACATGATTCCTCCTGATTTAAAATCTGGTTCCATGAAAAATCTCAAATAGATGCCGTGTAGTTAAACATTCATTCATTCATTTTCTTAAACGCTTAGTCCAGTTAAGGGTTGCCGGGAAACTGGAGGGTGAGAGGCAGGGTACACCTTGGACACTTCACCAGTCCATCACAGTTTAGTTAAACTTTATTATTTTATTGCTGTGTAACAGTGACTGACATCTAGTGGTTAAGCTGGAGATGTCAGGTGTCTCTTAGCTGTTGACTGAATTTGTAGCAAAAAGTTACATCTAATAGACTAAACCAACAAAACTGGAGAGAAACGAGAAGACAGTTTTGTAGTCATCAGCATTACTTTGTTCCAGTTTTTCTTTTTGTGCTTTCATTCATGCACTATTTGCTGTTCTTGCGTTATGTAACTTAAAAAATGTGCACAGATACCAGCAGCACTGGACAGCATGATTGCTTTAATACTTTATTTAACTTTGTGACAAAGCAGGTCTTTGTCGACTATGACTTGTGTGTTTTCAGCTGTAGGGACTTTGGCCTTTTTCATGGATTTGGGTAAAGAATGGGATTTTGTCCTAGTGGCAGTAAAATCTGCAACGGATAAAAAAAAGAAGTGTGTGTGTGCACATGTGAGGACAACCAACTTACTGCTGAGATATTCAGACATTGAGAGCTCCTGGTCCCAGTTTTGGTCACTTTCTGTTGGTCTCCATGTCAGACTGTGGCATGTTCTGCTAGCTTGACCGAAGATCATGGAGGGAGAGAAAAACTTTGGTTCTACAAGTCCTGCAAGGAACTGCATCTAGCATTGTGGAAATATCTCGATCCATTCTTCACTATTTCATATTTCACTTCCAAAATGCTGGACTTTGGCACGGACTGTTAAAGCGATCTTGAGCAACACTTTTTTTTTCTTTTTTAAAAAAAAACTTTCTGGAGGTCTTTCTAAGCTCCTCTTTGGACCTTAGCTGCTTTTTCACTTATATTGAGTAAATTCCTTGTGGTATGTTTGTTGAGCCATTTATAGCTGATATATAAATCATTTAATTATAAAAAAATTCCCCTAACTCAAATTCATTCATTCATTCATTTTCCAAACCGCTTAATCCAATTCAGGGTTGAGGGGGAAGCTGGAGCCTATCCCAGCAGTCTTAGGGCGAAAGGCAGGGTACACCCTGGACAACTCTCCAGTCCATCGCAGGGCCCCTAACTTAAATTCCCCTGTTGAATTGTTTTTATCTAAAAATAATGAGGAACTTGGCAAAGAACCTATTTGAAATTGGATCTTTAGGCATTTTGTTAATCAATAAGATGTCAGCATGGACAAGTAGGGAACAAGAAAAGGGTCGAGGCTGAAAAAACAAACACTGCAGCAGATGAGCAGGATCTTAAAGTCATGTCCTTAAGAAATGGGAACAAATCCAGCAAAGACCTTCGAGTTAAGCTGGACCCTCATCTTATCCATCTGCTGTTTTCTGCCCCTTCATGAGAAGTGGACTGAGTTTTAAAAACTGTGTTTCACTCCCCACCAAAGAAAATATGGAGATGCATCAGATCCTAGTGGTCCGGACGGATCAGATTTCTATCAGAACTTTGACCAAATTCATCTAGAGTTGTTTCTCCCATCCCAAGCCGTCTATTATCATACATGCGTGAATATGTTGGTCGTGTTTACCCACAATGCCATGCACTGAACCCATAATCCACTTTGTTTTGTAGTACAAGTCCTGTATTTGGTCCACTTGAAACTGACTGAGACCTACATGTGTTGGCAGACCGAGTTTGCTTCTTTGATCCGAATCAGAATTTGTTTGCGCACTTGAAATATCCCTAAACAAAGCAGCAGACTTTCTGAGCAAGCAGACTAGGATTGGAATCCAAAAGGCTGATGTGAATGTGCCTTTAGTCTGGACAACTGTACCTGAAGACCACTTAAAGAAATCAGTATAATCATGTCTAAGAGTCAGACTGGGAGAATAAAAGCATAACGAATGTTGACTTTTAAACTCATTTGAAATGTGTGGACTCTGTTTATGCCTCTTTGTTTTTGCTTCTGTAGTCTATAAGCTAACTAGCTGCTGTTTGCTTCTGATTACGTGGTATCCTGCGAAAATGAGAGATTCTATATACAAAGCTGGTGGTTGTAACCACCAGGACATCACTGGTTGATTCTTGAAGCATGAAGTTTGACATTTGGCCCTCAAGATTTCGGTCTTAATGTGACTGTTTGATTAGACGTGTGCGTCAGAGGGCCATACTTCCATGTTTACGACCATTATGTTTGGGGTTTGCTTAACAAGCAGATACTGTTTGGAAAAAAAAAAATGTATGAGAGTTCTTTTCAAAAGATTGCTTCGGGTATTTATTGAAGTTCAAAAGCCAAAATCGCTCTTAGTTGACTCAACCGTGGAGCTGCATACGTCTTGTATAATCTGAGAGCTGTCATTTATCCTTAACGGTTGCACCATGCAATATTTGGCCCCATTCTCCCATCATAGACAAGGCCTACTGTGGCCTGCTGTGTTGCTTTTTTAATGTTTGTTGTGGTGAGAATAAAGGAACACAGCCTTATATCAGCTGTTCTGGGCTCAGTGAGTTTATGAGGTCTTGGCCTGTTTACCTCACCTGTAAACTTAAGAGCCCTCTAATGCTCACATGGGATCTGGGTGAGTCAGTGCAGGGGACAGCCGACGGTGTACTTCCACCAGCCTGAAAAATGTCCTCAAAACTGAACTACTCTGTGGGGTTTTAGCTGGAGGCTGCTCGCTGCTTTTATAGGGCTTTCAGTACAACAGATCTCTGTGTTTGGTAGACGGGAATCTTCAAAAGTCAAATGCAGACATGCTCTGGTTCTCATGGACCAAACTGAGTGTTAGAGCCTTTTAGTTAATATTGTAGGTAAAATATTCAGTTGTTTAATTGTGAGAAAATTTTGGGCTTTAACAAGCTTAATTGAGGACAATTAAGAGCGCTCTGAGCTCTGGCTTTTGATTGGTTCGGTTTTAACAAGCCATCCATGAAGTTTAAGTTTCACTTTTCTGTTAATTCTTGCTGTGGAGCCCAGAGTGCGCACTCGTCTTTGAACATGTTTAAGTGTATTTACTCAGAAGGAGTACCTTTATTTTTTTGTATATCCTTTTCCTCTTACCTGTAACGCTGAAAAGATTTAGTAAAGAACATAGAAACAAACCTTGGACTTTCAGTGGTTTTTTGGAAGCGTGCGTCAACTATATGCTCAGGCTCTACAGTTAGAAGAGAGCTTTTATAGTCAGTGCCACTCCTACACTGAGGGGAAAGCTTTTCTTTGTTTTAAGTGAAAAACCACTTATTTAAATCTTTAGAAGCTGATTAATACACCATATTGTTTTAGGTACACAAAAACAAATCATAAATGTGTTTAATTATAAACAGCAGAGCAAAGGAGCTCTTGCATGATGGAGTGCAATATGAACTCAGTGTTTAGTACTGAATCTATCCACTAGAGGGAGCTCATGGATCACAGATGGGAACAAGTCTGCCCACCTCAAATATCTGAGTCCAGACGCGCCGCTTTGATTCTCTGTCTCAGATTGAGAAGGGGCTCCACCATTGGAGAGCCGAGACAAAGAGATTCACATCACGTCACCATTGCAGCTGTTCTCACAGACCGAGCTCCCCTGTAATAAAACTGTGAGGTACAGATGGATTTCACGGCAAAGCAGCAGCAGTAAATTACACAAAAGGGTTATACACTACGTGTATTGTACATATATGTAAGGGACCACATCTGAAATAATGACATCTTTTATAGAAATCTGCATGAAATTCAGGATGTGATTTTACGGCCAAGTTTGCATCAGGCAATGAACCAGTGGCACAAAGCACACAAATGAACCCAGAGCGGGATTTAAATATTATATTTAATGTTGTTGCTAGTATTACTGGCAGCCTATAATAAAGACCCAACGTTTATTCCCATCTTTTTAGTTGCACATACAAAAAATATAACAATATGGGAGACATAGTATAGTGTTTGTGCACTAGTGTGATTTCCAAAGAGCTATTAGCACTTGTACAGTTTGAGGAAACTAGACATTAAATAGAATCGAAAACACTATCTGAAAAAAATGTCTTTGAGAAATGGGAACAAATTCAGCAAAAACCTGAGAGCTGATGCGTTAGTTGTTTAGTGAAATGTCATCAGAAATGGTCTCCAGGGTGGATGTTAAGAAGCCATTTTTAAGAAAGGGAAACGGGGAGGAAAAATAGATGGAAATATGCTCAACGATACAAGAACTTGGTTGGAAATTAGTGGCAACAGGTCTTGGGTTGTGATGAATCCTTCGTAGAGCTTGGACCTCAACATTGTTGAAGCAGTGTGGGATCCTCGAGTCAGAGAAAGGAGCAAAACGTAACCGACAGCTTTAGGGGTCATTCAAGAAGTCTGAAGAATAACTCCTGAAGCCTACTGAAAGAAAAAAAAAAAACCAAGAAAATTGTTCATACAGGGTTTAGACTCATACTGAACTGAAACTCAATTTTTCAAATAGTTACATATCTGCACTTACTTTCCAGTTTTTGGTAATATTTACTGAATTAAGGGCGTCTCCAAACCTTGTAAAGTGCCGTAAATCAGGTCATGAAATTGAACCAATCAGTGCTCTCTAGTGGACAAACTTAGTACTGAGCTCGTTTTCTAGAATCTCTTAAATTTACGTTTTTACTCTCACTTACTTATTATACATTTGAAAATACTGAGCTTTTATATTGTATCAGACTGTTATAGTTTATCTTTTTTAAAGCAAGATAAAGCACTGAGTTGCTAGAGCATCAAGTGATTAATAATGCTCACAGTTGTAGCCACAATCATAAAGATTTATGAATGAAACCAAGTGAGTAATAAGTAAGGCTTTACAGTTAATTTACAACAGATACAGGAGCACAAGATTGATGCTGAGGGAAAACAAACTGCATGATGAGATTTAAAGTACATGGAAAGGCTTCAGGTTAAAGCTTCCTCTGACAACAGCTGGAGATGGAAAGAGTCACCTGTGGTATAAATGTGTACATTTAAAGTGACCATTTGTTTGCTGTGTGTGTTTGCAGTCTGCAGAAGCTGCCTTGTGAAGTATCTGGAAGAGAACAACACGTGCCCCACGTGTAGGATTGTTATTCATCAGAGCCATCCACTGCAGTACATCGGGTGAGTGAAAAACCTCCGCAGAAATGCGCACACACTGACAGAAATCGCACCACGCCGCCACTAAACTATGAAACACAAAGGACCAAAGAGCAGATGGCTGTGTTTTTTCTCCATTTATCTCTGTTCTCCTGCAGGAAGAATCACGGCCCCAAGCTGCTGAGGTAGTCAGGTGTTTACCTAATAAATGACACTTGTATCCTAAACTCATTCACTACAGCCTTTCCTCAAAACAGTACCGTGTCGCGCACTCAGCAGAATACAGTGGAGGTACAGTAGAGAAACTACTAAATGAGCCGTTTCCTGGAGAGCTGAGTGAGAGCAGATTTGCATGTTAATCAACACTAATATAATTGCATTGATTAGTTTGAGCGGAAATCTGTGGCTGGAATGAGAAGTAGCTCAGTGTTACGACATATTGGTGAACATGAAGATGATCGTGCCTGTGCGCAGTGTGGTATTCAGAATTGATCCACGTTGAAGCTTTTCAGATGCAGGTGTTTTATTCAGGTAAAGTGGGCGTTACAGTTGCCACAGACCAGGGATGCACCATACTGGATTGTTTTTGTCTGATGTGCCAATAGTTTCCAACGCATTTGCTCAATAGATAGATAGATAGTTATTGAGGGACCCAGGGTCCACTTGTCACTTAATTCGCTCCGCTACATAAAAATACATGGAAACTGTGTCATTTTATTTAGCTCCAGCCAACAGTTTACAAACAGATGATACAACATGACTACGATTACGCCACATGGACTTGTCTTCACTGTTTCTTTCATACTGTAGTTTGTAGCTTGTTGTGTTATGTGTCATGTAGTGATTTGAGAGTTTGTGTTTTCTAGGATGTGGTTTCCACTGTTTGTCTGTCTGTAAATTTGCGTGTGTGTGTGTGTGTGTGTGTGTGTGTGTGTGTGTGTGTGTGTCTGTCTCTCTCTCTCTCTCTCTCTCTCTCTCTCTCTCTCTCTCTCTCTCTCTCTCTCTCTCTCTCTCTCTCTCTCTCTCTCAGGGTCTCCTTTGACTTTGCTCATTTGTCTTCCAGAAAAGTCATGGTCTTGTTCTCCAAGATGGTTGTAGCTTTCTAGTAGACTGCGGTGACATTTGGATGGACACATTTCTGAATGAACCCTGTTAGGATCAATTCTTATGTTTTATTCACAGGGAGAGTTTCACATTCCTCTTATTGTTATTCAACGTTGTCTGACTGCTTAAATTCTCATCTTGTGAGGGATTGTACCTCTAAGCACCCATGTGTTAATGTCTGATTAATACCAGTGAAACTCGTTTTGGTGATTGCTGTGTAAACCAAGCTTCTGTAGACTCATTCTGCAAGAAAAGGCTTCTTATCAAACACGCTAGCTCTTTGCACAGCTGGTTTTTTGCCTCATCATTTGCAGGAAATTGGAGTTGATGGGAACAATCGCAAGTGATTTGAAGGCAAAATGTCCTAACAGATGATAGGCAAACTCCATCTGCTCATTGAGAAGATTGATCACAGTCAGTGTCGGAGACTGATCTAAAAATCACACTCAAATGTCTCCTTACAGGGAATTAGCTGGTTTTCCAGTCTGGTTGCATTTAAACATCAGTCTGGAGCTCAGAGGAGGAAATTATATGCAGATTTTGTTTTTGATCTTCGATTTTCACAATTCAGCAAACAAAATACTATGAAAGTATTTATTTTTTTAAGTACTCTGTTCTTTTTTAATTCTATAAAAAAAAGCTCCACATATGAACTGGAATAATTGGTTTGGTGTCACTGCTGGGATTTGCACTTATCAGCCAAAACTATTATGACTTTTTAAGTCCCTATGTTCCTGCAACAACTGCCTGTCAAGGTGCAAAGTCTGACAGTGTGATGTGGCACCAAGATGTACAGTCTCCATTGGTGACATGCATCCTGAAGATTCCTAAATATACTTGGATTGGGAGAATTTAATTCCTGTTTGTTTGCTGCAGTCTGTCAGAAAGAGGTCACTGCCATCAGGAATATAGTTTGCCAGAACCTGTTTAGGTAGTTTGTTTGTGATGAAGCAGCATAGATGTGAATGTTAGGGCCCAGATCAGAGCATCACTGCACCGTTTGGTTTACCTTTTACCTGTAGCTTATCCTGACAGTGTGTCAAGATATGAACGTAAGCATTGTCAGGATACCAAGCCACTTTCTTCTTTTGCTCGGTGGTCCATTTCTGATGTTCACTTGCCTCCTGTGGGCTCTCTCTGTGGGTACAGGTAAGAAACGTCAGCCTGTGGCCATGCAGCCTGATATGCTAAAGCCTTTCTTGCAGTTTGAGCTAAATTAGTTCTTCAGTTTGAAAGCACAGGTTGGCCTTCACTTCCCACATGCAAAAGTGAGCTTAGACTGTCCAAGACCCCACACAAGTTGATCTGTTAACATCCTTAGACCACATCATCCTGACCACTGAGAACATGGGATGCTGCAGCCATTCAGTTGTCCTAATTTAACCTTTGTGAAAGTCACTCAGATCTTTGTGGTTTCTCCTATTTCCCTTAAAACAGCAAAGGGACAGAAATTTCTCTTCCTACCTAATAGGGGTGGGAAGTCGAATAGAAAAAAAATTGAATATCGGGATTTTTTTCTTCATTATTTTAGAATAGTTTTTTTTTTTAAATTTAAAAGATCAACTTTTTTTTTCAAACAAATACAAATAATCCATAATAAAATTTTTGTAATTTTAATTGTTTTGATTGATCTTGTAACTTGTCTTCTTGGGCATTATAGCAGCTGAATGATGGTCTGGCTACTGTGTCTTTTTTCCCTAATTGAAATTAAGAGAACTGATGAGCAAAAAATGTTTTGTATATATTATTTTTATTTATAGTCTCCACAAAAACAGCAATGTCGAAGAATTGTGAGAATTGCAATTTCAAATCGGCACCCAAAAAATTGGAATCGAATTGAATCGGGACAAGCATATATCGTCACAGCCTTACTACCTAAAATATGAATATATATTGAATTTTCTAAACTATTAAACCTGCTTGTGGTAACTTGAATTGCATTGAATTTTTTTTTTAATGGCTGAAGATTTCTGACTTGCATCTCTTTGAGGAACTCTTCTGCTTTTGAATTGTGTGCAAAATTAATTATTTTCTTCATGGACATGCAAGATTTTTTAGAGGCTTTTCAGAGTAGAATATTCATCCTTCAAGCAACCAAATTTCCCAAAGATACATTTATTTTTATCCCATCTTGAATGAATTTTTATGCATTTAATATATTTCTTTTGTAGGTTAGCATATGAAAGATTAAAAAGTCTGAAGTATGCATTTGTTAACCATTAAATAATATCAGGAGTGTTGCTTCAGGGGCTGGCAGTGAAGGTCTGCTACTAACTCTGTCCAGCAGGGGTCAGTGTTTCGCTGCTTTTTGGTCCCAAGCACAGCAGCCCCTCAGAGGACAGCAGGGCAGACAAACGTGCCACGCTTGCTGGGTTTATTTATTTATTTAGTTTCAGTCCTTTATAACACTGCAGCAAATGCAACACATTGCGTCTCTTCGCTGGTTGTCAGGCCTGGGTGTCAAAACGCAGCGTCATGGTGATGGCAGACCTGAGCCGCCCCCACTGTGCAGCCATGTCACCAGCACACGGAAAGGCTACTTAACACCATGACTGACATGAGCATATGCTGCACACCAGCCTCTGAGAGTGTCAATTGGAATTTTTCCTCCCTTTTTTTTTTTTTTTTTTTTTTTTTTTGTCATAACACATTTGACATTTTTCCACAAATGTCATCCTGAGATTTGCAGCTTTTTACCATGCAAGGTTTTCACACTGAAGTGGGGGGAGTGTGGGTTTTGGCACATGTTGCATAAATCAACAGGTTCTGACTAGTTCAGCCATGCAGTTATTGCTCCTTCTAGTGCGGCTGTACATAAAAGGTGAATAGGTGCAATTAATAACATAAAAACTAGAGCTTCAGATTGGAGGTTTTAAATAGAAACACGATTCTGCAGCTTTAGGGTTTTTACTTTGTTTTCTTGTGCTGTTTATGATCTTAAACAAATCCTACGACTGTCTGGACACCAGTGCAGATCAGACATGTTTAAGATGTTTGTTTTATGTTATGAATTTCAAACATCAATTTCATGTCGTTTCAGCCATGACAGAACAATGCAAGATATCGTCTACAAACTGGTACCGGGACTTCAAGAGGGTGAGTGTCATCCTCTTTTTATCAGAGATCTGTCCAATAACCTGTTAGATTTTCAGCTTTTACTGTTTCAGATGGATCTGCTTGATCACCATCTGCATGTGCTGACAGACTGCTGCAAAATTTGTACTTTTAAATTACATTTTTTAGCTTAATGTTTGGATTGAGAGGCTTTAATGAACCTGCTTTCAGTGCAGACAGTCTAACAATCTGCTAAAGCTTTAAAGGCTAATGCTAGCAGTAATCTAAAAAAAAAAAAAAACCCACCTTATTTTGTTTGTTTGGGTTTTCCGTGGTACAGCGGAGATAAAGAAGCAGAGGGAGTTCTACCAGAAGTTGGGCATGGAGGTGCCTGGAGACATTAAAGGAGAGCTGTGCAACATGAAGACTCATCTAGACCAGCGCAATGGTATCACTACCGCACACACATCCTCCTCCTGCTGTTTATTTGGTTCAGTCTACACATCACAAATCATAAGCAAACTCTTGTTATTGGTTCTGTTTATTCTAAACTTTATGGATCGATACACCCACTGACCTGCCTGACGGAGGCACACACACTGAAGACTAAAGCATGTCACAATGTTGTGTTTGGCTTTATTGGGCGACTTGTGTTGTGTGTTGTTGGTCTCCAAATACCAGAATGGTCAGCTTTCTGAAGTGATGAAACAACCTGATAAAACACACTAGGAAGGAAACGGTTGAAGAGGATTTCTGTGCACGTACACACAGTTTCACACATGGTAGTTTAGTTTTATTTAAAGTCAAAGAATTCTTATTTTTTAGGTAATATTTCATTTATTCTGTCATGTAAAAGAGGACAGGCTGCTTCTACAGGGTCAGCTGTTGGTTCCACCACAATATCAAATACGTAAAGGAAATCCTCATTATGCGCTTTCTTCATTGCAAACACGACTATTGCGCATCTGCTGTGTTTACAACCCCACGTGCAGTGAATTTGGGATTTGGTTCGAAATGTAAATAAAAACAGAATAAAATGCACATCCTTTTCAACCTATATTCAGTTCAATACACAACAAAGACAAGATAATTAAAGTTAAAACTTAAGTGTTTTTTTTGGGTTTTTTTTGGCAAATATTCACTCATTTTAAATTTGAAGCCTGCAACATGTCCCTATAAAGCTGAAACAGGGTCATGTTTACCTCTTTGTTACATGACCTTTCTTTAAACAGTTCTTGGGAACTGGGGACACGAATTGTTGATGCTCTGTTGGTGGAATTCTTTTTTTAATTCTTGCTTGATGTCCAAATTCAGTTGCTCAACCATCCTGGGTCTAAACTGTTGTATTAAATCTGATAATGCAACACACATTTTCAATGGAAGCCAGATCTAGACAGCAGGTGGGCCAGTCTAGTGTTCGCACACTTATACTACAAATCCCCCATAAATTTAAGCCTGATAAATTCTGGTTTTGTCTTTTTTTTTTACAGTGTGATTTTACCAAACATGATTGCCGATGGCATTTTTTCCACCAGTATTCCTTCTCAAAAAAGGTTACCTATTATCAGTCTAGTTTTTAATAATGAATTGAACAATTTTTAACCCAGCTTTAGTAGTTTTAGTAATAATTTGATCCTGCTGAAGCAGACAAACATCTTTTCCACAACAGCAGGATGTGTCTTCCAGCATGGTTGCTTTAGAAATGAGAAGCTGCTCACTGCATCGGTTAGGCTTAAATAACTTGCTAAAGTGTGATCATCCATGTAATAATCATCATTTGAAAGGCTCTTACCGATCTGCTATTGGATTAGTATTGACTTTTTTTAAAAAGGCATTGTGTATGAATACACGCTCCAAACTGAATTATGTGCAACTTATATTCAAAAGAAGAAGTGTCGAGAAGCTACCAAAGCTTTTGAGGAGGCAGCAAAGCACGACTTCTGGTTTTGTCTCTATGTCGTTGCCACACATTGATTGAGCTGATCATGCAGTGCAAGAACCTGCTGGGGTTTAATGGAGGTCACAATCACATCTTGGACTCATATCTGGTTTGCTTCCATGCTGGGCCACAGACATGTAGCCGTGTTGTCATCCCCTGCTGGCAGACTTCATGTAGTTCAGAATGAAAGTAGGCTTAACTCTGGAAAATACAGTTTTTTACATGTTACCATAAATTGATCTCCAGAACAACCGCAACAGTCACCTTTCGCTCTTTTTATTGGACTAAATGAAGAGTGAAGCTCAAACCTTTAATAAGTTGCATTAAAAGCTCAACCATACCTAACAGCGGAAGCCATTAAACAGTACAGACGAAGGAAATGCAGCCAATCAGAATGAGCCTCTGCTGGTTATGATGCACAACGACTTTCCCAAACCAGTTTGCTGCTGAGAGTCTGTGTTTATGTGAGGATGTGTATCCGGAGGGCTGTCACCAACAGCCCTAATCGCACACTTAATCCCACTCTCTGATTTTGGTAATTAAGGCTCAAATGGAAGTGGAAGTGCTCCCCTGGCCTCATTGTTGAAGTCAGTTTCAAGCGAAGCATGCAAACACAAACACAGATACATGTTCTTGCACAGAAGCCTACGAAAATGGAAACAAGCAAGCAAACAAAAAATCTTAGGCTGCTTTAATTTGCGTCCAGGGGGTAACAACGCATACATGACGTGTCAGCCTAGAACAGGGATTTTTTTCTTTTTTCAAGGGAGTGAAAGGGTGTCACAGAACATAAGATATGGTGGAAACCAGTTTAAATTGTCTTGGATAAGTTGTGAGCTTTAAGTTTTGAACATTTTCCACTTTCTCTGTCCCAGCAGTTTTACTCTCGGGACATAACTGGGTTGTTTAGGAAAAAAAATTAAAAGCTGGAGTGTAGGTTAAATCTTTGGAGCTACAGAAGAGTTGGTTGAAAGTCTCTTAGAACATTTGGAGACATTTGACCCAACTGGAAATCAAATATATTTAAAGCAGCAACACCAGACTGTCGTCAGGAAAGGTGATGCAGAGGTTCATAAGGACTGGCATATACTTGCTGCTGGCAATGCGTACGCATCATGGCGCCCATGGGTTCTCAGTGTTCCTTTAGCACGGAGGCTGCGTGTGTTGATGCAAGGTAATGTGTCGCATGCACGAGGTGCCATATTGGCTTGGATGCTAGAGGCGCTCATGCAAACAAGAGCTTGAACAGGAGATCGGAGGGAAAACACAATGGCGGATAGTTTTGAAGAGCGTCTTTCAAACCTTGCTGGTAACTACCAGCATTTTTATAATTGTTCCTCCCTATTCAGCCTTCCGTGAATGTTGAATTCGGTTTGGCTTATAGCTAACAGTCCTCATAGAGAAGGGACAAGACATCTTGATGTTATGCGATTTATTGGCCTTCTCTTGAAGTAACTGTTAGCTATAAGCCAAACTGAATTCAATATTCACGACGGGCTGAATAGTAAAAAGGCATGCGTCTCCTGCGCTCTGTTGAAATGAAAACCATAAAAACGAAAACACCAGTCACAAACAACTTCTTTTCCTTCCTTCTACCGTTCCTTTCTCTTCTTCTATTTACACAGAAGAAGCTGCTGTACATTCTTTTACTCGCTACTTCCCCCTAGTGGGGCAGCTGAACCAATGTACGTTTACACTCCCCATTTCACAGTGACAAACACTCGTGCCTAAAAGTTAGCAACAGACCGGTAAACTGTTGTTTACCAAAATGCCACGGGTTGCCTGCGGATTGACCTTTTTTTTAACTAGTTCAGAACCCTAGTGCTGCGGACTGCTCGGGCGGTGAAATGTTATGGCCTCATCACGCCTGCGTTGTTTGCAGCAAGCATACACATCGACTATATCCCAGCTTCAGGTTTGGTTTTTCTCTGATGAAAGGACCTCAGATAGTTGAGACAAAACTAAAAACAAGATGTTGCTGAATGAATGTCACCACCTACGCTGAAACAGATGTCTTAAGTTGAAAGATGGGTAAAAAAAGATATTAATGAGTCAGTGCAGAATGTTTAAAGGGCAAGTATTGGCATTAACCCAAGCTCAAAATGTCTGCGACAAACTAATATGCACAAGCATGTTTGTACGTGTGTGTGGTTCATTAAGAAGTGGGGGAGTAGCCTAATGAACTGCTCCATGAAAAAGCCATTAGTTTGAAACCATCACTGCATACATACACAACACAAGCTAAAAGGAGATCAACGTAAATGTCCTGGATCGGGGTTTAAATGTGAAATGTTCACAAAGGGGTTCGATAATCCAGTCAAAGGCACAAGAATGCAGCGTGTTTGGTTTCTGAAACTTGCAGTAAATGGTTGAAATAGATGAGTGTATTAAAGACTGTAAAGATGAGAAGTTTAGTCATTTTGAGAATTTATTTCAGTACTTTTCATCACCATTTAAATATGACTTATTTGTTTACATCCGACCTGCTGCACCCTCCCATCTGAGAAAACTGAGGCTCTCATTAGGTCCTCTTTCAGAGCAGCATCCCAAAGTTAACACATGTAAAAAAAAAAAAAAAAAAAACAGATCACGCTGCACTAACTACCCACAGCAGTGACCACTTTAATGTTTCCTCTGCCAGAACTTAAACTGTTTTACACTTAATTATTGGTTTGTTTACCCAAAATCCCTCAGCAATAGAAGCTGCACCTCCAGATGGCTGAGGAAAATACATCCTTATCTGCCACACCTTTTAATCACACATGACAGATCAACAGCTTGAAATTATGCCAAAGACGTGGAATAGTTTTCTGATACTGATACACAGAGGCTTTTATTTATTTATTTATTTTAGTAGATGTTTTAAAATGTTCCATGTTATTATAAATAAACCAAGTATTGCCTGTATCATAATTTGAGATGATGACAAGGGGAAAGGAAATGGAACAGTTCAGGCAAAACAACACAAACTATTGTAAAGCCATGTTCACTTGTTAAGCTAACATTATCAGTAAAATCTGTTCTGCGTCAGTGATGCAAATGTTCACTTTTAACCATTATGCTTCTTTTTTTCTTTTTTTCTGCTCGTCTAAAAGAGGCAATAAAAGGAGATGAGAAAAATTATGAGTTGAAAAGGGAAGACTGGGAACAAAGAAGCTCATTTGGACATTTTCCTCAAGGACAGCGGCTATGCTTAAATACACATTCACAGAATGAGCCAGCTGCCAGGCAGAGTAACAATGAGGTTATAATTGAGCAGGATATATGGGGGCATCCTGTACATTACTTAGCCATGAAAGTGTTTGTGAAATATTTGTTGTTCTTTGGCAGCAGACAGTCTGCCTGTTATCTGATTGGCTGTAAGTTACAAACATAGTGTGATAGCGCTAGAGAGAACCTCCAGGTCCTTATCTCATCCTTATACATCTCTACAGATAAAACAGAAGGTGATATCAGTCAGAACATATATATGGAGGAGGAACAATAGAAAAATCTTTTTTCAGTGTTGTTGGATTTATTTGAAAAACATTTAATAGCCGTCTCAAATACATCTGATATAAAACAGAAAACACACAGCATGCACTGCAAGCCCATCATTTTATAACTACTGACAACATCGAGAGTCTTGATTGTTAAGTCAACATCTGTTCGGTTCACTTTTAAGTGCAAACACTGACTTGTTAAGCTCTGCTTGACACTAGCAAAACAAAAACTCTGCTTCCTTCTGCACGCAACAAGCTTATTTTTCTAAATTCCCTTCTTTCTTGAGCATTGAACATGAAAAGATGGATGGAAAAGGAGCAATGATAAGTAAGGAACCTTTTCTCTTCCCTGGCATTAGAAACTCCCATTCCATGTTGTGCAAGCCTTTGGGATCTAAACAACCCCATAAATCATAAAAGCGACAGAGGCAGATTGTCCTACTGAACAAGGAGAGACAAAGGAAAACTTTTAAGAAGCCGGGCTTTTAACTCCCCAGTCCTCCTTTTCACCAATCCCATCACCTGAAACACAAACCTGGACTTCATGTCTGAGAGTCGCTCAGGGGTCGTTTGAAGGTTAAATGCGATAAGAGCGAGTCCCTCCTGAAAAGCAATAAGCTAGGCTGACTGGAGACAATCGCCATAGAGACAGTGGAGAAAGCTCTGTAATACTCCCAGGAATTGGTAACAGTTGGCCCCGACAGAAAACAGTCACAGAGGGGTGAACACAATCTCATCTGCAGTCTGAGCAGGAGTAAACCGTCCACACACATTCACAGAGACACACGCAAACGGCGAGTTATTACCACCAAATCCAGGAAGAAATGACTGAATTTCTTCGTTGTTTTTTTTCTTTTAAAGGTTACAGAAAAGCAATACTCACATGCGTGGCAATTTCATCAGAGCAACACAATTTTGACTCTCATAACCAAGTTTCACATCAACACTACTGCACCACAATATCACAGCCAACGAGAAAATCCATAAAGAAATGTTTACTCTAACCTCAGCTTTCCTGAACACATTGGTGCTGTGGTATCTGTAGTTCTATCAGTTGCTGAGATGTCTTAGACTCTGTTTATGTGCAAAAAGCAGTTGACATCATGACACGGAAAACTCAAACACTTAGACTGAGCTTTAAGGGGTAGGCCTGCCTGCAGTCGAGATCAATAATAGATTAAAAACTGGATACAGCCCAAAATGGGCTCAGAGGGAAAACAGTCTTTCTGTCTTACATTGGACTTGGCGAAGCATCACACTACACAAACTTTGTTTTGTTTTTTCATTGTGTTGTGTTATGGTGTGAAGAATCGTCCGTTATTCTTATAATATCTTAATGTTATTGTAATTAGGAATTATTTTCTAAAATCTAGCCTGACCCTCTACCCTTCATTTACCACCCCTTTTCGTGGTCTGTACCCATAGCGGGCCCCACATCACAAGTTTTCTAGAGCCGCCCTGGCTTGCTATTGCAAATTGTGACAGAAAACCAGAACCTCCATTCTGCAACAGTTTCATAGTCCTGAAAGTCCACACTGAATGCCTTACCAGGAGCACAGATATTGAAAAAGGGAAATTTTATTCCGATTTACATCTCTGCTTATGTTTTGTTGGAAGAAAAAGCTCAACTAGATGTCGTCAGTCAGAAGCTCCTCTTGGTTTATGAAATTGGAGAATAGCTTCATTGTGTTTCTTCTTTCCACCTGTGTTGTAGTTGCATCTTTCACATCACATAAAAATATGCTTTGGCACCACAAGACATGCACTTGCCTTGTAAATGGACCTCTGCAGGTGGTTTTATGCTCTAGCAGGCACAGGTGGTTTATAGACAACACGCCTGTTTCCTAGACATATCTTAATTACAACTGGAGCATCGTGCACATCAGCTCTGCTAAAACCTCATGACTTAACTTAACAGCAGGTTGACTGCAGCAAAAACAAATGCACAACAGCGATACATAATTTCTTCTTACAGATATAAATTGTAGACATTTCCTGCCTTTGCTTTCCCAAACAGGCGATGCCAAATCAGAGGACACGGCCAATAAGGAGGCAGGAGAGGAGAAACCCGAGGAGGACAACGACTATCACCGTAGTGACGAGCAGGTAAGGCTTCTTTTCCTGATGGAAACCAATTTATTTCCTCTTTTCTCCTCTGGGACCTTCCACAATAACAGCCTCTCTTTAGTCAAATAAAAGAAAAGCTTTTTTTTTCTTCTTATTGCTTTGAGATAACTTAATCCCCCAGAAACTGCTGTCGACAGTTTTTAATTTAAACTACGTTTTTCTGAAGCAACTGTTGACAGCAGGGCGAGTGGATTATTCACACAAAAACAGGGAGATTGTTTGTGGAAAGAAATGTTGAATATTTGACATCTTCCTTTTTCTGCGACGGTCAGATGTGTAAGAACTATTTGCATGGTTATGTACCACTAAAGGTATGATCATGGAAGTAAATGATATAGTTTTCAGTGAAGTGGTGAGGATTGGTCTCTCTTTTGCTTCACAGATTGGAAGCAAATTGGGTAAATAATTAAGGATTACAAAGCGCTCTGTCAGAGATGAATGCCCAATGGGATGAAACTAGTGTTTGTGATAATTGTTGGTACAATAAACTTAAAAGCTTGAGCAACAATTATTGCTTTTTATAAAAGTACCTCCCTTGTGGTTTCCCAGGCTGATTTACAATTACTGGCTTCTTTTGTTGTCTGGGTTGTTTGATGTCTTCATACAGACGGTGCGGCTTCACATCACTGCCACCTATCAGTCGCATTTCCATTTCCACAAAATGATATTTTCATTTCTAAGTTCTGCAAAGTAGCTGATACAAGAGGGGATAAATTTGAGGTTGTTGCTGGACAGATAGTTTGATTTAATGACTCAAACTTGTTTGTTTCATTCCATCAGAAAATGAGATTCAAGGTGATTAAAAACCGCAACAACCAAAAATACAAGCCAGCCATCTCCAAAGAGCCGCTTCTTTGCAGGGAAAAATCGGCTGACACGACGTGGGTGAAGATCCTGCCCTTTTGTAATTTCAGCAGTGGTGCAAAATGCACGCAGAATATTTAATGCTCCACTCTGAATGCAGTGATGTCAAATGTCACGGAGAGAGGTGGAGGGGAGAGAGCAGAGAAATATGAGATGACTTATAAAAGAGGGAGAAATTGCAGGATTGAGAGGGAAAAATAGCCGCTGATGGTAACAAGTCACCAGGCAGGGTGATGAGGTGATTGTAAAATTGCAGGATGTGGAGGGAATTACATGTGAGGTGATTGAAAAGGTGAGTCTCATCAGAACAGGAAGAAAGGAAACTGCTGGAGGTGGAGGGCGGATGGAGGAAGGGAGATGGTTATGAAATGACGTGCACATTTTTCACTTTGTAGTTGAGACTATAACCACCAGTAAAAAGCTACGTAATGCACAATGCATCAAAATACTAGTTTAGATTATAAATCATTGTTATTGAAGTCATATAAGCACTTCATCTTCTATATAATCTAAAGAACTTCATGCAGGTGCTCTCCAGTAAAGAATAAAGGTATAAAGGTCCTTTTTGTCTGTACAGCGCTGTTGTCTTGTATCTTTTAATGACATCATAAAATGTAGAATGATGCAGTAAATATTCTTTAGTTTGAGATTAAGCTGTTTATATCTGAGTGCTCTCCTCAGGATAATTTAATATTGATTCACTTTAGCTTAATTAGACCATCTCCCTAAACACGAGCTGGTTTTCCTGCTAATTCCAACTGGAGCATTGTTTTTAAATGCTCTTTCCTCCAGTTCAATGTGTCCTGTGAGGAACGCTAAATGCAATGAATAGTTTCCCATATGACAATAACTTCCTTTGCTTGGCACTTAGTTAGTTTATTCCAATTTCCATCAAACTATGAGGAGACTTAATGATATATAATTCATCCAGAGGCCAGAAGTCGGAGCAACGATAAAAGGTAAACAACAGTATGAAAGCAGGAGGCCTTTGAGAGCGATCAACTTCAAATGAAAAAGATGCATTTCTGAGCAAAGAAAGGAAAAACAAAAGAAGCTAAAGCTTTGGAAGAAAGTTGAAACTATGACACTGTCTCCCTCCCCTCTCCCTTCACACAGATGCGAGAGTCGGCAGGCGTTTCGACACGCGTGGCCGATTTCCAGAACACTTCCATGCTGCCTTCTGGACGACCTTTCAGAGTGTAACCTTGAGGGGTGTGTGTGTATATGTGTGTGGGAATGTTAGATGAGGCGGTCTAGGAAAAGCTAATTTCACTGTTACATGCACAAAACTACAATCACAGTAACCTACATTATCAGCAGAGCATGAAAACATCTCACAAGTTATTTTTTTCCAGATAAAGTATGAAGTCTGTGCCAGGGTCACCTTTTTGATAACATCTCTGTGGGGAGGGACCTGAAGGTGATACCCATTTAATAAGGCTGATGCCCTGCTTGCAGGTTGTCTGCTGATTTCTGCACAATTCTGCTTCAGGCATGTATGAACAAAAATCCCAACAGTCTGGTGTGTATAATTGATAGGGTGGTGCTTTTACAGGAAAGTAGGTGCGTATGTCACGATACGATAAACCGATCACATGATTTCACTTGAATTCTTAATGGGTTGATATAAGGGTTTAGTGTATTTCCATGGCAGCATTAGAGCGCCCCGTACAGACCTGGCAGATATCATCTAATTCCTGCGTGATAGTGGGCCTTGATAGGGTTCGGAATTACTTTCCCATCGTGTTTTCAGTGATTTTTATGTAGATGCGTATTTAGGCCTGTCGCAATAAGTTAGTTAAAATGCACAATAAGAAAAAATGCATGCAATAAGTTTGCTGGACGCAATAATTTTCATTTGCCTTTCTTTTGAGCATGAAGGCTGCATTTGTTTTAAGACAATATTAAATAAACACAGCAATACAACAAGCTTCCATCCGCACTTAAAACACAACCATTAACTGCAGTTTTCCCAGCTGGGAAAAAAGACCTCAACAAACAGGCTAGCTCCATCTTCCCGACAGTCCACGATCACTTGGGTGTTTAACCGACCGATTAAACACAAGGAAAACAGTGCAACATTGTGTGCACTCAGAGTGGTCGGGAAAGAGATGCTGCCCTTTAATGTTGTTAAAAAAAAGACAACATTTTGAAAATTGTTGCTAACATTTCACAGCCAGTATAAATTGTCTGGATGAACATGCATGTTACAAATGGCAATTCCACAACTTTACAATGACATGAAAAATGACATAAAACCACGTTGCCAAAACCCCAGATGAAACCCTGATCTGTTTTAGCAGACTGGGGACTGGATGAGCATAAACTAGTCTGCACATCGATCTAAATGTTCTTTAGAAATTAAAGTATGTTGATCTTTGAAAGGGTGTACTTGAATTATTATGGCATTATTGTTATTTTAGTCGAAAATGGTCTTGAAATGACACCAATTATTGCTTAGCGCAATATTATCATTTATCGCAATAATTTCTGAGACAATTAATTGCATGGCAAAATTTGCTATTGTGACAGGCCTGTGCGTATTTCATGAAATGGTTACATCTTTTTTTAAAAACAAAACTGGTTCTGTCTTTGTGTGGATGTATTCTTAAGGCCTATCACAAACTGGGGCCGATGAGTATAAACGACATTAAATTGTGAATAATTCGGAGATGAATTATTAATGTTTGTTTACGCAAACAAAGTGTGATGTGAAATTGGGAAATAAAAGAAAAGTTCTAATAAAAACAAGAAAAAACACACAAATAAACCAAACTTGCAACGTGGCTAAAAGAGGCATTGGGTAGCCTACATCCTGTTCTAGAAAAGAGAAGAGAATTTGGGGAGTTTCATTGTTTAATCCAGGACCATGGCCACTTTCAGACAGACTTTTGGATGTCCGTGGAACAGTTTGAGGATCTGCTTTATCTGCTAGCTCTTTGCTTTAAGAAGCAGAGAAGAAATATTAAAGACGCTCCGCCACAATGATGCAAAGTTTGTATGAAATAACAGCGAAAGTGACACCTGCATAGCTCGCAACCGATGATCTATCAGTCAACACGCCTTCTCTGTTTGGTCGATTAGATATCTGTCGGATGTGAATATTAAAAAACAAAAAGAAAATCAACTTCAGTTTAAAAAAAATTAAAACTTGTAAAACCGTTGGTAAAAATTTTGTGACTGAAATTAACGTTCCCATTGACTTTATACTGATCCAATAAAAAATTTTGCTGTGCGAATTATTTGGACGAAATATTCAAAGTTGTTCTGTAAAGGCCTTTAGAAATGACCATCGCTTGGAAATACAATTGAACAACAAATATACAATACTGGGGCTGTTACAGGCTAAGGTAGGGTAGACCTAAGGCTGTGTGGTCTGACTGTGTTTTATATCACGTAGGTCCCAGGACAGTCTTCTAGAGAAAAGTGTAGAGAGATTTATGCTCACACATCTGCCACTCATTCCCACTGGCACAATTTCAGTAAAGGAAAATATCTCCTGGATTTTTGGTTTTAGGCTAATGTTCCCCAAGTGAGTACGAGTTGAAAAGCTACATTTAGCTTAGGGGGGGGAAAAAAAAAAGTGGCTTTGCTCCAAACTATGACCTGAATTTGTACAAGTCTGACGCTCAAAAGTCACACAGTCAAACTTTATTTTGCACACAAAAAGGTTTAAGGACACTACAGATAGAAATGTTGCATCAGACATCTACAAGGATGCAGGGCTCAGTTAGGAGCCTGAAGCTCTCGCTGCATGACGCAAAAAGCACACATGATATTTTCTTGATGTGTCTCACTATTGCATTACTACATCTGTGTGTTTAGTTGTAGCAGCCGTGCTCGGCTCCACTGGCTTACCATTAATGTACTGTAATGTAATGAAACTGCTGCAGCCTGCTGTGAAGCCGCCACAGAGTCCAGATCACCGGTCCTGCTTTTATTCACATTATGATCTTCTCTCATTGCCACCGCGACTGGAAAAGGAATATATTACCATGTTAGGCATTGCTTATTGAAGGCTAGGCTTTGCAGTGATCTGGTGCCAGTGTGCATTTGAGCATGGAGAGGAATTACAAGTTTAAACAGAAATCGGGTTAATGTCTGTTCCTCATCTCTCCACAGTGGATGTGAAGAGACAGACGGACACACACACACATAAAGAAATGCTGTTTTTTTTCCCTCTTAAAATGTGAAGGGCAGAGGCCCAGTAGCGATAATGCATTCAGGCTTCTGCAACCACTGACTGCCAAAACCACCTACCATGTCACCTCTGGGAGAAAACAAGTGCACCAGCCAGTGGCGGTGAAAGTGAGCCGCATGAAAGAAGCCAAAGCAACAAGCATTGTTGACAGTGTTGCTTCAGTGAGATGTGCTGTAAAAGCAGAGTAATGACTTAAACATCAAATTCTGGTCCTTTATGTTTCTGGTCCTTTATGTTTAAGTTGTTATGCTGTTCTACAGGCCCTTTCACGCATGCTCTCCTTTCCATAAACATTAGTTCAAACGTTATTTAGTGCCTCAGTTAATGTTCTGCATTTTCACTGTTGTAAGTTTTGACTTCATACAATGAAGCCTTCACAGAGTCAGACATGGTTATGGTAACATGTTAAACTATCATAAATAGCTATTAGCCAGTTATTAGGTTTGATAGAGACCTAAATTAACCATTTTCTAAGGTCTCAAATCAATGTTTACAACAACCTGATTTATTCCACTTCAGCCTTCTCTCACATAAAGTCTGCCTCTTTAGAAGTTGTCAATACTTGATTAGCCTCAAAGTGAATGATTAAAGTGTAATATAACCAGGGCGGATATTAGACTTTTTGATCACGTACAACTGCTTTTGTGGTTTTTCTAAAGGTTTTTATACAATATAACAGCTAAAATTGATCGTTATGACATGGCAGTGGCTAAAATACTGTTTGATAGAATAATAGTGTTAATAGTCTTTTCCTAACTCCTTTTTTTTTTGGAATTTCTTGAAATAATGAATTGTATTAGACAGTTTCCATCTTCTGACTGGGGAAATTTTTTTTTATTGCACCTTCCATTCACGTCTACCTCCGGTTGCACTAGTTAACAGACAAGTGAGGCATTCTCAACTATTTTTATGACTCTGAGAGCAGTCATTGTATTAAAATTAAGTTATTAAATTAAACTATATTTGTTCAATGTAAAAACAATAATTGTGCCAAAAAAGCACCAGTTCAAAATTCAAGTTATTCATCCAATTAAAGTAATGTTAAGCTTTCCAGTGGGAACTGCAGAAGAAGCGAGGGTTAAAGAGGAGCAATGTCTTAGACAAAAGGAAAAGCAGCTTGATGGAAAGCCTGGTCAGAGGAGAGCAAAAATGATGCATGTTTAGAGGTTTTTGTTTTTTTTTATCTGTCTCTAAATTCTTCCGGCATGGTGAGATTTTTATCTTCAGGTTTTACAATTAAAAACAGGATGGTTTATAATGTAAAATCAGAGTTCCGTCACTGGCTGGTTATTGTTCTTCATGACTCCAGCGACGTCACCACTGTACGTAGAATGCTATTGATCACGATTAATTGTGTGTGTGTGTGTGTGTCTGTGTGTGTGTGTGTGTGTCCCAACAGGTCAGCATTTGCTTGGAGTGCAACAGCAGCAAACTTCGGGGTCTGAAACGCAAGTGGATTCGCTGTTCAGCACAAGCAACGGTCCTCCACCTGAAGAAATTCATCGCCAAAAAGCTTAACCTGACATCGTTTAATGAGGTACCTACCGCGGCACGCTCCAACAGCCTGTAGGGCAGCGCCAGGAGAACAGCTTCACATTGTAAAAGCAGGTTTTAATGTGAAACGGAGACCGAGGGCGCTAATTCAGGAGGGAAAATGAATGATCCCATTCGTTTTTCTTTTCAAAGCAAAACTCTGAAACGTCTGAAATCTTTGGGTGGTTTGAGCCAGAAAGTTTACTTAAATACATAAAATTACACAAAAGTCAGATTTGAACATTTTCCTGCTCTGACTTGTATTCAGCCTTTGTGTTTGTCATGTTTAGCATGAAAACAAGCCCTTATGATATGTAATTGTTCCATATATTGTCTCCTCATTCAGAGCAGCAGGAGGGAGAGTGGGCGATGAATTTGACAGATGGATTTTTAGATGGCTGTGAAAAATCACCACAGTGGCCTTCTTTTCCTCTATTTTCCCATTTTCTCTGTTGTGTTTTATTTATTTTTTTTGGCTGACACACAGATGAGTGGGAAGGCTCCATCATATCATCGGCCTCCGTAACACAACGGTGGCGAGGCGGACGCTTCCTCTCTGCTAGCTATTGTTGTGCTATTTTCTGAGTATGAAAAGATGTTCGAAGCGATTCAGCTTTCAGCGCCGAGCCAAATGCGCAGCTTCACAACTCGCTGCTTTGTTGGGGAGAATGGCGCACCACTTAGTCAAGGCTCATGTTTGCAAACCCACTATTGTGGTTATGCCACACATCTGCGCGTCTGAGCAGGAAGAGCATTCGTTAATAATTCAGAGAGAGAAGAAAACTGAGAGACACAAACTTTTAACACAAGTCTTCTGAGAATAATGTTAGATACTAAAACAGAACTAAATTCTCAGCGTCTTCACTTAGAAAATCCATTATATTTATATTTTGATTACAATTTAGTGATGCAACAAACTCAAAATGAGTTTGATGAGAAGCATGTTTACCTCCCTGTTGCATCATTCTTTCTTTAAATTAGACTGAAACCATTTAAGAGCAGTGGATCTTAATAGTTGCAGTATTTCAGTGGATTCTGTGTTCATTCTTGTTTGAATAGAAGATGTCCACAGTCTTACAGTCTAAGATGTGGACTGCAGGCTGCCCAGTCACACACACATTATGTATGCAGAGACACTGCCTGGAGTGTTGCAGAACGAGCTTTGGCTTCATTCTACTGAAATAACCAGACCACCTGGGAAAAGATATTACTACCGTGGTGGTAGAACATGGTGCTCCCAAACATCCACCTCTGGATCAGTGCTACTTTCACACATATAAAGTAATCCACACAATGGACATTGATGCTCCCTCATACCATCACAGATGCTGGCTCTTGCAGCTGTCTTTGTTGAACACCTGAACAAATGTCCTCTTTAACATCAAATGAAATCTGTTTTTCCCCCCAAAAAAGATTCCTGATTTGCTCTGTAATTGCTGAGAAACTGATTTTCTGTACTTTCTTTCATTATGAAATATAATATTTAGCATTCAATGGATGAATGAATGAATGAATGAATGAATGAATGAATATTTAGCATTTATTGATGAAAATCTAAGCTTTTTGCTCATACTTCTTTTCTTTTACCCAAGCCTGACACCCTCACCTAACACCATTCTTCTGATTGTAGTGTAGTTGTTTCTGCATCAAATCCTAGATTGATTTATCTTTGCTAAATTGAATTAAATCAGTTTTTGAGAATGTTTAAAATGTTTTAAATTTTGTTAATTTTCAAATGTTTTTTTAAAGCTCAAATTAACCAACAAAAAGGATATTTGTTATTATTGCATTTAAGAATATTTGTCATAATTTCTGAAAGTTATTTGAAATATAAAACAGATTTTTTTAAATTGAAGATCCTGACATTCATCGTTGTATTCTGTAGTGTTTTATCCTATAAATGTTTAAGTTAAAATGTACATGAAATATTTAGCAGCTAATGTGTTAAAAGGCAGCTCATTGGTTTTAGTGTTATTCACTTAAAATCATGCAAATTTCAGCCTTTTCCCAGCACAAGTTTGAACTCTGTTTGCATTAAGAAGAAACCAAAACTTTTCATGTATGTTTTCATTTACCTGGGAGAATTATAAGAACCAGTGTTAGCATATGGTTTTAGTTAAATAATCATAACTAGAAAAAGTATTGGCATCACATGTACTAACTTTATGTATTACAAACCAAGCTGTAGACATGGCTAAGGCTGTTTTCTACAATTCTGTCTTGAAAGGCAGTGAAAAATAAAACAATAAAATAGAAGTACTTTATTAATCCCAACTTGGGAAATGTAGTTGTTGCACATTCCGTGTACATTAGTGTTTATAACACAAACAAACAGAACAGTATCAATTAAAAATATCTGCAAAACCATTGCAAGAAGAGGTAAATAACCTTGTACAATGTAAGTAAAATCCTGGAATGTACTATTGTCATATATATCTAGATAATATGTTTGTGATGTTATCAATAAGGGGTTAAGGATGAACATTTTCCTAAAACTGTACAGCGTTACAAAAGGTTATTAATGGATTTCAAAGCTGAAAATCTTTCACTTTGACACAAACTCTGGACGTTATTACAAACTCATTTCTGCACTGGACCAAATCAGAGCATCTCTGTTGGTGCATAAACGTCTGGTTAGAACCAGCAGGTGGCGCCGTGACAGTGTTCTCCCACAGCTTTCGCTCTGGCTCTCCCTCCCCCTCTCCCTCACAGTATTGACTGGCAGATGTGAGGCGCTGCTCAGCAGAATATCAATGCCGATTCACAGGGGGTGGTAGATTCTTTGAGCTGGTCGCGTGTTCAATATTGAACCTTAGTATTATCTGCGCAGCAACCAGAGGCCTCTTCATGTCCAAATGAGCTTTTCACAGGAAGCAGAGACGTCTGAGTAGAGGGGAAATATGGGAGTACATTGTCTGAGTGTGGCTAGGCAGGTTGTGCTTCCTCATCACTGCTCAGATCCAAAGACAAGCAGCCGAATTTAAAATCCCTTTTTCTCATATTGCGGTTTTATTAAAGAATATGGATGTTTACTACCTGAACGTCTTTGGTATCATTCAGTAATTTTCCTTCCCTCTCTGCTTTTACAGCTGGATATTTTATGCAATGAAGAAATCTTGGGAAAGGACCACACTTTGAAATTTGTTGTTGTAACAAGATGGAGATTTAAGGTAAGTGTTGCTTCAAAATGTCAAACACTGGCGTTGGTCTGCTTGTACTTTAGTATTGTCTGCTGTTTCAAGGTTTATGTATGATGCATTCAAGTTCTGACTTAATTTGATGCATGTACTTAAATCTAATTTATTAACATAAAATTACTCCCCATATCTCTTTAGTGGGATGTATCGTATGTAAGTCTAAAGTTTAAAGACTTTTTTTTTTTAAAGGAAATATTTTGTTTTTTCCCCAACATGCAAAACATAAAACAAAATAGTTGGCGTTTTATATATCACAAACCGAAACATTTGTAATAATAAATGGATTATTTATGGAAAAACTTAAAATGTATACTGTTGATCAAGTTCTTGGTTGGTTTTTACCAGAAAGAGTTTAATTTTCATGCAGTGCTTGAAGGCATCATCAACAAAGACCAATCACAATGCTGTTTTTAACAAACCAAATCTTTTGTTCAGGCATCCAGGGCAACATGCCAGTATTCTGTTATTTTCTGGTATTTGTAAGATGCTTTGTTGGACAATGGTCTCTCTATTCCCTTCTGTCTTTAACCACTAAAACAAAGGTTTTTACTGAAGACTCATTTTATATAATAGCTAGCTTTCTTACCGTTGTGAGACAATAGCATGCAGCTCCACGCAGCATCGATGGTCACACAGCGCCTTGGTATACATGTAGCCTTCAATGAGGATGCTACAGTTTGGTTTCAAAAGTCTGCACAGCTCATTTAGTCTGAAAAACAGAAAAGTTTCACATGGGGTTTCTGAAGCTGAATACAAAAAGTGACAAAACAAGTGTAATGCAGCCAATAAATTTACCTACAGTTGCAGTCAGAATTGTTCAACTCCCACTACAAATTCAGTTTATTTGCAAAATGAATAAACTAGCAGCAATTTGCATAAATCAATCAATCAGAAAGCATTTAAATTGCTCAACACAACTAATAGAAGTGGTTTCTCCAAACTCAACAGAAAATGCCTCATTCTGTAACCACAACAGTCTCAAGATTATTTAACCCCTTCATCACAAGCATTTTTAGTACAACACCCTTTTGTGTTTGTGACCTGCTGCAAACGTGATGCATAGCCAGACACCAGCTTCTAGTTCCTGTCGAACGTTAGCCCATTCCTGGTGGTCAAAGGTCTCCAGTTTACTAATGCTTTTGGGTTTGCATGCTGCAACTGCCTTTTTCAAACCCCAGCAAAGATCTTTAATGGAGTTCAAGTCAGGATACTGTGATGGCCACTCTATCTTCCAGGACTTCTTTTGAACCAAGCTTTGGTGGGCTTTGAGGTCTGCTTGGGATCATTGTCCTTTTGGAAGGTCCAATGACACCCAAGCTTCAGCTTCTTCGCAGATGATATCCCGTTTTCTTTCAGGATTTCCCGATACTTTGATTGAATCCATCTTGCCCTCCACAAGCTGTAGGTTTCCAGTGCCATAGGAAGCAAAGCAGCTCCAGAGCATCACTGTTCCACCGCTATGCTTCACTGTAGGAAAGGTGTTGCTTCATTCTTCCTCCTCCAGACAAACCGCTGAGCCGCAGGCCTGAAAGGTTCCAGTTTTGCTTCATCGCTCCACAGAACAGGATCCCAAAACATCTTTGGCTTCTTTAGTGTTGAGCAAATTGGAGACTGTTAGGCATGTTCCTTAATGTGCACCTTAATGTGGAAACAAACTTCAGTGTCTGCTGCCACCAAGTCTTGCAACTGGTCTTTTGCAGTCAGATGAGGGTTTTTGACCACCTGCCATCTCAGAAATCTGGTATCAGCCACTGATATCTTCCTCTTTCTGCCACATCCAGGTAGTATAGCCCCTGTTTCTTCTGGAAACTCGCCAACTATATTTCCAACTGTATCTTTTGGTGCATTTAATGTCTTGGTTATCTTTTGCATCCTTTTCTTTGTTCATTCAAAGCAATTGATCTCCACTCTGAAAGTTCTGAACAGTTCTCTTGACTTGATCTCTAACATGCAATCCAACATCACAGTAAACAATCCAGGTATCTGAGGTGTTCCATCTCAAGCACACCTGATTCAGCTAACACCTTGATTTGTTGTATAAGGTGTGCTTCAGACCAGACCTGATTTGTGTATGAAGACTTGTATTCAGGGGGTTGAATTATTCTGATACTGCAGTGGTCATTGAAAGTAACATTTTCTGTTGAGTTTGAAGAAACCACTTCTATTAGTTGTGTTGAGCTATTTAAATGCTTCCTGATTGATTTGTTAATGCAAACAGTTGCTAGTTTGGACATTTTGAACATTAACATAATTTGCAGTGTGGGTTGAATAATTGTGACTGCAACTGTAAATGTTTGTCAATTTATTTTATTATTATTTTTTTTTTTTACAGTTGTGTTGTTGTCAACAAGATAAAACGTTTTTGTTTTGTTTTGTTTCCCTTTCAGAAATCTCCTCTCCTGCTCCATTACAGACCCAAGATGGACCTGCTGTAGCTAAAATGGACCCAGTGGTTGTTTTATTATTAATTTGTCGGCCCGGTGGCCGGACTGTGCCGAAACCTTTTTATTTATGCAAAGACTATCAACCAACACCAAGCAAAACAACTGACGGTAAAAGTCAACAAAAGCCAGCAAATCAACATCTGACATGACAAAAGCTGGCGTGTTTCTAGGAGCTAAAACAACCATTTTTTTCTTCGTCCGCTACATCCTACATATGTGAACAAAAGGAAAAACAGGAAAAAATTGGAAAAAAAAAAAATGGAGAGAAAGCATATATTTATACTTTTTGTACAGAAGAGACACATGAACCAAGACACTACTGGTGCTCTGTTTACACGCAAACAAGATGTCGGGAATCATGTGACCGTCTTTTTGAGCTTCTTGCAGACTTCATCCCCCTCAGACATTGGCTGGCAGAAGAGGAAAGTCTTTTATTTATACATATGTATATGTATATATATATGTATATGTATATATATATGTATATGTATATATATATATGTATATGTATATATATATGTATACACACACACACACACACACACAAAAAGGCATCTCTTCACACTTGTCTTGGGAGCACAGAAAGTATATGGAAAAGTTATACAGCAGGCAGTTGTCTCGAGATCTTTTTTTTTTTTTTTATTCAATTCTGTCTAATTTGCTATTGGATTTCTGATGATTGTCAATTGTGAATAGGCTAATTTTTTGTGTAGTAATTTATGTTCTATATACCAATATTGTACATAAAATGTCATTATAGAGATTGAAGAGAGACTTTAGACTGTTAAGAGTGGATCCCTAAAGTGCTATCTATACGTTGGGCGAATAAGTGTCCGCAGCTCAGAAATTAGGATTTTAAAAGACAAGACTCACTATCAGTATCAAAATATATAAAAGCATCTTTTTATGTTGTCTGGGTAAGACACAAAACAGCTCTATCAAATCCTCCTCGGTTTATGTGTATATGAAGTCTTTAATATTTCCCTTCCTGATATGAGACTTTAGCTTGGAGAACGAAGAGTAAGCATTGAAACAAAAAAAAAACAAAAAAAAAAAAAACGGTTCCCACATCCATGCTCCTCCTCTCATGGAGAACATTTACCTTTAAATATTTAAAAAAAAATTTTTTATCATAAAAATCAACAACTTTGCCCATTAATGCCTGGAAGATGTAAAATATATTCCTGTTTGGGCAGAGTAGTTGTAATTTTTCTCAGATTTTTGCTCCTGTTCTGATCTGAATCCTCACATCGTCCGTCCTCTTGTTTCGCTGCTGTCGCACCAGAATTTTCCTTCAGCTGCATTTGCTGGAATTTTACTGCAAAACTACCAAAGCTGCGATAGGAAGATTTTCTTTTTTTGTACAAGTAACGAGAAAACTCACTAGTCTCTCTCCTCTTAACCGCTTCAGTCTCATCACATTCATCCAGATCCAGTTTGGATGATCCAGTTTCCTAAACTGATCTTGTATCGTTGCGCTTCTCGGGCAAATTTCAGTTATGTCTCACTGCCAGCTGGAAATGCAAAAATTGTTTCACGATCTTTCAAGGCATTTCCGAAAGTTAGAAATCATTTTGTCACAAAATCAGCATGAAAATTGGAATTTTGTAAAATATTCAACACCAACTTTGCAAAAGACTTTTTGAACACAACACACAGTCAGGTTTAGCAGGAAGCATTTTTAAACATTTTGATAATGGAATTTAGAAAAAAAAATGACCACTGTTTGGTTGTTTTGGTGCTTATAAATGTCTGTTTTAAACTTGAGGTTAGCTCCTCAGCAACACGCTGCTCCTAATTGTGAGACAGCAAACTAACATAAAGGTCTTATCCTGTTTGTTAAATATCCTGAACGTTCTGTGACGTTACCCACTGCTGAATCCCTGAACGCTGTCAAACCTCAAGCAGTATTACCTCGCTACAACTCAGCTGCAGTTTACCTTTGTGCACTGCATCAGGCCACAGCAAGTGTTTCTGTCCGTGTGTTTTATGTCTGAGATCTGAGAAGTCTGGGGAAAAAATGTTGGACATTGAAATGAATCGCAGCTATTTCCGAAAACATTTCAGCAAAATTCCTGGTGGTTCCACTTCACTTACAATAAGTCAAGTCTTAAGGCCCTCCATTCATCCAAACTAATCTGTTCATTGTTTTTTGTTTATTTGTTGGCTGAATTTAATTTGTGGACTAAAAAAAAAAAAAGAAAAAATTAAAAAGAGGTAAGATAAAAATTTCTTGTTTTTAATTTTTAAGAGTAACTTGTGTGATCAGTGACAAATTTAACTTTTTTTTTTTTTTTTTTTTTTTTGGCTTGTCTCCATCACCTTACCAAGATTTACGAAATTCTCAGATGGCGCTAGCTCAGCCAAAGATGAGCTACACATCTTTGGTTGAGCTTTGTTAGAAACTAAATCTTAAAGAAAATGTTCAAAATGTACAAATTATTTTAAACATAATTAAACTATGGCTTTATGTTTTCTTATTTTGGTCTTTCAGCCACTTTTTTAAAAAAGAAAAAATTTTTTTTTTTACCCTTTTTAGAGATTAAACTAATAAAACAAATTGAAATAAAATATTTAAAAGCCAAAAACAATGAGCATCACCATCTCCTCGGTTCATTAAAGGGCATTGTGTTGATGAAAATTACTGCAAATGTTACTTACTGTGACACATTATGTATTATGTATTTGAGGTTTGAAAGGCTTATACAAATTATTTAAGAGAAAACATGAACATGGTGCTTTTAATATCTGCATTTTGCCAGTCTGGCTTGTGGTTTTGAGTTTTATTAGCCTTTGCAGTTATTTTACAGCAAATATTTCCTGCCAGTCCAGGAATCTTTGTTCCTCCCAGTCCTTGTTGGGTTTTCATTGTTGTCACCTCCTGCTTCTGTAATCGTTCAGCCAGGAAATCTCTTTACTGTGCATCAGCTTTTTCTTCAGGCGATTAAGCTGTAAAAACCCAACATGGTGCTGCTTTAATTATGACAAACAAAAACTGGTATCACACACACATTTCTGTTTGACGCTGAACACTGAATGGACCATTTGGCGCTGTTTAGAAGCGAAACAGAGGTCGCATCTGTGTGGTTTCTCCCTGAATCTTCCCACAATGAGCCAATTCTCCTCTTTGGAAGGAAATCATTATTTTGATTGTGGCGCAATGTGAAGACGCTCAGATGTCTCCCTGCGTCGCCCGCTCTGTCGTGAGCCTTTAACTTGGGGTAGGCAGATGTGTTGGCTTAGCACAAAAAATTGAAACGAAGACGAGCAGCCTGCACGTCGCTTTTCTTAAAAAAAAAATAAATAAAAAAAAAAAGGAAAACTTTTAATGATGACAAAAAGAGGCAAATGAGGATATTTATGTTTGAAGAGTTTTTTCTGTCGCCATCAGAATGAAAATAAAAAGCTGATCTGCTTTCTTTTTGTAGTTAAAAGCGGAGTATGTGCAAATGTACCACGCCGTTGGTTAAAAAGCCTGAATTCAACAACCTGCGCGAACAAAACTCCATTTTTTGTATGATTGCGGTCAGTTTGAGGAACCTGATGGAGGACACGGGGGTCTTTGGTCACAGTGACAGCCAGGCGTCATCTCTGTGGCTGGTGCTTTTTTAATGGTGCTAACAATTCCTCATTTCAGACTTCTTAAGACAGATTCAGTCGCAGACAGAGGCACTGTGAGAAAATCCTCCTGTCGCCTTTTTCCACACGTCTTTGCTGCTTACCTGTGTGTGCAGATAAAGAAGCCCCCCCCCACCTCCTCCCATCTTTTATTGATTTGTTGGCTTTGCCCACTAGCTTAGACTTGCTCTGGGAAGCAAACTGAGGGAATTTTAAACAAGTCATAGACTGTGACGGGGCTGATGCTGTGAAAAATAAAGGAAAGTGGTGAGAAATTGGGTGTGCTCGCACCAATTTCATGCCTCAAATAGAAATCACACTCATTACAGGCTTCTTTGGTGAGATGTATGCACCTCTCTGTCAGATTGAGACTTGCTTCAATCTCTTCCAGATAATTGACTCTGTGAGACTTTAAAATGCTATCTAGGAGATTTAGTTTCAGTTCTGGACGGGGTCTTAAGGTTTGTGGGAGATCTGGCTATATGACAATGAGTGTGTGGATACTGCTGGTTTCATTAGATTCATCATAACACATAAAATAAAATCGGGACCAACATTAAGTCATCAGTGTCCGTTTGCTCGACAGCCAAGCAGAGAAGCTTACAGGAGGCCGGTGTGCCTCGCTGCATACAGGAGAAAGGCTTCCTGTGTGGAGCAAGGCCTTGATCTGTCAGAACTGCGTCTTCTGAGGTGGTTTTTCAGTTTCTTGTGGACCGTCTGTATGAGTAGATTGTAGTTTACTCAATACACTCTGGCTGCTTTGTGCAGTTTCTGAACTCCAAGGTGTCTCACAAGCCTCCTCATTGGTTTTAATACTAGTAGCCAGATCTGTGGCTGCAGAATCATTCCTGGCAACTTGAAACGGTTTTTGTGTGTTGGCATCACCAAATGTCACTGGGACACTGGGAGTGTAGAAGCTCTTTGTTGTCCAGCTGACTTTTCCTCCCTCATTTTATGAGTTCTCTGTGAAGCTCAGTAATATCACCAGCGAGCATCATGCGCAGCGGAGAGACGGAGACCATGAGGGTCACTCACGGACCAAAAAAAAAACCCACTCCTATAAATACAGGAATTTGGCAGTGATGCTGCAGCGTTGCAGCTGCAGCTCTGAAAGGCTTTGAAGAGCGCTGCGCTGCGCTCCAATGCACCGAATCACACCGCTGTAGGTGGGGCTGTGTACAGAGCGCGCTGCTGCTCAATTTATGGATCCTTTTTACCACTTGAGGATCCCGATTGTTGTTTTTACAAATTCAAAGTCAAGCTTCAGTGATTGAACGATCGACACTGCAGGTTTTAGTAACCGGGGGAAAGAATGAAATGAAACTGTTAAGAGCAACCAGATCCCCGGCTAGCGACGAGCATGATGGAGATCACCAATAAGTCTGTCCAGTTTTGTGCGCTTATTTATTTCCGATGAAAAGTGACTGCTGCAGTTGTTTCTTCTTGAATAATTATTTGAGACTTGCTGTCCTTTTTTGCTCCGACTGCATTTTCTCTTCTCTGTGAAAGCTACCAGACTCATGCAGGAAAAGGCTTAAATTATTAATTCACAGTTTAATTCTTTATCTATTCATCAGCTGTTGATTGTGTTCTGTCTACGCAATGCTCTGTCGGTGTAACAAACACAAAGGTTGTGTTGTTTTTTTTCTTAGTCAAGTGTAAAAGAACACAAATGGTGTGAATCTGGCAATGTGGTGGTTGTATTTGCAAGGAAAATGTGCAATATACGGTTCTCAGATGGTTCCAGGATTCAGCATAGAACTCCATTTTTATTATTATTATTTTATTTTGTTTGTTTGTTTGTTTGTTTTTTTACCGTTTTCCTTTTTTCCAGTCAGTTCCTCAGGTCACTAAATGCCTTCTGGTCCTGAGGGTGACCAGGAAATCTCAGAACATACACTAATGCACCCAAAATACAAATGACTGGATTTTTATTAGTCTTGTCTCTTTGTTTTCTTTCCTCCAACATTTTATACAACAAACCTTCAAACTTTTTTTTTAACCTTTTTTTTTTTTGTTTCCAGGTTACTGCAGGCACTTATTCTGGTGTCCTTTTCCTTGCCTCCTTTTGTATTATTGTTATTTATTGCACATGTACTGAACTGGTTTCCATTTAAACATGTCTAATTCAAGGAGTTTGGGGTCTAGTATGGGGCTGGAATTTCTTACCTTCAGAAGTACAGAAGCTTTTTGTCAAAAACCTAAATGTGTATTTCATGAATAAATGCCTTTAAAAGTGCTACTGGTCATGTGATTTTTCTTTCTTTTTTCTTTTTCAATTATCTGTAAAACTGTTCATCTGCTTTTTGTTTGTACTTTTACATCCCTCATATTAAATCATCATCAGTATAATTCTGGGTTTTTTTCCAGTGTTTTTTCTTTTGGGAAATAACCCTAAAATGTTGGGGCTTTTTGGCCCTTTTTATATACTTATGTCTATTGGATATACAAATCAGTATAGCTTTTGTTCTCTATATATGCAAATTTCCACCGAGTGGAGAATTAAAAAAAAACAAACAAAAAAAAACAACAACACATGGCTGCTTTAAAGCAACACAAAGGTTTCAGACCTTAAAACTGTGCTTGTGACTGGTTTTAATGACAAATCGACATTGACTGCATATTCCTGGAGCTATTGTTGCCTTGCAGCATTTAGTTGCTGAGGAACCACTGTGCACAATGTTTTTTCTAGCCTTGGGCATCACATGACAGCTTTTCATCTCTTTACTGCATCGAGTCACATGCAACTGAATAGCAACCCTGTTTTAAACATACAACATGGCGGATTCATCAAAGAAACATTGGAAGATCTGAGCAGAAAAAGTGATGGAACAAGTGGTGAGAAAAAGAGCCAACATCAGACTAACTTTTACTGGCTGCAGGGAAACCAGAAAAGAGACTGGATGCAGGATACATGCAGAAGTAGCCTTTATTATTAGGGGGAAAAAAAAGTGAGGAAAATATGTCTATTTTGTGAATAAAAATGTGTAAAGTGTCTTATCAGATAATTAGTCAGTTTGCCTTCATTTTTGTTGATGGTGCTGTCATATTTAGAAACTATTCTCCTCAATAATCATGTTAAGTTTGACATAGTTTTTAACCAAGCAAGAGACTGAATTTCTCAAAATCCTGTTTTATAGCTTTGATCATGTAGTTAAAGGCCAAGAATAAACGTAATTATTTTTGTTAAACTCCGACCATTTTATATTTAACTTTTTTTTCCCTCCTCATCTCAACCCTAAGGATGCATGTCTGCTGAGAGCTTTTCTTAAGAAGTTTCATTATGCTGAGATCACAGCCCTGCGTTTCTGAACATAAGCACTATTTTTTTTCTAGTTAAAATAACTGCGAACACAGTTTGTGAGTTTCAATAAATTAACAAATAAGTGGATTCTTGCATGGTAAATGTAAAAGTTTGAACCTTTCAGAGGGTTAATTTTTTTCACAATTAAAACAATTAAACTTGGGATTTAAATATAATTGCATAAAAATAAGAAGCATTGCTGCTTTTGGTTTTCATATATGAGCAAGAAATGTATTTCTCTTGGATTTTTGGTGTAAAAAAAACAAAAGAAACAAGCAAAACGCACACAATCCAAAACTATCGATCAAAAGAGTATTTGCCAGTACCGGCTGCCTTCTGTCATGGTGGCAGATGTTAAATGTCAGGCAGTCAGTGGCACAGCCTCAGGTTTACATCTGCTCACACTCAGGCTTCAGATATATTCAGCCAGTGGGGCTTATTATTCAGGTCTTTCCTCCTGCTTTTTAACAGATGTACAGGGCTGCAGTTGCATGGCTCACATACAAAATGCAAAGAGAAGTGCTTCAAAGCTTGAAGTACAAACTACATATTAGATCCTCATAAACTGGCAGTAAATAACTTTTTAAAAAAAATGAAATTAAGTAACTTTGAGCTAAATAACACCTTGTTAATTGCTCAACAGTGCAATTAACACCTTGTTAATTGCTCAACAGTGCAGGTTTTGCCAGCACTTTAATCCATTAGCACTTTGCTAATGAGGACTAAACAATAATCAGTCAGCTATAGTGGCTATACAGAACACTGACCCTTCAGCAATGGATCAGTTCTTACCCTAAAATATGGTACAAAAAAGAAAATCACACTATGTTGTTTGAGGAGATATTGAGGATTAACTATATAATAACTTTTCAAACACACCAGATAAATTGTTTGTCTCCTATGCGGATGCTCTGGGAGCATGGAGTACTGGACCCCCTGGTACGACCGGTGTCAGAACTTGCTCCACATTGCTGACAGTAAGTCAGATTCATTTTCAGTGAGGGTTGGTGTCTGCCAAGGTTATTCTTTGTTGCCAAATCATTTAATTACCGTTATGCACAGAACTGACAGAGTAACCGAGGTGTTTAGTTGTTTGGTTTGGTGGCCCGAAGATTGGTCTGTGCTTTTTAGATACACACACTCTATTAATCCCTTTAGAAGGTTTTCTTCTTGAAAGTGAAGTTCCTGCATCACCATTCACAGCACAGTGTTAAAAACAGTAAAAGGTCATCTCACTGCTGACTGCTCTGACATCCCAAGAGCTTATTAAGGATGCTGAACGACTGCAATCTCCTCAGGAAACACAGCTGACTGTGACCTTTCCTGTAGCGAGATGGTGGGTGTGACTGGACCAGTTGAGCTTTTCGTCTAGCAACAGGAAGTGCTTGTATTTTTGAACAATCTGAACATCCAGTTTTGCAGATGATGTGTTTCTGCAAGCTTCATCAGGTTGTGATATCCAACTCTTATTGGTGTGATTTGCAACCCAGTGTGAAGGCATCAGTGTCTGCACATCCAAACCTGAGACCTTGACCAGCCAGAAACAGGTAGAGTGTCCTCTCAAGGTCAGTAATGAGGTCCTGATCTGTGTGGAGAAGTCCAAGTACCTCAGAGTCTTGTCAGGAATGGGCGAGAAACAGAGAGGGAGACTGACAGCATTGGTCTGTTTGAGTGTAGATGGAACTAACTGAGCTCTTAATTTATGTCAGTCTTTGTTCATGTGTTCCACCTATTGACTAAAAGACTGCAAGAGATTGTCATCACAAGTGTCCGTAATGAGTTTCCTTCTGAGGGTGGCTGGGTTCTCGCTATGAGATGACAGTGAGAGGTCCATTCGTCTGGAAAGGGTTTGGATTGAAGCCATCGCTTCATGGAAAACCCAGGACAAGCTGGAAGGAGTACACATCTCAGCTGGCCTGGGATTGCCTCAAGATACTCTTGGACAATCTTCCCCGTTTGACCTCCTGACCCCACGAGCCAACCCCGGATAAGTGGCGATGGATGGACAAATGAAGTGAATTGTGGCACATACAGAATCACCTCTTCAAAAGTCCTTAAGATATCAAAGATACATCATAGTGAATATTTATAGTTTGCGTACATTTTAAAATTTCTTTATTACTATAAAAGAATTTTTTGCACACAGAGGTGGTCTTACAAAGGAAGTAGGTTCTAGTTTAGCCACCAACAACATCTTTAGCTGCAGGCACATGTTGCCACCATGTGTGTGTTTACTGCATTGGGAGCGAAGCATCTGTTTTCAAAGATTTGTATAACTTTATAAATTCTAATCCAGATTATAATCAAAATAAAGAAAGAATTGTTAAAATACATGCTAAAGATGGCCCTTCAATGGACTGGTGACCTGTCCAGGATGTCACCTGCCTCTCGCCCAATGATTGCTGGGATAAGCTCCAGCTTCACCGCTACACTTATTAACTAACCACAAGATGAGTGAAGCAATGAATATGAAATATTGGAAAAATGCTAGTAGTAGTTGAATTTAGTTACTTCAAGTGCATATCAACACTCTAAAACACCTTAATTTACTCTGAGTCTAGCGTGTGAAATGGATAAACTGTATAAAAAAAAAAAAGACACCATACTATTCTAAACCATATGTAGCTTAGTAGTTTCCAAAAATGACAACTTTATATGCTTTTAAGTAATATGCAGTGTGCAGTACATACAGCGTACCGCGTTTATTACCAGCTTATATGCTTATAAGTAATTTATTTCATAGCATTCTATAGCATTTTTAGCAAGTTTTCATTGAAGAAAAATATTTTGAAATTAACCAAGAGTTATCACCTTTATCACCTGTCATACTTAGCTGACAGGACTAGCGGTAAAATAAATAAAACAAAACATTAGAATTATTCGGATGTGTCATTCAGCTGTAATATAGCAACAATAAGTGACTAAATCAAATTTTTGTTTTTGGCCGATGCAAGTGCATTATGAATGTAATGCAGACTGGTCAGATGCATATTGGAGAATATTAAAAACTCAGTCCACCCTTTTGTAGGAGGACTGAATGGTAGTAGGAACCACGGTGCAATGTTAGAGGTAGGACCCAAAAGAAGGTCGGACTGTATATGGAGATGAGATGGAAGTGTTTTAATAAAAGATGTGGTAGGAGCTTCTCACGTGTCCTCGTCTGTTCATATACAATGCCTATCGAGGTATGTTACACATTTGTGAACTCATCTAGCAGAAGTTTACATATTACAATTCAGCAAAAGTCAGTATGTACATCTCGTATGGCACATGGTTTTTAAAACAGATTGTGTCTCATTTAAAGTGGTGCTATCATGGTATTTTGAGTTTTCTGAGCTTTCTACAGTGTTACAGTGTTGAATCCTCATCAGACATGTGAACAGCACTGTTTTTTATCACCTAAACGCATGTTTGAGTTTGAGTTTGAGTTCCAGCACGCTCTCCGTTCGGTTTCCATGGCGACGAAAAACGCGTCGTTTTAGAGAGTTTTTTCTACTTGGAAATCCTTGTGACGTCCCCGGGGATAAGGTTCGGTGATTGGTTACCTTCTACTGGTTAACAAGGGCATGTACAAATACATCAGGCGGGTGGAAAACGTCGGATAAAGTTATTTCCAACGATGGCTGGTGAGTTTACCAAAGAGAGACATCCTGCTGCATTCGTTGCTGTGGGTTGCTGTTTTCCACTTCGTTTTCAGGGTCTAATTCAGGTTCCAACATGTAGGGCTGTATGCTATGTGTTTACATTGTATTTTGTTTTTATTGAGTTCATATTAGCCTAATCCTTCTGTTTATGAGATGTTACAATGACGGCGAAAGCAGGTGCAGTGCGCGCCCCCGATGTAGTGCAGTGGCGGGAGGCGGGGCTTAAGAGTCTCAATCCACTCGTTTTGCCCACAGGCTGATCTGACAGCCTACGGAGAGAGTCGGTCTGAAGTAAATAAAGCGATTTGTGACAATAACTCGATCAATCCCAGCCCTTCTGGTCTCAGAAATAAAATTAAATTCGCCCGAAATGCACATAATAGTTCCACTTTAATAGCTTTTATTTATCAAGCTAAAATAATTAATCCATGTTGCATGAAAGAGGCTTTAATAGCTGAACTTATAATGTGATTTCAAGCCTGAGAGATGTGGTTGTTTTACAGGTGTTAGTGGGTTTTGGAGAAAAGTATTTGAAGAATACTGAATGATGATAACAAAAGGGAAGAAACAATATGTTAATCAATTATTAACTTTTTGCTTAAGTGTTTTGACTTCAAAATGAAAGAAAGGCTAATTTTAATAAACTGAAATTGAATAAGAAATGTCATGAATGATGTGATAGAAAGTGAAAAATCAGCTAAATAAAGTGGAATTAGATGTGCAGTTGAATAAATTGCTATGTAGTCATATTAATTATTACAGTCAGATGTTTGTTCATACAGAAATCACACAGTACTCACAAAAGTTGGGGATATTAAGGTTGTTATATGATGTCAGAATTAACCTAGATGTACAATAACCTTTACAGGTGAACATAAATGGACTGCTCACATTTAGACATCAGATCAAAACAGCCCATGTGATAAATGATGGCGACATTGACATTTTTATGTTGTGGTATACCCACTACTGTTTTATTTCAATAATTTTAGGAATTATCAGTACATTGTTCCCCCTAAATGTCTGACATTCATGATGTAATATCAATGTAGTATAAACTTTTTGCAATTTTTTTTATACTCCAAAAGTTAACTTTTTGTGTGAAGTGTGAAAGAAAAACAACAAAAATCCAGGAATTTAAGCCCACATGACTATAATTTAACTGTGCATTAATGCTGAAATAGTAATACTGTTCAACAACTCATGTAAAAACAGAGAAAAGCTTATTCAAAGAAGCCATATAAACAGACCTTTAATGATTATATGCATGGCATTAAACATAAATGGACTACTTTAATTCTCCCTAAAGTGCCACTGATGCTTTATTTGAAAATTACAAACACGAATTCCTTTTGGATCAGCGGCCACTTCTGGCGCAAACAGTCAAACTTTATTTGCTGTTGCTGTTTGAGGAGAAATTACTCTCAGGAGACAACAGGAAGCAATGAGTTGTTTGTTTTCTCAGGACCATTAAGATGGCAGCTATTTCAGTCTGCATCTGTGGGCGGGGAGCTCAGATGTGTAAAATGAGAAGAGGAAAACCATATTATGAGCTCATTAACCAAGTCTGGTGTGGAGACTGAGATTGTGTTTTTTTATTTTTCATTGCTGGTGTGTTTTCCCACATGGTGCTGTTATTACACAGCAGGAGAAACAAGAATCCAATTCACTGCAGTCTATCAGCATGAGTCACTGAAATGGTGCTGTGGTGATGTAAGGAACACTTTCTTGCAGTTTTTATTCTCTTGCTCTTTGTTTTCCATGTATAAATATGTGACATGGTTTATATTAACTCGTGTTTCTCTTTTGCTGTCTTCAGCAAGTCTCCCTGGCTTAGAGTTAAGGGGTTTGTTTGCTGTATTTCCTGTCCTATCTATGCCCAACTAGTTGAAGCAAGATGGCCGACATCTAATGGAGGTTTTACTTCCTGTTTTACTGTTGCTCCATGCAACATATGTCCAATAAAGACAATCACCTGTGTTGTCACCTCATATCCACTTGTGTCCAGGTGGGTCTCGGTTATGTAGCCTTGGGTTCATGTTAGAAGGAGACTGGTCACTTCTTGGACAGGTTAGCAAGAAGGCTAACCGAGGACAAAGGGGGGAAGATTTCCTTCATTCATCCTACAGGATCACAGCAAGGAGAAGTGTGATCCCATTGCAAGTCTAGAGGCAGAAGTTTGTGCATGGAAATAAGTGGAGTCTTGTGGCTTATATTTAGAGTTGGAGGGAATTAAGTTTCTGTATGTGAAAGTTCGCTGTCACAGTAAAAGATTCTGTTTAAATCCACAAATAATCGTTTTGTTTCTGCGGTGTCCCAACATCCTTGAATTCTGGGCTTTGCTTACTGTCTGAATGTTAAGGCTGAAATAGAAACATGCAATGGCTTTTTCATTTACTAATGTTCAGCTTTGGTGAGTCTGTGTGAATTGTAGCCTCAAATATAATATTCTGATCACATTGGTTGTAACTACTGGCTATTTGAATAACTGTTGCCATTTTTTTTTTTTTTTTTTTTTTTTTTTTTTAATCATCTTCATTCAGTCTGCCCAGTCTGGTATGACCTTGACATCAACAAGGCATTGTGGTCCAGACACCTGCTTCTCACTGGATATTTTCTATTCTTCAGGCTATTCTCTGTAGACCCAGCTTCTGAAAAAAACAGCTTGTCTTTACCAACAACCGACACTACAAAGTCACCTAAATCCCATTTCTTCTTCATTCTGATGCTCATTCTTGAACCTCAGGAAGTCATGTAAATGAAAAAATTGCTGCAGTGTGACTGGCTTTGCGTTAACAAGCAACTCGGTAGGTGTAGGCTACCAGGTAGCGGGGCCAGTTAATGTATAGTGGTTGCATAGCTATGAGAAACAGAAAGAAGTCCCGGGTTCATTTCCTGAGTGTAATACATAATCATACACTGTATATTGTAGCAATTTACATGGTATATATTGTATAATATGAAATTATACTGTAATTAAACCTCAATTATATCCAATTACACAGCTAATCTGGGCTAAATGTGAAAAGTTTCTTAATGTCTCAAAATAAACATTGAAAATAAAAAAGGAAAGCAAACACACACACACACAAACTTTTCAATGGGCAAATTGTGCCCAATTGCAGCTTTCATATCTATAGGCTATTTTGATGTCTTATTGTCAGGTTTTATAGCTAACAGGAAAACAAATAGACAAAAATGTAAACATTGGGAAGACACTTTCAGGCAGTTCAACACAAGCACAGAACACTGAAGGAGAAGAATAAACTTTGTAAGCACGATATAAACTCTTTAAATGATAAAATTATGTCGTCAGACAAGGAGTTGAGAAATTTGTGGCAGGATGAACCATGCTCCTAAAAAAACAAAAGGGTCACTGGCTTGATATGTGTGTTGAAAAGTTACCAAAACACAAGTAAAGCCTGTGTATGTTTGGTTTGTGTCATGTTTTTGGAAGAGAACTGGGGGCCCTGTTCCTTAGAGACCCTGTGGTTCCAGTCAGGACTGTTGGATATCATAATAATAAACCATGGATAACCAGTGGCATAGAAGGTCTCCTGAACCAAAAAGGAGGGCATTCCAGTCAGGGGACAAGGAAAAGCAGAAGAATGTGCAGCAGGAGCTTAAAAGGTCTCTGAGGAATGACAAGCTGGAGTACAAAAAGAAGGTGGAAAAGCAACTGGAAAACAAAGGGATCAAAAAGGTGTGGAGGGGAATGAAGACCATCACTGGCTACAAGTTGGACAACTGTCATTCTACAGTGCATGATGTAGACAAAGCCAACTCCCTCAACCTGTACTACCTCAGGTTTGACGATGCTCAATCCACCTTCGTGGATGCCCCTTTTACCTTTGCTGCTGGCTCCTCCACCTCTGCGACTGGTTCCATCACCTCTGCGGCTGGTTCCATCACCTCGGCGGCTGACTCCATCACCTCGGCGACTGGTTCCATCACCTCTGCGGCTGGTTCCATCACCTCTGCGGCTGGTTCCATCACCTCGGCGGCTGACTCCATCACCTCTGCAGCTGGTTCCATCACCTCTGCGGCTGGTTCCATCACCTCGGCGGCTGGTTCCATCACCTCTGCGGCTGGTTCCATCACCTCTGCGGCTGGTTCCATCACCTCGGCAGCTGACTCCATCACCTCTGCAGCTGGCTCCTCCACCTCTGCAACTGGTTCCATCACCTCTGCAGCTGGTTCCATCACCTCTGCGGTTACTTCCTCCACCTCCGTGGCGGTTTCCTCGACATATGTGGCTGCTGTCTCCAGCACTGCAGCTGTAGCTTCCACTTCTGCTGATAATCCTCCCCATGAGCCCGCTGAGCTTCTCCATCTGTGTGTATCAACTACAGAGGTTGCAGTTGAGCTCAGAAAACTCCGACCAAGCAAGGCTATAGGTCCAGATGGGTTATGTCCAAGGCTCCTGACAGACTGTGCAGGGCAGCTAGCCGTTCCTCTTCAGAGGCTGTTCAATATGAGCCTTAGGATGGAAAAAGTCCTGGTTCTGTGGAAGACATCGTTTCTCATACCGTTGCCCAAAAAGGGTACCCGGTGGAGCTGGATGACTACAAACCTCTAGCTTTGACATCTCACACATTGAAGACCTTTGAGCGGCTCCTTGTTCGTCTCATGAGAATCCAGGTTGCTGAGGATCTCGACCCTCTCTAGTTTGACTACCAGAAACACTTAGGAGTTGAGTTCTTTACATGCTGGCCCCCTCCCTGACATCCTGGATTATGGACTATCTAACATTAAGACCACAATTCGTCAGGAAGGGGAGAAGTGTTTCTGGAACTCTGGAGTGCAGCACTGGGGCTCCACAGGGGACTGTTTTAGCTCCCTTTCTCTTCACACTATACACTTCAGACCTCAGACACAACTCAGAGTCCTGCCACCTACAGAAGTATTCAGATAATACAGCTGTTGTGGCATGTGTGAGAGGTGGACAGGAAGGGGAGCACAGGGACCTGGTAGAGGCCTTCACTGACTGGACTAACAAGAACTGTCTTCTCCTGAACATTTCCAAGACCAAAGAGCTTGTGATGGATTTCAGGACATCTACATCACACATATAGCCAGTCTGCATTGATGGAGAGGAAATAGAGAATATGAAGAACTACAGGTACCTGGGGGTGGTTCTGGACCAGAGGTTGGAATGGCCAGCCAACACAGACACAGCGTACAGGAAGGGACAGAGTCGCCTTTTCCTCCTCAGGCGGCTCAGGTCCTTTGATGTCTGCAGTGACCTGCTGCAGATGTTCCATCACCTATTCATCACAAGTGTGATGTTTTACGCTGGTGTCTGCAGGGGGAGCAACATTACAAACAAGGACTGCAAACGTCTGGACAAACTGGTCAGGAAGGCTAGTTCTGTCCTCAGTAGAAGTATGGACCCTGTCAGAGCTGTGGTGGAGCAGAGGATGAGGAGAAAACTTCAGGGTATTTTGGATAATAAAAAACATCCCCTCCATAATACCCTGGCAGGACAGAGGAGCAGCTGCAGTGAGAGACTGATCTCTCTTTGATGCAGGACTGAGAGGTTCAGAAGGTCCTTCATTCTAGCCGCAATCGGAACACCCTGAATTTGGATGAATGAAGTATCTATCTATCTATCTATCTATCTATCTATCTATCTATCTATCTATCTATCTGTCTATCTGTCTGTCTGTCTGTCTGTCTGTCTGTCTGTCTGTCTGTCTGTCTGTCTGTCTGTCTGTCTGTCTATCTATCTATCTACTTCGTTTTGATTAAGAAGTAATTTATTCAATGATTACCAATTATCATCTATGATCTATATCATCATCCATTCATCAATTCTGACTGCTGTTGTGCAGCAGATCAGTGAGGCCTGACACAGCTTTATGGATAAGCAAGACTTTTGCACTGAGTGGCCCAGCAGATGAGGCTGGATGCAGCAGGAGGTGAGTGGATGGATGGTAAGTTGCATGACTGTTTTCTGAGCTCCACCGCCCAATTCTCTTGATGTGTCTAGACAGCCATGGGTGGAATGACAGTGAGAGCAGCCCAGTGCTGTGTGATTTCTCTCATACTGCTGGTTTTGACAGCATCCTCCCCTTCAGTCTCCTCTCTTGCTGCGACTGAAAAAAAATCAAAGCTTGGAGAGCTACAGTGACTCAGTTCTGTGTTTCACCTGTCTGGGTGTCAGTTGTGTAAGACAGGCTCTCTAAGTTTAGTCATTATCAAATTACAATCTGTAAATGAGTACAATATGACACTCCATTCAGCAGCGGAGCAGTTTGTGAAGATTTCATTGCAGAGATGAAAAACCTTGCAGGCTTGCTAAAGTGTGATCCTTCAGACTTTATATTTAACCTTATTTATGTCTTTTCATTTCCTCCAGATTCTGGTCCTTTATGGGTTGTTGTTGCTCCAGGTTATTACTGGTCTGTAATGCAGGGCAGAGACACTAGTGGAGAAAAGAAAGGTCAATAACTCATCAACTGTGACACAGGTGGTACAAAATAATCACTCAGCTATAAAAAGAAGAAACCATTGGATACTAAAAAGCAAATAGAACTCCTAAAACACTGTTTTTACATTATGGGATCAGACAAGAACCCAAGAATTAAATGGATTTAATTTTAATTAATTTAAATGTTGGGACCTTTCATTGAATTCGTCCAAGCAAAATTCATTTTAGAAGTTGTGTTGTGGTCCTATTCCCTGGTGGGCATGTCTGGCATCCTAGCACCTGGATCAGCACCTGATCTTCATCTGGGCAATCAGCGACAGCACTATTTAAGACCTGCTCAGCCTGCTGTTCATCGCCAGATTGTTGAATGCCCTGCGGTACAACTCTCGGCCTGAAAGATTCTTCCAGTGTGAATCACAGATCGTTAACCTGTGTGTTTTTTCCCCGTCAGAGATCCTGCCTACATGCCCGATTGCTGCCCTACCGCTTGCCTGCCTGCCTGCCCGCCCGCCTGCCTGCTCGCCTCTCTGTCAGCCGGTTTACCTCCCCGCTTGCCTGCCTGCTGACTAACCTATCTCCTGCATCCACCTTGGAAAGAACCCGAAGTCAGAAAGAAACAAATAAAGTATTGTTTGGAACTCCGAGCCGAGTCCGCATGTGAATGCCATGCACTTAACATCAGCATAACAAGTTGAGCAAAAAAGAAATTTGTGTTTGGGTAATTTCTGTGTGTAACACTGATAGGATAAGATAAACTTTATTTATATAGCGCTTTTCACAGACACAAGATCACAAAGTGCATCACAACAATAAAAACAGAAAACCTGCAACGTGTGAAAAAAAAAACCCCAGTATAAATACACAGCAGTGTCACCGAGTCTTTTTGGAGCTAAAATGCTTGCCTGAACAAATATGTTTTTAAGAGGTTTTTAAAAGTATCTACTGAATACAGACAGTGCAGATCCTCAGGAAGCTCCATCTATAGTTGGGGAGCAACAGGTTTAAAAGAACGGTCTCCCCGGGTTTTAAAATGGGTTTGTGGGACCATCAACAGGTGTTTCCCAGATGACCTCAGACTTCGAGCCGGACTGTAGGGCTTTATTAAGTCCTCAATGTAACTAGGGTCCTGTTGATGTAGGGCTCATAAAGTAAGTACCAGGATTTTAAAACAATATTTAACAGGAAGCCAGTGAAGAGACTTCAACACGGGTGTGATATGGGCTCTTCTGCTGATTCTAGTCAGAAGCCTTGCTGCTGAGTTTTGCACTGTCTGAAGACGAGCCAGTGCTTTTGTGTTAAGGCATGTAAATAAGCTATGGTTCTTGGCTTTCCCTTACAAACGGGAGCATGTTTGTAAGGATGATAGATTTCTGGGATGAGCATAAATGGCCAAAGCTACTTTGCCAGTGTTAGAGAGTTTATTCTGCTACTTACTCTAGTTTTTTTTTTTTTTTAATGAAATGGATGATCAAGGTCTGAAAAGTAATTTAATGCACTCATTAAACAAAAAGGAGCCTCAGCAGCATGTGGAAAATCCCCACACAGCCTCAACAGTCCGGCACCTCTCGTTCATGCTGGTCAGTCTCTTGGTCACGCACTGCTGTGGAATACTGTCAATCTTTGACCAGCATTTATCACAATTCATCTGATAGGGTCGTGATCGTCACTCTGGCACCTGTTGGCACTGGGGTTGAGGTCTGGATGGCCTTCCCATCTCTATATTCTGGAAGTAGTCTCTGATGAAGTCCACTTTTGGTATTGAACTTGGTCATCTTGAAGCATAGTTTGGTCCCACACTGCAGAAGTATGGGGTCGCCATTGGTTACAGAATCTCATCTCAGTATTGAAATTCGTTCTAGTGTAGACAAGCCCAATTACTCCAGATGCCGCTCCACACCATCACACTGCTTCCACCAACAGTTATTACCCGATCATGGTGCAATCTGCATTGTGTTGGCTGAGATTTGATGAGTTTTAATTTAGGGAATTAGAATATATACTCATACATGGAGCATAGTCAGAGGTTGCAATTCCTGGTCCAGAAAGTAAAAGTCCTGTCCTGCAGCTGTTCCAACCAGTCACCAAACGAGCTGAATTTAATGAGCGGAGCTTATTTGCCAGGTGAACGAGCCTGTTAGTGAAAACCATAGACTATATATGAAAGATAGACGGAGCCTTCAGCGGTTAGAAGTGAAGCCTATGTGGAAGTGCGTAAAACTGCAGTTCTCCCTTCATCCAATAGGGGCTGGCTGCAAAACAGAGCAAGTCCCCATAGACTCCCATGTTAAAAAGGCCAACTCCACGGCAGAAATAAACATGTTTACAGCCTGGTTCAAAAATCCATTTTTGGTTTGATAGGACGGGTTTACCTTCATGACAACTGTGAGGGGAGTGAATTTTTTTTCTAACTCGCCCGTTTAAAAGTAATTTAATCTCGAAGTTTGGCATATTTAGGGGCATGTCCTTTTGATTGACAGGTACCCGCTCTCCCGCCTGAAGTGAGAAGAACGTTGAACATTTTAGCCGGTTAACAACGTGACTTAGCTTTAGCCCGCTTACCTCTGTTAGCCGGTTAGCTCCTATTATCTCCAGGTTACCTTGGTTAGTTCTTAGCTACAGAAAGCTCGGAGTTCGCTTGATGTCAATCATCCACCATGACATTCACAGCCCCCTCTCAACTCCACCTCTTTGCCTATATTTGTATTTTACGGTCGAGATGACACGGATGCCTCTGCCAAGATGGTGTTGGTAAAAACCACCCACTGAGCTTCAATTCAGCTCTTCAGAAACCTATGGGTGACGTCACAGAGGTGCCGTCCATCTTTTTATATACAGTCTATGGTGAAAACACCTGTTCTAAATGTACAGGTAGATCCAAAAACATGACAGGACTTTTACTTTCTGGACCAGGAATTGCCACCTCTGTGCATATTATAATATGTATTTGACTGAACTTGTAAACGCCACTTGCAAATGCAACCTGCCACTAGGTCACTGCTGAAAGATGATGACATATGACACATGTCTCATAAAGGGGAAAAAAACACTGTGTGTCACTGTGTTTGGTAGTAACTTAACAACGCAGCCAAAATTAGCTGACAGATCCAGGTCTAAATTAGCTTACTGATGGTGTCAACAGAATGGCTTAGGATTAATCATGCTCTGAGGAGCATCTCCCAAAAGCCCTAGTCTCATCCCTATGGTGACTGTAAACCTCCAACCACCTGACAGATTTATAAGTTATACACATGTGCACACGTGAAGGAGAAATAGGCCTGTGTTTGCTGAGCCAATTAGCAGCATCGCGGAAGGTGATCTGTGTAAATATTACAGCCTCTCCTGAGACTGACGAAGACAGTACATGTGGACATGTTCTAGTTGGTCTCTGTAGACCTACCTGCAACACCAACTGCAGGAAGCTGTTTACCAACACAGCACGATTTTGGTCGAGAAAATCTCTGTTTCTCAAAACCTAGTAACTTATGTTAGTGGTATTTTAGCAATATGACTGTCATTTACTTCTCCCAGAAGAAAAAAATGTGGTATCAACCAAATGACATGTCCACCTCCACAATGTAGTCATGTCTTTTGCTTAGCCAAGATAAAAATCAGCCATTAGGCACAAATGGTACATTGATAAGAGTCTGTCTTTCATATTTTTGGTATGTTTGGACTGTCAGTTGCCATTATGGACCCTGTCAGCATCTTTTCTGTTTATTCATCACCATTGTTGTAGCTGCACAGACTGCTCACTGATTGGCTGTGTAGCGTATTATCATTAACGTTAACCTGTGATCCAATGTCGGAGCGACAATGGGTGTTTTAATTATTAATTCGCTGTGTCCTTAGAAAAGCGGATAATCTCGGGGCCCCACCCAGCCCTAAATTTGTTATACGGTCAGGCAGGGAATACTGTAATATGACAATGATATTTGTCTAATAACAGATAACCATCAGTCTCAAAATATGTTTACTGTAAGTTCTCGTCAGAGGGAACAAATCACTTCCTTAAAGATTGATCACGCTACCATTACTTCTTAAAATATAACACACTTTATTAAAAACCACACTGGTTAAAATCATCAGGCACAAATGAAATTAATAATGTAAACTAGAAATGGCGTCAGCAAGCATCAAATACTGAATTAGCCAAGATGAGGGAGAGAGAGAGAGAATGGAAGCTCGAGCCGAGCCAACAACAGAAATGTAAAATAAATTATTAAAGGTAAAGTTATGTAAGCAGCTTACATAACTTACACAACTAGGAAGATTGGAAAGATGGCAAGTTTAATGAAGTTAACTAAATATGTCAGGGTAGACTATCAGGCGGATACCGGGGGAATGGATTAAAAAAAGGGCAGCTTCTGCTAAGACACCAGTTGGATCGGAGACAGTGGAATAATGGGTCGGCCTTACTTCAGCGCCTTGGTGGTCGAGAACCCGAACCTTGGGTCCAGTGGGCAAGGATTCAGTGGTCGTCCTGATACTTGTCCAAAGGGGACCTCCACAGAAGTCAGGAGCTTGCCTGGAACCGCCTGGTTCTACGTCTGAAGCTGGACCCAACTCCGATTAGAATCCACGGGTCACGGGTGCCGGCAAAGTCCTGGGATCAGCTGGAGTAGTAACGTTCGGGTCGTCCGTACGTTACTGGTCACAGTCTTTGTGGGCCGGGAGAGCAGCTTCGACGGTGTGTCAGAAGCAAAAATTGTTCAGCCAGAATTGGATGAGTTTTCTGGTGTTAAGCAGTCGAGTGAGCGAGCTTACTTACTAAAAACGAACATGACGCCAGACGGACAAAAACACGACTAAAGCAAACATCAAACGAAAATTAAAAGAAAAAAACAAGAGAGAAACAAAAGAAAACGAGAGAGAAAAAACGAGAGCAGAAAAACAAGAGCAGGAAAAAACAAAAAGGTAAGAGAGGAAGACAAAAAAAGGTGAGTTCCGGGAAGACCCGCAGTTAAGTTTGCCGGCGCTCTGGGGCGGACTTTAGATTATCCAATTAGAGCGCAGGGTCAGGACATGGGGTCTGAAGGTTTGGTCAAAAATAAATTCTTGGGGAATTAAACTTAACATTTTTCCAACCTCAAAACATATCTATAAAATCCATTTGTAGATGAGAAGAAGTATGAATGATCCTTATAAACATGAACTTTAAAACAGTTGTGCTGCTGTCAAAAGGGGAAAAGGTTTGTTAACAGGTACAAGACATATCATCAAGACATTTCAAGACATTTCAATACAACAAGTTCTTACTTTGAGTCGTTAATAACAACAGCATATAATATGGATTTCACGGTGTATTTATTCAGCCTGAAATGCATATCTCAACCTGTTCGAGGGTGTCTGCTAGATGGTGCCATTGCTCCACCCAAGGAATCACAGAAATTAACTAACTTGTTAACTTCTGTGGATTTCACATCTGAAAAACGGTTAAAGTCTTGGATTAATTTAGAAAGGAAGAAGAGTCCATTTATCCAGGTGTGCTGAGGATACATCCATTATTTTATACAGTTTAGAATTCAGAGCTTAAAGGTTGTGCTCTGGAATTTGGTCTTTGTGTGCTGTGGATACAAAGGGACCTCCTGGGGTGATGGACAACAGGCTCAGGGTCCAACTTCAAAAGGGTGCCACAGTCTGTCTGTGTAGACATTTCCTACCAGGAACAAGATAAGATCAGCGGGGTTCCTGGTTTAAAGTGGAGGTCTGTCTACCCAGATTGAGATGGATCTGAAGTGGGGCTCCCGTTGAATAGTGTTCATTAATACGATTCATCCCATTTATCCACTGTCGTAATCTCATGCCTTCTGCAAATGATGTGGATCTGAAAAATATCACCCCTTATTATATCAGTTGCATTTTTTTTTTTTTTTTTTTACAATTTTTGTTGGTGAACTGTTGATTTACATCACAGATTACGTCTTTAATCAGTAACTTTAACACAGCAACAGTGGATCGATAAGTTCCCAGCCTTGCAAAAATCTGTCTTATGTCCAACCAGTGGTTGGTTGTTCATTACATTACAACAGCTTTAAAATGCTGAACTTTGCATGGTTTTCTCGAAATATTGTTTCATTTTCCATACAGTTTACAATGCATGTTATTTTGTTTTCTTGCATATTTATGTGAAAAGTGTCTATAGGTCGTCTCCCTGCTTGCTCCCAGGTGGTGACATTTTGTTGAATTATTAATGAGAACACAGCAAAGCTAGTTGTGTCTTCTTTCCCGGTATAGATCAAACACGTGTCGCCTTCTTTACCACACACAGAGGTGAGATCTGATTGGATTTTACTGAAACCTATTTATCTTTTTTAAAATATTAAATCAAGTCTGACTGGATCTTATTTTGGGTGAAAATCTCTTCCTTTTTTTCTAAATGGACACATGGATATATTTGTTTTATTTTTGTCCTCACATGTTACTCTCTATCTGGTTACTGTCACATTTTTGTTATAGAAATAATAAACAAAATAATGACAACTGTAAATGAATTGAAATAACACTGGGATATAAATGATAGCATGCACAAGTCTTGCCTAAAGCTCGGGTAAGGAAAACTGCAGCTTTCCAGGAGCTCAGTTAACATCTTTCATTGGATCCAACAGGTGCACTTTTATGAGTAACTTCTGTTCCAGTTAACCAAATAATGATCAGGTTTGTTTATAGGGGTGTATTCAGGTATGTTTGGTGAACTGAAAAAGACGAATAATAAACATTCACAGTTAGTCCAAATGCAGTGACTCTGGATAAGTAGGAAATTAATGCAATGACAACTCTGACAATAACAATAGGATGAAAAAAAGTCCAGAAAATGTCCACAAGAGACCTCTTTAGCAACAGGTACTATGAATAGAAACTTAGAGAATCTGGAGCTTTGTACTTACAAACTGGTGCTTTAGGAAATGTACATGATGTTGATTTAGAACCAGTAAAAATCTGGAGTCAAAGCTATAAGACCATTTAAACTCCTGTAAATGGTTTTTATTAAAATATACATGTTAGCATTATGAATAGCTTCAAACAGTAGCAACACGTAGATCTTTGTTTACTCAGACTAATAGGAGTCACCGATTTGGTACAGCATGGATAAATTCTCTTATGCTTTGAATGGAGAAAACTTTGGGTTTGTTACATCATCACATGTGGACAGCTTGATGTGTCTGAGCAGGGATATTTGCACAACACTGCTGTTAAATTATGTATAGCAATGAAAACAGAAAGCTAATAGTTAACTTAGCATGTCGCATTTTCTTCTCATTTACCATCTTATTCACGACTGACAGTTAATTCTGATCCACAGAGGTGCTGTCCAGGAGCATATTGCAGTAGCAGGTGGCACATTGGCTGAACAAGAAGTGAATAGATGGGAAAATTATTCTCCAGGGAATAACAGGAAGAGGATCCAACACCCATGAGTCTACTGTGAATCTGGATTCTTGTGAATGAGGTTTTTCAGTTTCCCCACAAAAAGGAAAGCTACAGCCTTTAATACCCCACTACCACACACACACACACACACACACACACACACACACACACACACACACACACACACACACGCACGCCTACACACACTTCAGGCTGCTTCTTCATCTTGTGCACAAGAAGTTAAATATGTGAAATGATTGACTTTGTGATCTGAACACCTGATATTTTAGTTTCTTACTCATGTCAGCTGATAAGCTCTTCAACATCTCTGCTTTAGACCAGTTAAGGCTGACAGATTCCACCCTCTTAACATCTTCAGCTCAGCTGCAATTTAATGGTAAATTATCAGCTGTATAAAATACACACACACACACACACGAATCGGGACATCAGTCTGTCTTTTCCAAAATTCTAAAAGAGTAGTGACTCAGAAATGAAATAGCAATCTCAAAATGTCAGAAAATGACAGCATTCATGACATGACTCACCATAACAACTGCAATTCAACACTTTCCATTCTCTACATTGTTCATTGTTGTTAAATCTGTCTAAGGTGGTGCTCATGGCTGAGACTGCACATTCATGGATATTAAAAATGGCAGGGAGAACTTGTCAGGAGATTTCAATAACTGCATTCAAACAATGAGCTTGTTGCTCGAACAGTGCTTTTAAATTTGTCATTAGGTGACAGCTTTGGTGCAATTAAGAGCTGAAATCTGCAGTGATCATTGTGTGTGCAACTTGTTTCTCTGCTTTAACGTTACCAGTTTGTTCTGTAAAACTGACTTTCTGTGCGTGAGCGTGCAGGAAGGTGATGCTGACCCTCATCTGTTTGATAAGTGTGAAATAACAAAGAGACACATAAGCTAGTAATCAAAGATATTTCTTCTTTTGCTAAATGTTCTCTTTAAAAAAATAAATCAACATTGCATATATGCATACAAATATAAATTATGTTTACATTTCATCATTTGTATTGCTTTGTACACACGAGGGGCAAAAATGGCGATAATGACAGTGATAGTGGCATTGTGAAAATGTATTATAATCATCAAAAAGACATAAGTGACACAACAGCATAAAGCCAACCAGGAAATTACAAACCTTTGTCATAAGGTGTTTTGTTTATATGTAACCATGGCAACCTGTAAAAATTGCCAATTATAGGGACAATTTTTATATTGTAAAAAGAATGTATTTCACCTCAATCTGTTATTGTTTAATTCTACATTTTGATTTTGTATATTTCAACTTAAGTATCACAGTTCAAGCCTCTCAAAGGCTCATGACTAAAAATGTATAATCTCACACTTAGCATGTAACATATACTTAACATAATTTTAACTGTTACTTGGCAATATTCACTAAATTATTAATCATTTTTATACTAAAATGAAAGGAGACACCAGTGATGACAAGAAACAAAGCCAATAATGAAGTAAACACTAAGCATAATAATGAGGAAAAAATTGGATTTAAGTAACTTTTGTTTTTAGAAACTGCTGCTCTACTGAGATTTGGACACAACCTGCTCTAGGTTTTACGGAGAATGATCTGGAAAAAAAAAAAGAAAAACCAAGTCAACAGCAGTTATCTTGATGAAAATGCTTGATTTAATTCAGTTCAGCTTTATTTATATAGCAGCACTTCACAACAATGTCGTCTCAGGTCACTTTACACACACATACATTCAAGTCAATTCATGATAAATAACCTAGCTAATAGAAATCCCCTGATTGTGATGAATATTGACTTCAATCCAACCCCCTATTGGGAGCATGCATAAGGCGACAGTGGGAAGGAAAAGTCCCTTTTAATAGGAAGACAAAACCTCCAGCAGAACCCAACTCAGGGTAGGCAGCCATCTGCCTCTATTGGTCGGGGTGGAGAGGACAGGAAAGACAAATCAAAATGCACCACAACAGATCTACATGCTCTGCATGTCAGATGTCCAAAGGGAAATGGGCTAATTGGTTGGAGATGATAGAAAGATTCTAACCAAGGTGTGCAGAATACCCTCTCTGCACACACATTAAACCTTGAAGCGTAGTAGCAGCCAATGATACCAGATGACAGTCAGCTAAGAACAGGAAACTTAAGCTACAATTCACACAGACTCATCAAAACTGGGCAACAATGACAGGAAAAATGTTGCGTTTTCTGATGAGTCTCCATTTCAGTTGCCACATTCAGATAGTAAAGTCAGAACTGGGTAAGCAACATGAAAGCATGAATCTATCCTGACTTGTAGCTTTGATTCAGACTGCTGGTGGTGTAGTGGTATGGCACACACTCGCCTCTTAGTACCAACTAAGCATGGTAGAAACAACACAGCTTGTCAGAGTATTGTTGCTAACCATGCCTGTCCTGTTGTAACCGCAGTGTAACATCCTATACCATTTACAACCAGCAGCATAATGCACCATGTCATAAAGCTCAAACCATCTCCAACTGGTTCTTAGAGCTTGACAATGAGTTCACTGTACTCCATTGGCCTCAGCAGTCACCAGATTTCAACCCAATAGTACAGCTTTGGGATGTGATGGAAGGGGGGATACTGTGTGATGCTACCATGTTTATATGGGCCTCGTTGAATCTTTGCTATATATATATATATATATATATATATATATATATATATATATATATATATATATATATATATATATATATTGGATTTTATAAAGTGGCATGACAGTGTACTTTTACATGTTTTAACCTTTACTGTTTTTTTGTTAAAAATACCTGTCCGACGTGTAAATGCAAAAGGAAAACATAGTCAAGGCCTAACATAGTCATGCTTTAAAAGGAACTGCTACAACAAATCTAAGTCATGTTTAGTCGTTATGTGTAACCATCTATCTGTAACTCCATCTTGCCCTTTTAATGAATTCTGTCACCAACCATTTGCTTTTAACTTTTAACCTAAACCAACTGCAAGTAACAAGACAGTAGCAAAGGGTTCATGAGTAAGTGGAAGGCAGAAAACCGAAGGGGCTGTTTGGTCAGATGGATCTCAGTCCAGTAGCTTTTTGCAGCTCTGTGATCAAACTAACACCAACATGCAGCCCTCTTCTCCCATTTGGAGTGTATATGGCTTTAAAACAACTTGTAAAGCATGTACTCCAGGCTTGTTTTTCACCATCAGTCACTCAGCCTGCAGGAAGAATGTGGTTGGGTGAAGTGTTTACAGAGTGTTAAATGCCAAAACTTCAAATAAATACTGAAAGCAGTAATCAGTAAATCCTCCCTATATTAATCAATCAAGCTCCCCCTTTAGGTTTATTTCTTCCTGTGATGTGGCACACTGAGTCTGCAGTTTGATTAAATTGTTTCTTTGGGAAGCAGATGAAGCCTTTTTCTTCACATTACAATTTGTGATATTCAGCAAAATTTTTCTCTCAAGGTCATTTTAAGCACACAAATAATACTAGGACACAGTCTCTCTACTGGAGTGCAGAGTAAAACCCGCCACCTCCTCGGCCCCGCCCAATCTGCCTCTCAGAACTCGGCATCAGTCACCTGAGGCTCCATTAAGCTGCTGTTTAATCCATCGGCTGCAGAATGAAGTGAAGCACTAGCCTATCGGGATTTGCAGAAAAGATGAAGCACCTCAGTCAGCTGAGTGTGTTGTCCTGCAGAGGACGACCTGCAGAGGACGACATGCAGAGGACGACATGCAGAGGACGACCTGCAGATGACGACCTGCAGAGGACGACATGCAGAACAAACAGTGCCTTAGGTTGTTATAACTGTGTTTACCGTTCAAAAGATGAGGTCAATAACTGGGTAAATAAATTTAAAAACACAGTCAAAAACCTAAAGGTTGGTGGTAAAATCCTTTGCAGGAGTGTGTATAAAAAGGTAAAGTACACCGAGATGCAGATACAGTAGACCAGGTTTGGTTCCAGGATGAACCCATAAAATATAGAGGCAAAGTGCAGAAATACAGTTTCACTTTTAATTACACAGTTGATGAAAAATGACACTATAATATAAATTAGTCTTCCAAATTAAAGTCTCTTAGCTTAAACAAGAGCAGCTTAAGAATGGGCATGGCAGCTAATCAGAACCAAGCAAAAACATCACTGTGCTCCCAACTAAATAAAGTCATTATTTTACTGGCAATGGGACAAAATGTAGCATCAATGACATTTCCAAGAAGTTGCCTGATAATTTTGCATATTTAAACACATTTTTTTGTAAGATAAGAATTTCTTTGCACAATGTCATGTAAATGTATTTTCTCCTCTAAAAATAAAAGTTACCAACATAATAAGGTGAAAAAATGTCACACAAAGATCCCATTCTAATCCAATCCACTTTATTTATAAAAAACATTTTTAAAAACATAATGTCTCCAAAGTGCCGCACAGAGTTAAATATCACTAAATAAAAATAAAGTGAAATAATAATTTTATTAAAATAATAAGAACAGGTAAAACAATTTAAAATAAACACATACTCTATAAAATAGCTAAAAAGAAACAAATAAAAAAATCTAACTTTCAAAGTTCAAAAAGGGTTTCGGAGGAAGTTTGCTTATCCAGTCCAAAACCCTTTTATTAATAACAGCCTAAATATTGATACTTTCACAGAATTTGTGAATATTCAAACACATTACACACAAACATTTATTTTCTTTTTTGTTTTTTCCTCTCTCCATTATCTCTCTTTTTTCTTTTATCTTCTTTTCCATCCTCTTTTTCCATTGTCTCTTTCCCTCTCATCTGGTCCAGCAGTTATAAGCAGACATAACATTTTTATGATGTAAATAAAAAAATAAAGAATAAAATTTAAGAATTAAAGAGAACCCTTACATCAAAAAGCTCCTCTTGGAAGAATAAATTTGTTCAGCACAATACGACAGCTGCCAGGGTACTGGACAGGACAGGTTAAAAAATAATAGATGCGATGCGATGAACTGGCGAGCTGTCCAGGGTGTACCCTGCTTTTCGCCCATAGACAGTTGGGATAGGCTCCAGCTTCCCCGCGACCCTGAATGGATTAAGCGGTTTAGAAAAATGAATGAATGAATGAAATAATAGAAAATAATAAATAGTAAAAGAACAAATAAATAAATTAATAACAAACACTCTCAAACTAAATGATAATACAATTTTCATTGCTTTTAACAAATATCATTATTAGCCTATTTGTGAAGTGATACTTTAAGATTTTTAAGAGATTGTGTTGTGTTGTACACAGGTTTAGATTCACCATGAAAAAAGAGAAAAATTCCCTTAGGCTTCAATGCTTTGCTGTGCTTCGCTTTTCTTTTCTTCTGAGCTGATAAATCATTCTTCCAGTATTACTCCAAATATTACACTGAACAAATTGACTAAATGCAGCAGAGCATTGCTGGAAATTTGAACTGCAAACAAAATGATTAGAAAAACATTCAGCTCACTTCCCTTGCAGCTGAAAAACCTGTCAGCTCGGTTTTAATGTTCAAACTCCCAGAATCTCAGTTGGAAATTTTATAAACTTAAATGAGAGTCTTGAAAAGATTCAAGAAAAAAATTATGTCATGTTGCAATTTATTTAGACTTAAATGTTCTGAAAATACATCAGAAGCAACTCAGATTATAGGATAATGTAACATGACAGACTCGACTCAGAGGAAATGTCCCGAATCGCCATCTTTGCTCCTTGAACAAGTTTAGCTAAGATTCCAATCAGTGATTAAGAACTGCTGTTTCCTGATGTTATACCTGCCAGCTATAAAGTTAATCTAACTCTGTAAATCTCAACCTCAGAATGACTGGGGAGAAAAATTGAATTTTTACAATTTTAAATCTTTATTTCACCCTTTAACAAAACCTGTAAAAAAACAACAACAAACAAACAAAAAACAATTTATTGTTTTGGTATTTCCTACCATTTATTACTACGTGATAGCTCAAAAACATTGTAGTGTGTGCTTCCTCCAGGGTGCAGACCATTATATTATGATGTACAACACAGATTTAAGTTATGTTTTTACTATAAAGTGATGAAACATTATTCAGAAACTGTATGTATGTCTGGCTTTAGAAGGTTAAGACATTTGTTCCTAAACCTTTTCTGCAGGGTCCATCTTTCCATCTATGTTAATGTACGTTTACAACAACACGTACAAAGAAAGTAGTCTTTAGGTTACTGGTAGCTACTTCAATAGTTACTGTTAAAACTATATCAGTGATGGAGGGAAGTAATTGCTCTGCTGCTGTGTGAGGATTTTTAGACTTGTAAACTATAAATTTAATTTATATGAGGTGATTTGAGCATTTGATGAGAAGGATGCTGCTTTGTTCTCCTAACCGAGTGAAGTTAGGAAAAACAACAAAGTGTTTAAAAAACCTCTAAATGGTTCTTCAACAAGCCAATGTGGTGAAATCTAATGAAAACATTTTGTAAATGATGGTCTGGGTGTGAAAAAAAAAAAAAATTGTAAAATCAAACCCTTTGTGTCATTAGCATGAGAACCCAGATGCAAAACAGCCTGCTCCACATATTATTCTCATACGGAGACGTTTTGTTTTTTACCCTGCAAGGCTCTGGAGATAAACTTCTCACTTTAACATAACAAACTAAACATATGAAACCAAGTCAAAGAGGAAAAACAGCCATCTGTTGTCCTCTTGCATACTGACAAAGACAACAGTGGAAGTCAGAATAGGGGGACATGAAAAGCTCTGCAAGTGCAGCATATGAGACGAATCAGCACAAATATAAACACTCAGAGCCAAACGGCAGACTTTTTTCTTTCTCTCTTTAAAATACAGAAAGCTTTTGTTCAGGTTGACAGTACAACATACACTTTGTTAGTCTACATTCTCAGATTTGACGCTTTCTGCTAACGGCCAGTGGAAAATATTACATATGTTTTCTGGATCAACACACCCTCATTATAACTGTGTTTGACAACTCAGTTCAACTTCAGGCTTGTACTTTCTCATATTAATGCCATTCTCTGTTTATCGGCTTCTTTTTTCTATTTTCTATTAAAAAAAAAAAGCAAAACAAACAACACAGGCGTAGGTTTCTGAATCACAAACTCTGTTACCTTCATTCAAGTCTTTTCATAAACTGTCACCACCATGTAAGATCTTTATGTATTTTTAATACAGACTTTTCAAAGTGGAGTTTTGTGAGTATCTTCACTAAAAAGATTCCGCACCTTAAAATATTCTGTCATGCAAGCCTTATTTATTTCTTCAGATGGACATTTAACAAATTCAGAGGTGAGAGATCCTGCAGAGTCTGAGTTTACCTTTAAGGCTTTCTCATACTGTCATACATTCAGCTAGAAATGCCAGGAGTGCAGTGGGCTGCTCCAGAAAGCAGGTTATCTTGAAACCTTTCCGTTCCAGAAAATGAGGTAAGTTGAGTCTTTTATTCAAATCAAATCAAATCAAACTTTATTTGTATAGCACTTTCCGTGCTGAAAGGTGGAGTATGTAAGATTTTCAATATTTTCAAAATAAATTAACTTGAAAAATAACTACAATCATAATTAGATAGCTTTTTAAACATGTAGGTTCCAGTCTGTCCATATTTGGTGCGTTATTAAATTACAAGTTTAATTAATGACAAATACCCTTCTTGAATGTTAACCAGTAAAAAAAAAAGTACTTTTTTCCACCAGTAGGGTGAGTATAAGCCCATTTATTGCAGAGCGGCTCGGAGCTACAGCTCACAAGCGATTCCTGCCCTCATTGGAGCTGGCAAGGAGGAGGGGTGAGGGGTGAGTTTTGCTCATTACTGCCAAACTGTGGTCATTTGTGGAGGTAGCAGTTTTGTGGTTTTGCTCACGACCTGGTGTTTGCCACCTGGTGGTGGAAAGAATCGCTTTGAAATCTTACATACGCTGCCTTTAAAAATAATACAAAGTGCTTTACATTATAAAACAATTTACATCAAAACACACAGACACATACACCCATAGTCCCCTTTCACCCACCCACAACCACCCTCACCCATGCCCTATTAGCCCAATAACAGTTAAAAGCGCATTATAATGATGATAGCGCAGTCTGTGCAATGAACTGCTTTGCTAGCAGGTTCATCATAAAGAAGCCCTGCGTTCTACATGTGTCTTCCTGCCTGAAGCAGCGGTCAGACATGGGTTGTCCGTAGTCCACAGATTTAGAAGAGTGATTAATACACAATGATTTTTAACATGTTGGACTGTGAGGAGACCCCAGGGCAGAGCTGGGACACACAGGGAACAGGGTGTCACTGGAACGGTTGTATTACCAGGATGAGGAAGGTTTTGTGTAAACTATCAGTCTTGTAACTCAAATTAGAAAAAATGAAAAATGGGCTCTTTGTGATTTCTGTTTTCTAAATCAAAGAGATAAACATGTTAACTGACTTGTTGACTGCTCTTTTAATGACTGAGCTTCAGTGGGACAGAGAAAGATGGATTAATTCCTTAATTTCCTTTAGGCTCAGAAAGATATCTATCAGGTTTAAATAACCTTAAAAAATCTTTTGTGTGTCTCAGTACTCAGCTCATGTTTTACAATTTCACATCAACACAGCCTCTGGAAAATTTACCGAACTTTTCCTTGTAAGACTGCAACTTATTCTCCTTTGGCTTCTTTCATTCAATCAACAGACTATGTAAATGTAGCAAAACGCAGCAGTGCTAACAGGAGGGGAGAATTGGGTTTTAATTGGCTGATACGCTCATTCAGAGGGAGGGGAAGGAATGGCAGCGCTGTCGCCAGCTAATGAGGGCCATTCATGTGCACCTGTCAGTATTCAAAGCCTCCAAAGTTGGAAATTAAATTGGTTCATTCAGAAGAATGTAGAAAATTTAAGCACATATCTGATCACTATAACTACGTGAAGCTACTATTATGTCATTAGTTGCTAAACTTCATATTGTCCCACAGCATGAAGGGGGAGAATAGAAAAGCTTAATGAAAGATGATAAATTGGAAAAGCTATTTCAGGAGGTTCTGATTTCTGAAGTTTGAAAATAATCTTCCACACCAGCTGGATGGTAGAGTAAGTTTTCCCAAAGGCTGGCAGGAGGTAGATTATGTTTCAGTCTGTCATCAGGATTAAAAGAGGAGTTAAAGATGTATGAGGGATAAAGTAAAATTCCATTAAAATGTCAAATTTGGTTTGTCTGAATGATGGAGAGACGCCTCCTCCTGAAGTCTTAATCTAATTACATGCAGATCTGTTTTCAGATTGGTGGAGAAATGAATGCCATCTTTCATTGTGTGACTATCCTTCAACTCTGCGCTGCTTCAAACTCCACCTTGATGTGCATGGTGTTGATAAATGTGATCATTTTTACAGCTCTGGTTCTGAAGCACCAAACTGTGCCAGATTTGAACTTTTTTATTTATTTATTTACTATATTTTGTAGCTTAGAACAAAATTTATTGATGTTTTAAGATTTTCTTTGAACATAGATCCTCTAACAAATAAGCAGGAGATGATAATGTCTGAGGGTGTTGTAGTGGCTGAAATTCTTTTAGCTCTTCGTGTCATTTCAGGATTGTCACCACTGAGACAGAATAAATCCTGTTTACTTTGAGTCTTCAGGCAAACAATCATGTAGTTGCATAGCAACCACTGGAAATGGAATGGAGAATAAGTTGACCTATGCATTGTGAGACTCCAGCCAACCTGCGCCCACTCCCACATAAACAGATGAAGGAGACACAGAGCTTTTTAGTGGGACTGCTGAGTGTTATATAAGAGGTTTGGCGAGTCCTGGTAAGTTAAATCAAGATTGAACCTTTTGATCCTTTTTAAAAAAGGGTCATCCTGCAGTTGCAGGATGGATCATGTGGCATAAAAGTTGTGAAAGCAGAGAAAAATCACTAGATGGCAATGTTTTTTTTATGTTTTACTTTTCAAACCTACTTGTACATTACTTTTGGCTTAACACATATGCATTTATAAAAAAAAAAAGGTATTTTGTCATTTGTAACCTTGATCATTTTTTAAATATCTAAACTAAATGACAGAAAAGTTGAGAAGCTAAATGACTTTGGGAAAATGCTGGGCTTAGTCTCAGTGGTGACAGCAGTGGAAGTCCACAGCAAGAAATGTGGGAGACAATTAAATGAATGCAGCAATGAATATGCAATTAAAAATCCTCTTGAATTTTGCCCTCAATAATAACAAGCTGACAAGAACTGTATTACGCTAATATGCACTGTAGACACGTTAATGTGAACTTGCCTCCTTGTAAAAGTGGTCTGCAGTTTTCTTTCTGCATATCTCCATCTAACCTCTCTTATTCAAATCAAATGAGTTTGACCTGCCGAGGCAGCGAGGAAGGTAAAAAAAACAAAAAAACAAAAAAAAACAGGGTCTGGATTTTCTATTTGAATGGTTTTATGTAATGTACTATTGTAATTATCTCATTCATGTCTTCTCTAAGAACGGATCACTGCTCAGCTCTGTCTAATGCAACACACAAAGCTGGCTGACACTGCAATGTGCAGTAACACAATATATTTTAACTGAGACTTTCAAGAGCAGATGTGGAACTCTGTGTTAAAATTAATTCATTTATATTTATCATATTTTTGGAAAGATTTTCTTTGAAGTTTAAAGAGGCAAAATGTCTGAATCTGATGACTCTCAGGCCTGAAATGACAGCATGGCAGTTTATTATTGGAACTTTTCTGCAAAAATAAAAAGTTTGTCTTTATAGCAGTAAAAAAATGCCTTCTGAGTTTCATTACAGTGGTTGCATGTCATTTTCTTGTTTTACTGTTGCAGAGGAGTGTATATAAATATCTATAAAAACAGGTTTCTGATCAATTTCTTCTCTTAAAAGGTTGCGTTTAAATGATGGATTGACATTTAATTATGTGTATTGCAGACTGCAATCAGTTGAATGCAACTGAATGACAGACAATTATTGATTTTATATTTGAATTTAAATTTGATTTTTGATTTTGTTTGCAAAGATTGAAGACCTCGAACAACTCAGGCAAGTTTTTAATAATATTAGATCAATATATTGGTCATCTTTGTTTTTAAACCTTTATCCTGTACTGTCCTAGAGCAGTTAGCTTGAACGTGTCAGTACTGGAGTGTAAGGGTATAAAAGTTCATGGATGGTGGGGTGGTTGAAGATTTGTACAATAATGCCCTTAAAATATATAAATTGATCCTGAAATGAATTTTAAACAACTGTTTATGTGATCATGCCATTTTTTAATTTGAGATGCTGCAAGTAGAAGCAAGTTTTCTATATGCAAAGGGGCAAACAAACACTGAACTTTTCCTGTTAAACTGACATTAGCTTTCCAGATGAATTTGTTTTCTTGTTACTGTGCTGTGAAAATCATCTGGTCATTCAAAAAAACTAATTTATTCAAACAATCTCCGGTGCTAAAGTCATGCTAAAGTTGACCAGCCAGTTTGAGCAGTTTTGCCACTGTTATTCCTGGATCTGTGATCATGCTACCATGACAAGATCACATTTAATTTGATTAAATTAAATTCTGTTTTATTTGTATAGCTCAACTTCACAACAATGTGAACTCAGGGCACTTAATAGACACATCAATTCAAGCCAATAAGAAATAGATCAAGAAAACTAACAGATTGTATTGAATCTTGCTTTGATTCAATCCCCCATCCTGAGCATGCATGAGTCAACGTCACATGACTTTTTACTTGCTTTTAACAAAAGTACAAATTTCCCGGAGCTGAAAAGTTCATTGATATGCTTCTAAGGATAACTAGTGGGCTAGCAATATGATTGCTCATTTCAGTTAATTTATTAGGGGAAGATGACAGCAAAAACAAATGATCCCCATTAATCTTCACACCTGGTTCCCACCATAACTGTTCACCAGTTCCCTGAATGTCACACCTGCCTGGCATTTCATCTCAACAGCCAACCCCACCTGAGCCCACCCCACAGAGCATAAAAGCCAAAACCTGTAGAGTGGGTGGTACTGTGACACACTTAGCCAGACATGATATCTTGGCTATTTTTATTTTTACTTTTTATTTACATGTATACTGACTTCATTTAACTTTCTCTTACTTGGGTTTTATTGTCACGGTTTTTTTTTTTTTTAACCTGTTTTACTGTGTTTTTACCTGTTGTCCCCATAGTCTTTTCTTTTAAACCAAAGATTTTTGATGTTTTGATGAAGATGTTTTTATTGATCTTATTTATGCATACTTATTATTAGTATGCATATTTTGTCAGCACTTTGGTCAACTGAGGTTGTGTTAAATGTGCTATATAAATAATATTTGAATTGAAAATAATTTGAACTGCTGAAGAGGTCCATAGATGGTTATCCTTGCACTACTGTGTCAGAAATATCTTAATTTGATTTGTTGAAAATTTTTTTAAGGGCTTGAAATAACTGTGTTAGTTGTTTACAGAAAATATTTCTTTTCAAAACGTTTCAAACTAGTACTGATAGCAGTTTCATCCCAGTTTATTGTCATCATCAAAGTCAGGGGTTCATAGTAGCAGTTTTAGTAAATGTCACTTTCTTCTTCTGAACATTCAGTGGTGTTAGCTTTATTTTAGTACAAAAGTAATAGTAAGGTAAGGTTTACGCTGATGTGGTGCTAAGCAGGTTGGTAACATAAATACTAACATTAGGCTTTTATATTACATTTTAAATGTTAGGTATACATCAAAGTTACAATGGTGCTGCCATTGATTTGATTCTGCATGTGGATGTATCAGTGTGTGAGTACGTTGTAAATCCTAGGGTATAGCATACACAACACAGGATCAGTCGGATATATCTTGTAAAAAAAACAATAAAAGAAAAGATTCTTCATTCATTATCCAAACCGCTTAGGCTGATGAGGGGTCATGGGGAAGCTGTCGCCTATCCCGGCAGTCTTTGGACAAAAGCCAAGATACATCCTGGACAGCTTGCCAGTCCATCACAGGGTTAAGATTGTTAACAAGTGTTAAATTACAAGTCCAGGTTGTGTCTCAAATCACTTAAAATGCAACTTAAGAGAGACTTGAGTTTGTCTCCCATATATCCAGGAACAAAACTGTCCAGGAACACCACTTCCTGCTTGGCATCTAAATGACCAGTATACAAAGAATTGCAATGATCTACATCAGAAGCAAGAAAAAATGTGAATTATTCTGTCAAGTTCATGTAAAGGGAGGAATCATCTAAATGAAAAACTTACTGAAAAATTCCAATTAGACAAAACTATGAATTTATTGGCAGGTGACACTGACATAATAAGTATGAATTAATCATTTACAATTTGTTTTTGTTTCTTCGACTTCTTCCCATACATGAATGTACACTTCTAATACAGCCTTTACAAAAGTCTACATAAAAGCATTTCTAATAGTATATGTAAGCAAGTAGAGCAGATCAACTGCAAAACACAAAAGATGAAAGTAAACTTTATTAAAGCTAATCTTAAGGAAAGCATAATGAGAAAATAATGGGACCCTATATGGAGCCTTGAGGTACTCCATAACTAAGGCAGACACTGTTAAGCAATGTAGAGAAACTCATGATAGAAACTACTTTAAGCTTTAAAGCCTGGTTATGTTAAAAAAAACATGTTGAGGGGTCTTTAAGAAATTTCTTTTCCTTTAAGAAATCTACTGTGTCAGGACCATTAATCAAGACTTCTGCTAAAGATGAAACAAGCAACAATAACCTGAAAGCTGATAAAATAGGCTTAAAGGCAAAACCAGTGTGAGGCTGAACTAAAATCAGTTCCATTTAACAACACAATGGAAAGACACATTATTTCCTGGTTAGTAGCTGGCAGCAATTCAATTAAATTACTTCATGGGATTTTAAATGAGCCAACTCAGTGAGCGCAGAGAGGCGTCTGAATACTGAGTGAAAAAGAGAGATAAGTAGATAAATTTTTCATTTAAGAAATGGTTTACAAGGCAGAATAAGTCCAATTAAGCTTGTCTGCTCCTTTTGCACCTCATGCTGTCATTCTTCTTCTGAACTGTACTTTTGTCCAAAAGGGGATTTTTTTGAAAAACAAGTCAACAATATGTTTAATAAATGTTTTATTTATTTATTTATTTTTTTTTTAACAACAGACTAAAACAGAAAAATATAAAATGCTAGAAATAAATGTGGTTGTATTCCATTTAGAAGATAACATCATCACTTTCTGATTTCATCAGGCACATCTGCATAATCAGAATAGAACATATTAAAAACACTCAGCTTGATCCTGTTAATTGTAAGCAGATTCTAAAATATTTCACCATGATGAGTTGGTGACAAAAGCCTCAGGGAGCGATGATTTCATGACAAGCTCTTCAGAAGCTGATAGCACATGCAGCACGGCTTCAATAAGTCATTATCGTTGCATCACCTCCTTCAAGTGCCAAGCATGGCCTGGAAAACATCTCTTACATTGTCAATCTTTGATCAAAGCGGCTACCTAGACTTTAAATAAACTAGGTCACTCATCTCTTGATCTGCAATGTTTACTTGTGGATTTTTTTAAGCATATTTCACAATCTGAGGATTTTTTTTCCCACCACGCAGGAAACATGGCTCCACCTTCCAAAACCATAAGATGATTCTGCTCACATTTTTTGATTCTTGCTGTGTGCGTGCACTTCTTGTGTTGAAAATACAAAACCCTGCATGATGATTTGCATAAGATGGAGAAGCACTACATGCAAGCTTTGAAGTTCTTGTCCCTTCCCATGGTGATCTCTGCTTCCATGATAATTATGTGAACTCATGTTAAGCCGCAGCGTTGCCTCATAAGATACATTTTCAGGCAAAGAGATTAAAAAACATCATGAAAATAAAATGAGTCCTTGCATTTGAACTTTTAAGCACAATTTGCTGCTTTTCAGCAAGTCTTTATGCAAAAACTTCTCTGTCATTGTTTGCTGCTTTGAAATATTAATTCTCACTGGTATCGTTTTAAATACGGCTCGATTTACTCTGTTCACGGAGGATGCCTCTTTATTGCAACCCCATTATTTAACCTTAAACTTTAACAGCTCAGGTGTTTCTTCATATTCAACATGTCCTTCACATCTAAAACAGCACATAGAGGTCTCTGTCTGGTAGGGTGTTTTAGGGTGGTACATCTGAATTTACATTACATGAGGATGAGTTAGCAAACAATTTAATACCTCTTCCCCTTTTTCATCCATCTGCCAATGACATCAACCTGCATGTTGTGTGCATTGCGGCAGAAGTAGAGATCCTGAGCCAGACCTGACAGAGATACACTGTTATTGTGATGGGGTTAAGACATCTGCCTGAAATGATTCACAGGTTGTATGCAACAGCAACTTAGAAAAGAGATTTGACTGTATCAGAGATTTTCTTGCAGCTTTGATATTATAGCTGCCCCATCCCTCATCCCCACCTTGGATCAGGGGGACAAAGCACATTTATTTAAATAAAGAAATCACTCTCTCCTTTGTCACTATTTTGCTGACTTCAGGATTATGTCATTGCAGGTGGAAGTCAGACTTTTCGGCATTAACCAACTTGTCATACAGCAGAGGAACTGCATGACATGATTCTGGTAGACCTCACAGCCTGCAACCCTCTCAGGATGGTAGAATTTTAGCTACATGGGGATAATTTTCACGAACAGAGCAGGATGTAGGCGGATCATGTTTCTGAGAATTTGCATGCAAGAGGAGCATATCGAGTGGGTTTGTTATAGAGAAGAAAATTTGAATGCAAGAAATGAAATAATCCTGCAAAAATCCTTGATGTTTATTTTTTTAAATGTTTCAGGAAGAGTCAGGATCACTTTTGGGTAGTTTTGTTTCCAACCGAAAGGAAAATTATTTTATATTTCTGCAGTGAAAGAGAATAAAACACATATCAAGTAAAGAGCACCTATTATATGAAATGAAAGGATGTTCTCAGTGGATTTTTCTTTGAGCGACAGAGAAAAAGCCTCCATCACCTGTCAGGCGGGTACATTGGGGCAGAGATCTGTACTATGTTTAGCTGAAAGGTGACAGCCCAGAATGGATGAGCTGTGACTGTCATGCCGGCCTGATAGGTTTTACATTTAAAATGGTAATTTAATACCATGGAATACGTGCGATGTAGCCATGGAGGTGAGTGTATGTCTCAAGCTGTTTACTTATACCACTTAATTTCAGGATTACACCGTACAATATATGCAGAGAAACATTTGATATTTCAGAATGTGCATATGAGGGCGCATCAAGTCTTTGACAGATAAAAAATGGTTTGAAAATGGACCTGAGAAAGTTTCATTATCCAGAGAAATATGGTTATTAAATTTAACCACAGCTCATATTTGCTTGAAACTCTCCTAAATGATTGTTTTGGAGGGCAACAAAAAAAAAAGCTGTACCTGTAGTATTAGCATACACTGCGTGGCCAAAAAAAAAAAGCTGCCACCAAAACAATTCGGTCATGCAGTCTAATATTTCGCTGGACCGCCTTTAACTTTGATTACGACAACGTTTGCTGTGGCTTTGCCTCACTAATCTTCTGTTATGTGACAAGGTTTATTTCCATTTAGTGTTGCATAAATTTTTTCACTAACATCTTGTATTGATGGGAGAGTTCGGACATTGTGCACAACCTTTTCAAGTATATCCCAAACGTTCTCCATGGGGTGAAGGTATGGACTGTCTGCTGGCCAATCCATGTGTGAAAAAGATGTCTCATGCTCCCTGAACCACTCTTTCACAATTTGAGCCCATTGAATCCCAGAGTAAGCACCAGATGTGCTCAGGTAGTCAGATGTGCTTGGGGCCTGCACCTGCTGATGACGTCACACTATATGATTAGCTGGATGTTGGGTAGATGATTATGATTGGTCCAGACAACTTATGGAAGCAGTTTTTCCAGCGAAGTGCGATTGTAGTTCTTCATAGGAAACATGGACAACTTTTACAATGAAATCTATCATTACATATCTAAAGGGACAAATCACCGGTCAACCATCACCTCTAAAACTCCAGAGAGCAGAAAGGCCACCATTCAGAAGGCATAAAAAAATTACGCAAATACAGTGGAGACTTCACATTAATGTTAGCAAGTACTTATGTATACACCCATAGTTAATAATGATTAAATGAACAGTGGTATTCCTACCAGGGCAAGCTCCGCTTGGTGGCATTTTAAAGGGGTGCTATCATGGTATTTGGAGTTTTCTGAGCTTTCTACAGTGTTACAGTGTTGAATCCTCATCAGACATGTGAACGGCACTGTTTTTTATCACCTAAATGCATGTTTGAGTTTGAGTTTGAGTTTCAGCACTCTTTCCGTTCGGTTTCCATGGTGACGAAAACGCGTCGTTTTAGAGAGTTTTTTCTACTTGGAAATCCTTGTGACGTCCCGGGGGATAAGGTTCAGTGATTGGTTACCTTCTACTGGTTAACAAGGGCATGTACAAATACATCAGGCGGGTGGAAAACGTAGGATAAAGTTATTTCCAACGATGGCTGGTGAGTTTACCAAAGAGAGACATCCTGCTGCATTCATTGCTGTGGGTTGCTGTTTTCCACTTCATTTTCAGGGTCTGATTCAGGTTCCAACATGTAGGGCTGAATGCTATGTGTTGACATTGTATTTTGTTTTTTATTGAGTTCATATTAGCCTAATCCTTCTGTTTATGAGATGTTACCATGACGGCGAAAGCAGGTGCGGTGTGCGCTCCCGATGTAGTGCAGTGGCGGGAGGCGGGGCTTAATGCGGAAGAGTCTCAATCCACTCGTTTTGCCCACAGGCTGATCTGACAGCCTACGGAGAGGGTTGGTCTGAAGTAGATAAAGCGATTTGTGACAATAACTCGATCAATCCCAGCCCTTCTGGTCTCAGAAATAAAAATAAATTAGCCTGAAATGCACATAATAGTTCAACTTTAAGCACAAGCATCAGTGGGGAAAATAGGTTTAGGTTACCAAAAGAACTGTAAAACAAAAGCAAATATATCTATTTATAAATAAGAGATCCAAAGCACAATTCAGGCACAGACCAAGCAGATCTGACTACCGGAGTACATCTGGTACATTAGGGAAGAAAAAAGCTGTTGATGGAATATCCTGCTCATTCAGTATAGTCATGTTTCATCTGACCTTATTCATGGGAACATATTGTTGCTGAACCTCGGCCTGACCAACAGCAGCAAACCCAGGTCATAGACTGCCTCCACATGTTTGTACTGTAGACATCAGGCATGATGGCGTGCATCTCTTCATCTGTCGCTCTTCTTACCCTGATGCTCCCATCACTCTGAAGCAGGGGAAATCTGGACTCATCAGACTGCATGACCTTCTTCAATTACTCTATCTTTCAATCTTTATGCTTCGTATTCTCTCTAGAGTTCCCTCCAACCTTTGCATCCGGAAATGTTCTTATTTTCACAGTTAAACATAGCCCTGATTACTACAATTGTTTTTTTTTTGTTTTTTTTTTTTTACCACGCAGGATTTTTTAAAAACACATTTCTTCCTGGATAAACTTCCCCACTAGCCTACCAGTTTGTAATAATGTGTTGGACAGTTCTAGTAGCATATGGTAAATGGTAAATGGACTTGTACTTCTATAGCGCTTTTCTAGTCATACAGACCACTCAAAGCGCTTTACACTACTTGTCACATTCACCCATTCGCACACACACTCACTCAACACACTCATACCCCGATAGGCACATCGGGGGGCAGTTTGGGGTTCAGTGTCTTGCCCTAGGACACTTCGGCATTTCAGGGGAAGCCTGGAATCGATCCCCCAACTTACCAGTTGAAGGACAACTGCTCTTCCTCCTGAGCTACAGCCGCAACGTTCTTGCTTTGTCTGTGTTAGAGCCATGTAAAAGTTATGCTTATTTTGTGTGTTTTTGTACATAATATTATAATGGATCCATATTTTGTTGTAATAAGTAATGTAGTATTTATCCTGCTGTGGAAAATTTAGCTAGGTATTGTATAGTTTTAATAATATTTTTGTCTTTTTATGTTATAGTTAAATTGACTATTTTAGGCTCCTTTTAACGTCCTGGATTAGGACCATGAAGAGAGAGTGCGCTGCGGAGTGCGCATGTTCTGTGTTTTTTGTAAATGGAGCAGGACGAGGAGCTACAGTGTTTCTGACCGCATAGAAGAAAATAATTTTTATATTTTTGTTTGTTAAAGTAGTTGCAGTAGTTTTGTGGACGCAACATGTAAGTTTTTCTTTTTTATTGTTTGTTTAATAAACGGAGATAATTTTTGTATCCGTTTGCTTCGTTTTTGCCACGAGTCAGAAACCTCACGTCCTGCAAGAGTGTTCAGAACAGTTTCTATTATGTTTACGTTACGTTGCGACTACAGTCTGCTTGATGCATACCAATGATTTGACCCTTCTTAAACAGACGAACATTTTTTTCACAACCCCAGGATGTGTCTTTTGACATGGCTGCTAAAGAAAAGACAAGCTGTTCATTGCACCGGTTGGGGTAAAATAACTACCAGCTGAAAGATGATCATGCAGTAATTATCCAATAGTAGGCTTGTACCTATTTGCTTTGTTAAATCCAGGCAGCGGGTCATTTTTTTGGCCAGGCGGTGTATGATAATGTAACAATTTTGTTTAATATCAGCACTCAACAGACCCAGAGCCACATTGTCATTAATTTGTTAATGGAAATGAACTTGTCTGCTCCTTTTCTGAATGTGTGCCCTCATATTCAATCACTTTTACCTCACTTTTTTGAAAATACTGATGAAGCTACTTTTCTCTCCAGCGAGTAATCTTTTACGTCTTGCTCTAGACAGGAGACACACAGAGGAATCATTCATGCTTGTATGATAAAAGCAGTTGCTTATGGCTGCTAAAATGACTTTGATTCAATTGAAACAAAACTGAAAACATTGTTGCCCCGTAAAACCAAAAGATTTAGCTGATGAACTGATTTGGGCTTACATGTAGAACCGATGGTTTACTTCTACACGAAATGTTTCCATTAGCAAATCAGAGAATTGTTTAAAAAAAGTACCAAACTAGATATGCCTTCATGCTATCTGCAGTTCAGGAAATACAACAAGCATGCTCATGTGGAACCCAAAGCAAGCCTCATCCCTGTTACTGTGTGCTAATGCCACTTGATTCCTTGTGGAACATATGGCAGGAACAACACCCCTCCAGTGCACTCGGTTCTGACTCATCCTCCTTAGTTCAGTCCATGTTTTTCCAGCAGCCTTCATCTCAGCTTCAGTGCTTCTCCGCCAAGTCTTAGTTGTCGGTGCACTGGCCTCCAGAAGGCTTTCACCTGCTCTTAATTTAACTATAACATAAAAAGACAAAAATATTATCAATATTATCATGAGCTCTGCTAGAGAGGACTCTTCCTGAACCAAGAAGGTTTTAGGTTCTGTTGTTGCAGTTTCTGTAACATGCTTTGTTTTGCAGAATTGGGTTGTTAGTCCTATTCAAACCTCCAACCTGAAGGACCAGTGAGTGCTCTTAGTCTCTACCCTTCAACCTGTCTGGCATTGGTGGCCCTACCAGGAGACGGATCTCCAGCCAGCATAGCTCTCGGGGGCATTGAGATGCACAAACCCCCTAACCACAACAAGGTGGCACTCGCTAGGGAGGTGTTACTGTATAGTAATAATCAATGTAGGATACTACTAATCAGGTAACATTACCTAGAATTCAACATGATCGATGCTTCCAAAAGTTGTTAGTTTGGATGTACAAAGAAGAGAACTATAAAAAAAACACATACTGTACTAATGACACTGATACATAAATGGGCAGGTCCCAATGTCACTGTTCTCATACTTTCATGCACGCCTTATGCTAGCATGTTTGTTAGCCAATGTGTAACTAGACAGATAGACAGACGTCAGAGTTCACTTCCAAGTTCCAATGTCATGTTGAGACAATAGCAAACATAGCAAGGGTGGAGGAGATTATTATTTTAGAACAGTAGACAGCAGTGGACTGTGCGGCCATTAAAGCCATAATTTCTTCTTCTTCTTTCCCGTCGTTCCTTTTGCATGTTGCACATCAGCATCAACACCTCACCATGGTATATGGTGGTACTGTTCCATTTGCTCTGTAAGGCCACTCATCTGCTTTGAAAAGTACAGTAAACTGAGCAGGGACAGAATCAACTGCCAAGATGATGACTCAGAAAATAAAAAGCCCTCAATGCAGCACTACAGTTCCCCAGAAACCTTTTGTTTTAATTGTGGGACCCTTAAAACAGAGCGAGAACATTTAAACTGATCTTCATAAGAAGTGGAAAATGTCAGAGTGAGACAAGCATCCTTTCTAAGCTCTTGTGAATTTTTCTGCTGATGCTTGGTGTGTCAGTGATTTGTGAAGCACCACCTGCTCAGCACAGAAGGGACAGTAAGATACATTGCATTCGAATCAAGTGTGTCACAATGACATATTTGTGCATTTTCCAACTTATTTTACTGGGTTTGAGAATCAAAAAGCAAGCCCCAGTAGTCCCTTGCACGCAGGAAAGAAAACCGAGTCAGTGAATTTCTGCTTTTATTGGCGGTGGCGTCCAATAGATCTGGAATAAGGCTGGATAATTGCACTTTCCTTTCATGTTAGGTCTGTTTGGATTCTGAGACCAATGAGGATTACTCCGCCTCCAGCAGACGCCCACGCTTCGAAGACTGGCTTGATGTATTAAAAAAAACAAAAAACTCCAACACATCAAACGCTGCTATTACATAAAACTGCAGTTGGTGTAGACAAAGGCAGAGCAGTGGAAGGTTGGAGGATTTAAGGTTATTGATAATCAGGACTTCCGTTTCTGCTTCTATACACGCTGACGCAGAAAACCTGCACATTTGGAGACATCCAGATAGTGTTTAGTGAATATTCTCTGTTTTACGGATAAAACTTTTGCATTTCTGGGTGTGACTGCTAGAAGTCAAGTGAACTGACATTTATCATGCCGCAGTTTGGGTCATACAGTTTTGTTGACAAAGAAGAAGTGGTAAAAAATCATGATGCATCAAGTCATTACTGTAAAGGGAATAGGCTATCTAATTTACTTAATGCATAATAAATATTCATTTGATGCATTTTATAATAAAAGGTAAACAGATGGGTTTTTATTTATGTCCAACAGATACAGTTCAAGGGTTATAAATATATAGAATATTTTAATTTAGAGTACCCTTTAGGACTGGGAATTAACTATGCAAATGTCATGGTTGGTTGTACAGGTCTTGCAGCAGTTGTCATGGTAACAAATGAAGTTCAAAATTAAAGCTAGGTGAGTTTGTCTGAAGGACTAAAAATGAAACAAGACTTTTTTTTTGTCATTGTGACTTCATGTGGCTGCATGGGGGTGTAGGGGTTAACACGGCGGCCTCCCTGGCCAGGAAAATGGATGGGTGGACTTCATGCTGAAACCAGTAGACTTTATTGTTATGGGTCAGATACACATCTGTTGTGAAAAGGTTTGAGGAGGCAGTATGTAATTGTTTACATTTGTCATTTGTTATTGTTGGAAATTGAATACGGTAAATAAATATTGATATTCAAAACTATAGTGTGTAACTGTGATCAAGTCAGACACTTCTATTATGGTTATTACAGCTAATTATGACTGAGCTCTAAACAAATAAATGGGTGCAGGATTTACACTATATTACACCTCAACGTATCTAAATAGAAATGTATCATTATCAACATTTGTATGGAACATCAGAGCCTATAGAGAAAATCTTGATTTATGTGATTTAATATGACTGGAAATGATGCGATGATGATATCATCTCATATTGATTGCCAGATCCTGAATTTGATTGAATCTTATGGCATAACTTTAGCCATGGCTTTAGATTTCTGATGCTTTGATATGTACTACAGAAAAGCATCAAATGGGTCATGTGGAACACCGTTCTTAGTAAAAACATTTTGTGACTTAATTGAAAAAAGATGACTTGTGTTCTTGCAAGTAGGCCAGTAAGAGAAAAGATGAGACAAGATAAGCCATATGAGGTTCTACTTCCTGTTTCTATACGTAAGCTTGACTGCAGGGACTGGTTATGCTTATATTAGTTTTGACTGACTTCATTATTGGACTGGCCACATTTTTCATGATTTTAAACGGTTAATTAAAATGGTTCATGAAGTGGTTTAAACAAAAAATGAAGACAAACATGCCGGCTAATGTGTCCTACGCATGGATTTTTCTCCCACACTGGACTTATTTAAAGCAAATGTGCCAAAACATCATTGATGTGTCATCTATTTTGTCTGAAATTAGGACTTGAATTTATCCTATTGTTGTGGCCAAACCAAATGCTTTTGTTGGAATGTTTAACAATTAAAATAATTTATCATTGTTTTATATACTTGCTGTATCTTTCACATCTCTTCCCTTGTTATCCTGCATAGCTGGATTAAGTCTAACTGTAAATATACCTGCTCATACCAGTACTGGTACCACTAGGCTTCATTTGTTTCCTTGCCAAATTTTTGTCATTATTGTGTGGCAACCCCTATAAGACAAATTCTGTTAAGTTTTGTTGAATGTTTTCTTTTTCTGTATTTTAATTTGACTCAGTGTTTCTTTGCTTGTAAACCTGCTTTTAACTTCTCCGGCTTTGCACAACCATGTTCCTTCCTGTGTATGTGCCACCATCTAAAGACATACATGTTTGGTTAACTGAGCTCTCTAAATTCTTCAAAAAAGCAAATGTAAGCATAAAAAATTGTCCAAAGTATTCAAGCGTAACGTGTTTACATGTGGGTCTGGCACCCGGACTCTCCAGACCACAGTTTGATAACTGACGTTCTAGTCATGTCATTGGACTTGTGGCTGCACGTCTTGGACATTTGGGTGAAGAAAAGGGTTGATCTGTGAACTGATCATCACGTTGTGGGGAGTTCTGCCAGCATAGGTGAACCTCTGCGTGCTCTTGAGCGAGGCCTTTAACCCCTCCCAACTGCTTTCCCGGCACTGAATATGACAGTCCACTACTCTCTAGTAGTTGCTGTTCCCCTTTGCACTCTGTGAAGCACTTTGTGATTTTATTTCTGTGAAAGGTGCTATATAAATAAAATTTCTTCTTCTTCTTCTTCTACATGTAGATAAAAGTCAAATGCAGAGTGAATTTCCCAATCAGGATTAAGAAAGTAAGAATAACAAGTATTATTATTATAGTGGGGCAGGATGCTGATCAGCAGGCCCAACAGTAATGAGAGAGTTAGCTGGGAATGTCTGCTGGTGTCCCATCAGAAAGAGCTTTAATGTCCATCTCTGACAGAGCTTCAGGCACCTCCAGATGAGGCGGGGGACATTGAGTCTGAATTGGATCTGTTCTCTGCTTTCATTTTTTAACCAGCAGACTGGAGATGTGGCTGGAAGGTGGTCGCTGCCTGTCGCAGCGGTAATTCCCAAACTTGGTGGTGGACTTCAGCGGTGTGGGATGTTGTCAAACTGAAGGACGCTTATCTTATCTGTTTGGACTGTAGGACTCCAGAGGCGGCAGATGGGTATCGGCAGGCTAAATGGAGTGTGACTGATGGTTTGTGTAACAACTGTGACTGCCACAGTATAATGTGACATTCTGCTTGTTAGTTGTACAGTTTTACTATCACTATTTGAAAACAGACAAAAGACAAACAAATCCCAAAGATTACAAAACAGATGGGCCATAATAAAGATTTTTGTTTTTTTCTGTTATGACAAGTTTCATTGATCAAACATAACAACTGTTGTGTTCTTATACACAAAACACAAAAATACTATTTTTTATGCTTAAACTTAACTAAGTTATTAAGTGTACCTGCTTTATAGTCCTGAATCTGATTGACACCATCGACATTAATATACTAAAAAGCACTAGGAGAACGCAGACTTCCGCCAAGCAGCTCATTTCCACCCACTGTGAAGAATCCTTTGTAAAATTTCTGTGTCTCCTATTTCTTCCAGATCACTTTCAAAGTTCAATGTAATTTAAGTTAGACAAAGACCCATTGTCACAAAAAAACACCACAAAACAGAAGTTCCTCATAAGCAAACAGACAAATGGGAAGATGGACTGACAAAAACAAAAACACAACCTCCTTCAGAGGTAATTAAGGAAGTGCCGGTTGGCTGGAGGTGACTTTCTGTCTGTTCTTTTTTTTTTTTTTTTTTTTTTTTTTTTTTTTTCAACCTGTCCTGTCCAGCATCTCAGCATACAGAACAGCAATCTGCATGCCATATTTTTACCAGACAGATTTGCTCTGTCAAGGGAGACATCTCATGTATATAGCTGCCCTTGATAATCAGAATATTTTTATTATCAAGATAATTTTTTTATTTTTATTTATTTATTTATTTATTTTTTCATTTTGCAATCATCGTCAGTCTTGATATGGCCGAGCTGGACCTGGCAGGGAAAGAGGAAAAAAAGAGGAAATCAAAGGAGGAAAAAGAGAGAGAGAAAAGAAAGGCGTGTCTAAGATGCTAAAGTTACAGTATTTGCAAAACAATATAAAGTACTGAAAAAATACAACAAGACATAAGTAGGATAGTGACAATATTCAAAAACAGACAAAAAAAGACAAATAAAAGTTAAAAAAAAGTAAATGAATTAATAAAATAACAATTACAATACCAACCGTTATTAAACATACCTACAGAGAGTCATCAGCAACATTTAGTAGGAAGCAGATGGGAAGATGAGCGCTGTGTGGGCGTGCACGTGTGAGTGTTCAACCTGTGATCATGCAATCAAAGATCAGCTGAGTGCTTGTAAGGGAGCATGACCACGACCCGAGGCGTAGGGGAGGAACCCAAGGCCCCCAGGGCCCAGCAAGCCCACCGCACATTGAGCCCAGGCAGGCAAAGCAGAGAGAGCCTCCATCCCCCGTCCCGGTTATGTGGAAGCCTCCAGGCAGGCGCCGGGTGCTGAAGCGCGGGCCGCACAGAGAGCCGGCAGCCCACAGGCCCAAGGACCACCCGTACCCCCCGGCAGAGCCCCGGCCAAGACCCAGCGGGCCCCGCCCGCCCAGAGCAAAACCATCACATGCCGGCGCCACCAGGATACCAGGGGCGGGATCCCCAAGGACAAGGACACGTCCGTAGACCATCCCCCCAACAACCCCTCCCCACAACCCTCCCGCTGCTTCCTATCCCCCCTCCCTCCCTCACCAGCATCCTCTCCATCCCTCTCCCTTCCAAGCCCTACCATCCCCAACACTCCCCACCCCCCCCTTCCTCCAATCGATGGGAGAAAGACCCCAATGGGAGGGGATGGGCAAGGGCCACCGCTGTAGCTCCTGTCCACCCCCCATGGCCAAGGCGCCTGTCCCCTCGAAACCCTAAATGTATATTGGTGTCTATGTTGCAATTAAAATTTAGTGGGGCAGGTGGTCGCCGGGGTCCATCGGAAAATGCCCCTTAGGGTTCCCGGGACCACCGACTTCACCCGCCCCACCGTGCCCTATATGCTGTATGTATGATGTCGGGTGGCGGAAGAAGAGGGGGGCATGGGGAGGGGCACAACCAGGGGAGAAGGACTCCTCCCCTGGGAGACCAACTCCTCAGCTGGCCGCAGTAGGTGCCCCCACCTCACCGGGACAGCCCCAGGGCAGAAGGGCAAGTCCCAGCCCACCAGGCATTGCAGGAAGCAGCACCCTGGTCGTCCTCCCATCCCCGGCAGCCCAGCGCCAGCACTCCAGGAGAGTCCCCGGTTCCCACCCAGACATCCATCCAGGTCCGGGGCCCGGTGCCACCAGCAACGCCAAGACTGCCGCCGACGGGAGGAGGCAGAGCCAGAGGGAGGATCCCCTCCGCCATGGACCCTATTCCTACCCCACCCATTCCCAACATTCCCCTCTCTCCCACGCCCCCCCCTACACCGCCCCTCCTACGCCGTCCCGCCCCCCCCACCCCCAGACTTTCTGTCTGTTCTTCACAACCTGGATTCACAACCTTCGTCCTTCCCCTGTGTCTAAAGTGGAAAGTTGATGTAATGTTGCTGACATATGACCAAATAGTCATGTTCCAGGTTTTTGGCATTACTTTGTTGGAGAAAACCATAAATCCAAGTACAGCAACAACATCTACCCACACTGTAAAAGAGCAAAACATGATAAGTAATGTGTCACTAGTAAAAGCTAACTTCCCACTGTTTCAGGACAAAAGCAATTCATTTTTGGATGGAAGCCCTTTCATTAAAGCTGCTGTGGAAAGCATTCAAAAGCACAAACTTAGGTCTACTAAGGCATACAAATGAGCAAAGCAACTTGGAACACAGTAATGCCACAGAGGACAGCAGCTTTGTCACAGTAAGGAAACTGATTGTGTTGCATTCTGTAAACTATCAAAGAATCTTAATAAGCATTGACTGCGCTTGTCTATTTGTACTTAAATGGATCTCTGCAACAGGGCCAGAATAGGACATGTATGACCTGAGCTCCCCCAACCTGCCACTGTCATCACCAGTCTTATGTTGCTGATACTGAGGAAAGTCTTTAAGGCGGGAGGGGGCGCTGCCATCCAATCGGATGAGAGATTTAAAGCTGGGGTAGGTAATCTTGCTCAGATACCTTTTCTTTTTTTTTTTGATTTACTCTGGGTGAAGTGGTTCCTCGTCCTGATAGTAGTCTACACATTTTGTAGACTACATGAACAATAAGAAATATAGTTAGACCCCTCAGTTTACTGTAAATCTGTAAAAACTCTGACCAAACCAAACGTTCAGGCCGAAATGAAGTTGTTCATTTCATATATTTTGTAAGCTTCTTCTCCCCGCTCCCCTCCTCCCCCTCCCCCAGCACATACCTGATTCCACACCCTGCATATAAATAGCATGTAAGGATGAAAATACAAAGTAGTAAAGAAGAAACTCGGAAGGCAAACATGGCTGAGAAAATGAAGGAAGGATTTCTCCGACCCGGCTCGGTTTATTTGCCTCCTCCTGCTAAACAGCCCAGAAAGAGAAAATCGTTGGTGGAAAATGCTGCGAATGAAAAAGTCTTGGATCACGCAAGGAGCAAAACCAGAGGGGGAGGAGCCAAGACATGGTGCCACTTTCAAATTTTGCTAGCTCACCAGCTTTAAGATTAGCTTTAAAACTTTCCTCTTTGATAACATATGGTTAGAACTGGCTTAGTTAACCTTCAGCCAACCTTTGTGTTGTGCTGCCATGATGCTGCTCGGGGGCATCCCACAATGCACCTCCCTGCACATCTCCCTTTACTCTTTTTCATTAACTTTTGTCTCTCTCTTTCTTTCTCAGCAGGTTTCCTTGGCTTAGACCTATTGTGTTATTTGACCCTAATTTCCTGTTGTATCCACCACCAACTGGTCAAGAAAGATGGCCACCCTTCCTCAGTCTGGTTCTGTAGGAGGTGTGTGAGAATGCAGATTATATAAAGAATTTATTGTAATTGGGTTATAATTGGATTGCAGTGAAATGGACTGAATCAAAACCATGTTGGACTGTATCTTTAAAATGACTGGGGATGACTTTGAAATGAATTGGCATTCATGAATAAAAATAAAGCTGAAATGAATTGAAAAATTAGGGTTCATGCTGAAGGAGTTTCCTAACCCTAACCCTACAACCAACACTGAGACAAAACCGGTTAAGGCCGTTACATTTCCCGCAAGAACAGAATCATTTCCCTCTTGTTCTCAGGGTGGAAAAAACAAAACGCCATAACTTGTTCTTGCAGCCATGGTTTTATTTGTCATCTTGATGTGTTTGTGATACATCATCTGGGCAGAAGTTTGTTGTCTCATGTTAACCTTGAGCTACTGTATCTGCTCTTTTAGCTGTTAGAAAGTAACAGTGAGGCCTTTGTTATCAGCATCTTTATCTAAATTCAGCTAAATTCAACCTATTAAGCCACCTATGCACCATATCTTGTCTGCAGGTCTCCGTCATGCATTTACATGTGAGCAGCAGATGCTGTCGTGCAGCTATGTATCACTTCTCCCCTGCAGATCAGTCGAGTGTCTTTTCAAGGAGCACACGCCTGTTGAGGAAGGCCAGATGGTGCGATCATCTGGCCTCCTCTGAGCTCAGCGTGAATATGGCTTGTCCCCACTCAGATTCCTTTGTCACTTAATGCCTGCTTGGATCTTAGTCAACCTGAGCCAAGCTGGCCAGATCAAAGGGAATATTCAAAAGCTTATCCTGCGTCAATCCATCTTCAAGAAGAAATTTATTTTGTTTTATTTTTTAAGCTTCTTTTGCACTTTTTGTTTTGACAAGAACTGCAGGCTAACCTTTGGCTGCTAAGTTAATGTCCAGAAGGACGGAAGATACAATGGCACCTTGATTTTGTCATTATTTCTTACTTCTCACAGCACGTGAAGCTTCCTCCTTCTGTATCAAGGCCTCTGGTGAGAGTTGACAGCTATCAGGTTATCGCACAGCAGTCGTGAATTACAAATCCGCTTGTCAGCTTTTTAGTGACACTTCATGATATATTGTCAATCGGCCCCAGTGGCATGAAAAGAAAAAATAAAAGAAATAAACAATGCTCCTGCCTCATCTCGCTATAGGTCACTGCTGCTTCTCAGCAAGGCAGCTGGTTCAAGCCTCGGCTGTGGTGGTGGTGGTGGTGGGGGGGGGGGGCCTTTGAACAGTGGCCTTTCTGCATCACTGTTCATTTGCATGTTCTCCCCATTCATATTTCATATGTGAGTTCTTCTCAGGTAGTCCATCTTCCTCCCAACATCCAAAAAATTCTGGCCACTGGTGGCCAACATGCCTTCCCCAATGTTCTTGGCATTTAAAGTGGGAAAAATGTCCATCTTTACCATTAGATATTAGTAATTATTATACACTGTACCTTTAAACCTGCACACATCTATGAGCTTCCGCAGAAATATCTTGAACATTTGTACACACACACACACACACACACACACACACACACACACACACACACACACACACACACATATATATATATATATATATATATATATATATATATATATATATATATATATATATATGGTTGAGCTAAATATTTGTGTGTATTCTTCCCATAAGCACTTTGTTTGTATGTTTTTTTTTTTACTCATTTTTTTTTTTTTTATCTATGCAAAGATGTCAGAATAGTAAATGTTTTCCATCTCATACGAATGCAGGCGCCTTCCTATTCTAAATAGAAATTCATGCAAACCGACCTTAAAGCTCAAAGCACCTGTTTCCTCCCCCACCTGTTCTGACCTCCTGCTGTGATTCCTGCATATAAATGATTCATTAATAGGGACATTTTTCAAGGAAATCAAGACTAAAATTGTGCACCTAATTTAAATTCTCTAATCAACCTCAGAGACACAGAAGACATTAAGGGTTTCCATCTGTCTGGAAAAGTGTTTTTAAAGCTAAAAAACTAATCAAACCTTGAGTGGAAGAAGTGATATTTAAATAAGGTAGATGGAAGATGAACTCTGATCTTCTGGATGCCCATAAATTATCACTAATTGCTATTTGAAAGGAGTAAACACTCCATTCTGTGAAAGCTTCACAGAATGACAGGTTTGAGTCTTCACACCTGTATCGACTGTCTTACTTCAGCTCCCTACCACTATCAGGAAAAAGTCATTCGCCGTCTCTCTGACTTCAGACTGGATCTGAGGAAAGAGACACAGTCTAAGGATAGCAACTTTTGTGACATGAAGAAATGACAGCAGGGTCTTTCTCATCGGTCACCACTGGAGGGTGTGATTCCTGTCACAGACCTTGTCTTGAAGTGGATCTCTGGCTATAATGAGTATGGGCCGCTGGTGATGATGTTACCATCTTAGCTCAAGGCGAAGTTACAGAGGAGTGAGAACATAGCGATTTGGCCTTCCTGCCCTTTTTCTTCCAAACTGGGGATTAATTAGGCCCCGCAGGTAACAGAATTACCGGGCATCTGAGGCAAAAGCAGGTTGCAGCGAAGAACAATCTCACTGTGGACACATCTTGACCTTTTACAAGTTGTTTGGACTTTCACACACCATCTAGACTTCTCATTTGTTTGTAAATGAAATGGTCATGTATTTTTTCACATGCGCAGTGCCTCTCTCTCATTATCTCCACATTTGCAAACCCTAATTAGCTTGCAGAGGTCGGCTCACCTCTGGGGTATGAAACATTGCAGGGATACACATCACTGGTTCTGCTTTAATGCACGCACACAACCCCTGACTGATGGAAGCCGTAAAGGAAACCAAGCAATAACAAACATCTCCAACTGTAAGCGGTGGAGACAAATATGGATGAAAAAGTCACATATAAGGATATATAATAATGATTTTCATGACCTGTGAACACATTTATGTTTGCTTTGTTGGGCTGAATGTTTCTAGGGTAATAACATAAAATAGATAAAATGCTCCTGTCTGTATTGAAATTTTATTTAGTTGCATTTAAGCACGCATAACTCCTTTATGCCCTGTGTTGACTGGTGGCCTGTCCATGGTGAACCCTGCCTCTTGTCTAGTAACAGCTGCGATGGACTCCAGTTCCCATGTAAGCTTGAATTTAAATAAGCGGTATAGAAAATAAATGCATGAACGGATGGATAGGTCTTATAATAAAAGACCTTTCATAACAGCTAGTGTGATATATTTTAGGTCTGGGCTCCTCAACACATTAATAATCAACACCAGTGATTACTTAATCATGCTTTTCAAACACCATTGCTCACTGGTTCCTACTGAACCCACATACAGACAAACGCAGGGTTACAGAAGGGAAGTTACTGGTTTTGCACCTCAACCACATCATCCTCAATTTTTGTGGTGGATGTAGTTCAGGAAGTAGAGTGGTTGTCTGCCAGTCAGATGGTTGGTAGTTGAGCTTAAGTTTCCACAAATAACATGCTATCGTCCTTGAGCAAGATACACAACTTCACATTGCCTTTTTTCATTCATTGACTTGTGAATGTGTGTGAGAAGAAAAACAGTTGGGTTTTTTTTTTTCGGTATTTGTGGGAGACAGACATTTTGGTACCTAGAGGGTAGCCACCTGAGGTATAAAACTAGATTTTTAAGGTACAAACTATAAGGATTGTCTGATTTCATACTCACATGCACCAAACACGGCAGTGTTTGTGAGCATCTGTGGGTTCTTCAAATACTCTGGCTTCCTCCTGCCATAAACTATGTTATGTTTACAGATATAAATATAAACCCAAATGTAAGCTTGCATAGATGTTTGTGTTTTTTTTTGCTTCTGTGCTGGTTGTTTGATGGACTGGTTACTTGTCTAAGTCGTGCTCTGCCTGAATTGGACACACAAATGTAGCGGAAATTTGCCTCTACTAATTATTAATTTATTAATTACCTCGGAGCACCACTCATCACTTTTAATTAACCTAAGATTCAGGAGGATGAGACACCTGAAATAAACTCAATTCAATAAACAGTCTCAATTTAAAGGAGTAAATCCTAAGAACGAGCGAACCAGAACTTGTGCATTCAGAAATTATGACAAAAACGGATGAATTGATTACATATTTATTGACAATGATGATAAACAACACAGTAGAAGAAACCAAACAGTTAAAAAGAGGTTAAATGAATATGTCTGCATGGGTTTTCAATTCTGACATTAATAAGGAACGCTGAAATTAATTAAATGAGATTGAGCAGGAAGATACTGGTTGGAATTAAGCAAATAAATCGGGATGATTATCTTACTTAGATCTTTGATAAGAACGTGTTCAATAATTCTAAATTTGGATAAGAATTCAAATTTACACATTTAGTTAAAATTTGATGTATTGGTTTGGGACATCACAAATGTCAGAGTGCTATCAGATCCTACTTGGACGCGGCACTCCGGAGTTCGGGGTTGAAGCGGGTGGTTGGTTCCCTATTCGGCGCGTTTCCGGGGGATTGGATCCCTGGAGCGTCAGGAAGAGTAGGTCTATGCAGCTACTCTGGGCTTCTGGGTCCATTCAGCGGAGTTCCAGAGCAGCGTGATGATGATCCAGATTGTCCCAAAAATAGATAGTTCCAGATTTTACGTGTAAAGACGCAGTGGAAAAAGTTGGAGCTACGGTTCTAGTTAATTACTGATCGCGAGAAAAATGACTGGTTACAAATAAACACTTGTTGTACTTTCTCCCGTTCGGAAGAACGGAGAGGTAAAAGGCTTATAACGAAATAAAACTAAGAAAGAAAGAAGAAGAAACAAGAAAGCAAAAAGGAGAAAAGCTAAACGAAAAAGAGAAAAGCTAAAAAGAAAAAGAAGACTGAGGAAGTCAGGCTGCCAGTCTGTTTTGAACAGACCCGCCTTTCGAACTTCCAGCCAATCATGAGTTGCTTCTGTCAGAGGCTGACCAACCTTATCCAATCAGGTCAGCTCTAGTCCCTTCCCTCTGCATCTCATTAATGTGAACATTCATTCATTCATTCATTCATTCATTTTCTGAACCGTTTATTCCAATTCAGGGTCGCGGGGAAGCTGGAGCCTATCCCAGCTGGCTTTGGGCGACAGGCAGGGTACACCCTGGACAGCTCGCCAGTCCATCGCAGGGCTTAATGTGAACATGATACTCAAAATTCTTTACTTTGTTTCCACTTTAATACACATCAAATCACATTCTTAAGAGTTATGCAGACTCCTCGTTTGCTGGGAAGGAAAGCATTAACTTATAGTATTACTTTCACACATCAAAAGATTGGCTACATGTATTTTTTATTAAAGGTGGATTAATTAATTGTCATGACTCGTCTTCATCGTACAATGAATCCTGAAAAGAAAAACTCACATTTTATTCATTCACATTAGTAGTTTAAGAGTGGTCTGAAGCTTAGAAAACATAATCAAGATTATTTAATAGTGTTCATGATTAATTGTGATGTGTGATCAGTTCAAGGAATTAAATCACATATCAAGATAAAATAATGAAAAAGAAGAAATTCAATCAAAACAATTAACCAAAGTCATTTAGACTAAGTTAAATCGGTTACAGACAAAATAAAAAAAACAAAACAAAATCAATGAGGTTAAGCATCTAGTTTCCTTTAATTGGGGGAAGAAGTTTGAATCTCTTTCCAGTCCCCCTCTCAGTCAGGGGAGGGGTTGTTCTGGCGCCATGAAGTCTGGTACTTTGATGAAAGGTGTCATTTTTGACAAGAACCAGGTTTGGTCAGATGCGACTCTCGGCACCCCCCCGACATGCAACTATAAATTGCGCTAGATGTTCCACTTAGAAACTCCCCCTTTGTTGATGCAGCTGCATTCTGTAGAGAGAAGGGAGAGTGTAAATCTCTTGAGTGTCGTCCTCCTTTGGGTCAAATGGTCACCCTTCTGTTCTGTGTGGACCAGTCTTACTGCAGAGAAAGAGATGGGAACTATTGTTTAATCCAGTTCGAATGTCTTTTAATCCTGGAAGGCTAAAATCATTACACAAATGACTAAAAAATAACTACTTGCGTTTTTAGTTCCATTATCCACAGACTATCTCCTCAACCTCAAATCTGAAGTGTGAGGTTGGAGTTGGAATATTTATATTGCTGACCAAACCTTTAAATAAACGAGTTACACACCTGGTAATACCTCACTGCACTACTTTCTTTATTGGATAAAAAGCTCATTAAGTTGTTTCACTCATGGATTTTACATGTGTCTGCATTTGGTGAAGTTCTGATCCAACAGCCTGCCTGAGAAAAATATCTTTGTTGTAACTGCAGCCGCAAATCGTCGAAGCACATGGCGACAATTTCCTGGGGAAAATTATTAATGCAAGACCAGAGCAACATCCTTGCTGCTGCTTCCATATCTTTCCCACCAGTGTATTTCTGTCAGAAGCAGAAGTGGTTCACTGGAGTGGAGAAGACAGGCGTCCTTGTCCCTCTGGGTTGTCTTAATGGTTCAGAATTTAATTAATTAATTAATTAATTGCGTCAGGATTTCTGCATCCTGAGACATCCTGAAATAATAATAATAATTATAAAAAAAAAAAAAAAAAAAAAGACTCAAGCACTTTAGTTTCAGCTCTGACTCAGTGACCGGCATGATAATGATATTTGAATAAAGTAATGAGATGATGAGGCACACGGGAACTTTAACATGAATTCTCAATATGGAGCAATTTTTATTTTTTATCATGGGTTTCATTTATTCTTGCAGTAGCCTGACAACTAATGGGACACAGTCTTATAATTGGTATGGTGCATGTCCAAGTCATACGAGACGACTGCATTTATAGAAGCAGTTGGATCTTAACGCATGGAGCTGCCCTCCTTGTTAAAGCCTCCTCTTTCACCTCTGTCCACTGACAGGCAGGAGCAAATTGCAAATTGAATTAAAGTGCTTTTTCTCTTCTGCACTGTGTTTGTAAAAGACCAGAAATACATGAGTTTTCTTTGGCTTTAATGAATAATACTTGGCCAGAGTGCAGTGAGCAGGATGATGAATGGTGCTACAGATCAAAATTACCACCTCATCCCGCATGTGGATTTGCTTCGAAAACATTATTGGCCTTTTATGACTTTTCTGCCTGTAAGCTCATTGCTGTATAAGTATGAAAAAATATAACAAGTAGCTGCAGAATTCAATGCAAGAATAATAATTATACAGATAAAAATATTTAACCATCTGTATTTGTTTGCAGAGCTTTTCCTTGACTTGAGAAAAAGAAATATAAAAAACAGTTAAACATGCAGATTAGATAAAGGTTTTTGTTTGCTGCTTTTGTGACAAATTATTCTTATTATAGAATAAAATAATTAATCATCAAAATCTGACTGATTTTCTTTGTTTTCCCATCTGTATCTGCAAGCATGGAATCATCTCACCACAGTCTAATGACTTGGTGTGGGGTCAACCAAAGTGCTTCTGTACAACTTCACCACAAATACTGCTCATTATCTAAAGCCTCATTTGGTGCCAACCTTTGCTTTGCCAACACAGTGTCATGGCAAAGTTTGAATCTATTGCTTTTTTATGCTAAATAGAGGTATTCCACAATGGCCGCAGATCCATTTAACCAGGCATCATTTTATTGTCCAGTTCAGTTAAGGTTCAGTTAGCTGCAGATTTATATTTTTAGCAGACAGGAATGTCCCTGGATGAGATCTGCTGGTGTTGCTCATCTGCTTCAAGGCTGGACGAGTTGTGAGTTCAGAGATGATATTTTGCACACCCTGCTTGTAACCAGTGGTTGTTTGAGTTCCTGTTCTTCTCCAACCAGTCTGCACATTCCCTTCTGGCTGGACAACTGCTGCTCATACTGCTGCTTACCAGACCTTTCTCTGTAAACTCTATATATAATTGTGTGGGAAAATCCCAGTAGATCAGTAATTTCTAAAACACTCAGACCAGTCTGTCTGTCACCAACAACCATGCCAAGTTTAGTCACTTAAATCTCCTTTATTCCTTGTTCTGATGGTCAATTTGAACTTCTGCAAGTAGTTTTGACCAGCTCTAGATGTCTATATGTCTTGCGTTGCTTCCATGTTATAACATTTTCCTGTTAAGAAGCACTTAAATAGGTGTACCTGACAATGGGCTGTCTCCCAAAGTCTCCCAAAGACTGCTGGGATAGGCTCCAGCTTCCCTGCGACCCTTAATCAGATTAAGTGGTTAGGATAATGAATGAATGAATGAATAAATGAGTTCTATGTGAGTCTCGACCTTCATTCTGCTTTGTATGATTGGACAGTAAACTGGTAGTCAGCTCCTCTTGTGACACTAGAAAGTTATATTCAATGCATTAAGTAACGCTTGTTTAACATTTTGTTCAAAAGTTTAGCAGAACAATATTTTCAACAAGTACATTTGCCCTTGATGGTGGGATTAAATGGCAACTTTTAAAGCTGCATTTGCAATGCAGCACACTGAGAATGCCATAAACATGTTAACATAAAAAAAAAACAAACAAAAAAAACCAAGTGTTGTAGTTCAGCTATAAATCAGCACAATGGCCCAATCTTAATTACAGCCTTTGTGAAGTATCCCTCTGTTCGCATTCTTCTCAGTGGGGTAAGCTGCCCCCTTTTATTTCAGCCACTATGAATGCCATATCTAGCCCCTCAACAAGCTGGTTTGGGGGGGACTGTTGGGCTTGATAATTACTATCAGATATATGTATCATTTGCTGTAAGATTAGTGCTTTGGACAACTAACCCTAACCCTAATTTACAAGTCATTTTTATGTAAGTCTGTTTCTGTACTTTATTTAATGGTTCCTAATTGCCTACATGTCATTTCAGGTGATAGGGATGCAAGTACAAAACTGTACTGGGTTACTAAATTGTTGGGTCTTCTTGCCGTTTTTTCATTAAAATGCAGATGTGTAAACCACATCAGTTGAAACATAAATCTGAAAGAAATAATTGCTGGGGAAATTAGATTTATGAAAGCCTGTTTTATATAAGGGGACTTCTAAGCTGCTGGCATACCAATAGCACCAGAGCATGTGTGAAAACGTTGTTTGGAAAGCAGCTGAAAACTAAAGCACCACACTTGAAAGCACAGGTAATACGAATAAACTAAGCAACACATAAAAGAGCAGCTGTGTTTCAGCAAATTGATATCACCTCAGTATGTCTCATTTGTCTGCACATAGCTCCCCACATGGAAACCCTCAGGGAGCAAGTAGAGCAAATTAATGCTGTTTTCCTAAGATAGGGACTTGAATGCAGTGCATCGAATTTTCAGGCAATTATGACCAAATGTGATGCATTTCCTCAATTTAAAGGACCTATGTCACCACGTGTAAGAGATATAATCCCTAAATCCGCTTAATGTTTTTTTTTCTTTGACAGGAGTCACAGCGCAGAGGCTCATACTGGGAGGGTTTCTCTGCTATGAAAATTTCATATAAAGGCCATTAGATGTTGTTGGCCAAACGGAGACATTGTGGATTTTGTTCCCAGTTATTCATAGAAACCAAGATTGTTACAACTATACTGGTATAAAAATCTTTATTTGTCTTAGGGGCCAATAAAGTTGTTTAAGATATACCTAACAGATTCCTGTTAAAAATAACAATAGTTGGAAGAAATACGTGAACATAATCCATCCATCCATGTATCCCTTCAAAGCCAAACCCAGAACTGTGTAGAAAAGTCAGATTCTTTCAATATGAAATCTTTTATTGGTCCTTTAACAAAATGGGAAAAACGTAAAATGTTTCTTGGGGAATTTTTAGTATTATTACCTTGTGATACAACCAAATTATTGGAGTTTATCCTGCTTCCTTGTACCTGATAGGAAGAAGGACACAGGTACCAGATTTTGTACAATGTTTTGTCATTGTAAGAACATTTTTCTTATTATCTTGAAAAATCAACTCAGCTTAATTTTCTCAACATTACCTGCTGTAATCAGGTACATTACCTACTGGTTATCAAAAGATTTATTTTTGTTTCCTTAAGATTATGAACTGATTAAGGGGAACTCAATAATGAGTGATTGATGTGTTAGCACCTGGTTTTATTGCTCACTGTTGATTCAGTCAGGAAGACTTATGATTGTGCCCATCTCGAGAAAACAAGCTTATTTCAATAATAAGATAGCTAACTTGTTACTTCACGATAAAGACATTAAAATGGTTTTTCAAGCATAGCTGCTCTTAGTTTTCTTGGTCCTATGTTCCCATCAGCCCTGCGATGGACTGACGAGCTGTCCAGGGTGTACCAATTTACCAGTAATATCCTTTTGTGTCCAAAAATGTCACAAAAGTATATTACCGGCGGATTGTCCTAGTGTTGTGTACTGCCTCCTAGTGGTGACCTCCGGTATTGAACAATTTGACTGCAGCATGCTTGCATTGTTTGCAGCAAGTAAATAAACAAGTGTAGCTAAACATTGCTGAACATCGATGTACTTTTTATGCTAAAGAGAAATGGAATGCGTGATTTTCACATTTTATTCAGGTACACATAAAAACAACAGTGTCTTTGCTTTCCTTTCTTTCCTCTTTGCATTCATCAAATGTTTTGTCTTGGCCAGAAATGTTAAAATCCATGCTACAGTGTGTTCATCTCATTCACCTGTCAAACACCAGCTGATCTGAACCAGTTGGTTAACACGTTGCTATGGTGACGTCTGTAACAGAATGATAAAACAGTGATTTACCTACCCGTGCATAAACAAAAACAGTGCAACCAGGACTTGGTGGCAGACCATGGCGCTCCAAAACACCAGCCTGTGTGTTGCTATTTGTGAAGTTGTTCTGCTCCTCTTTCTTTAAAGAAAAAGTTGGAAAGCACAGAAGGAATGAAAAGAGTGGAGGCTCGGTTTGTTGTTATACCGACTTGAAGCGCTACAATTTGGTTGTTGATTTTTCATTTTGCTGTGAAGTAACTAGAGCAGGAAGTAAACCCGAAACTACTTTGCTGATATCAGGCAAAATCGGATGTTCGTTACGAATAAAATAAAATAGTAAATACTTCCAGCTAACTCATCACTTATAATTTAATTTTAATCCCGTTGTTTAAGTTTTAATCTCATCTATAAGGCATATAATAATGTTTATTTGCATTCTGAATGTCTCTGCTTTACAGAACATCATGCAAAGTTACAGAGAACTATTACTGCACCACAAGCAAGCTATTTTCATCTCAAGGCAGCAATTACAGCATGGCGGAGAGCACAACAGGTGGACAGGGTGCATGGGAAATTATACTTTGTTACTTTGCACAACATGCACTGATCTTTGAGGTCACCAAATACTGCAGTGTCTCGTCACGCAGATTTTCATGTTCACTGCCTCTGAAGCAGAACAACGGCGGTTGTGTTTTCATGAGAAGCCCAGAGACGGTAATGTGACGAGAAAATTACAGGATTGTGTTAAGCAGGTGTGACCTTTAGCTATGAAATATTATGCACCTGAATGAGCTGAATCTGTAATCATAGAGGCTTCAGGCTGTGTGTGTGTGTGTGTGTGATTATAAACAAGAGATTGTGATGCTAAACTCAGAATTCTTATTAGAACTCCATGTGTGAATCACTAACATGTAGACAATAAAAAAGGACAGCAATAAAAAAAAGTGGAAACCTGGAAATCCTGATATTTTACTTTTCTGTGAGGATCTTAACTTGGTACTGAAATCCTCAGCAGAATGTTTGGCCCGATGAATGTGTGAGCGGCGTTTTTTCTGACCAGTTACCTCGCAATGAGCTTCATAAGCAAGCTCAATGTATTGTTGTTGTGGGTTTGGCTGCTTGTCCTAACAGCAGGAGAGAACAAGGGTGCCTGGTCCCATCCATCTGTCACTGGAAGACTCCCCTCCCAAAAATAAAAGAATGAAAGATGGAGGATGAGCTGTCAGGAGAGGAGGAACAGGGACCTTCACCGGCTGCCAACTTGGCCACATGCAGCGGCACTGCAGAGAAACACATCTGTGTATCCACACAGTCATTATAACAGCTTCACTGACCACAAAAGGATAAGATGCAGCTTGTAACCAAATCTTTTTCATACTTATCTTTTCACTTGATCTATTCTGACACAGCAAAGTATTTGAAATTACAATGGAGATGAAATAATTACTGCACATGCTTGCCGTTTCAGTGTGAGGGCTTCATTAATTAACCCAACACCCATATTGTAGCACATGCGATGGCTGCTGGTGGGTGCTGAGCTGCAGATGGCAGGGGAGCCTTCGGGAATCTGGTGTGGGCTATTTGGAGCTGCTGCGTTGGCGAGGTTACACTCCCACTCAGTTCCCCAGGTCTTTGCATGAGCTGCAAATGTTCACAGGGAACCAAATTACAGGTGTGAGATATACAGTAGAGGAGTAAATGAGGCTCAGCGTCTCTATGGTTACTGACACAGAACACTGAGATTCTCCAAAGATTGGATTAAACTTCGTCTCATCAATATTCTAAATATATAATATTCTGGAGTTGCTGTGTGAAGTCATGTACAGCAACTCACCGCCTGCATCTGGATGTAAAGTTAGCTTTAGAGCATGAGGAATTTTACATGCAGAAACAGATGCTGCAGTTTGCACCTGTACTGAGTGAAGGTGAGATGATTCTTTTAGTTTGCATAATAGTCTGAAAATCTTAATTTTCTGCCTTTGTCATCCAATAATCATTAAAGCTGCTCACAATGCCAGTATAAGTAAATTGAATTTAAATTAAATGAAAGAAACGACTGTGATATGGACTATTTCATCTATTTTCTTTTTTTTTTACCATGAAAAGAAAAGTAATTAATTTAGTTCACTGCTCCAAACGGTATGAGAAGGATCTTTCTCATGTATTTGACTAGAATAAGTTTCTCACTGATCACACTGTGTTGCTACCTCAGTATCTTGTGTGGAGGATGTACAGAATCATCCATTATATTAAGCAGCCTGTGGAGTTTACTCTGTGGACAACCAGCTCCAAAGTTGCCCCAGCACAAAACCAGCTTTTTCCCCCAGTATGTTTAGTACCTGATACTGCTTCTCCAGCTGGTGGAAAATACACTTTTCACAACGGACTTATAGAAGATGTGCAACACTGTGGTGCAGACATTACTGCACTCTGCTCTGTCTCTTCTTGTGGATGCTTCTGTGTTGCGGCTCCACTCTAGTCTCTCCAACTGAAGTCCCAGGTACTTGCAGTCCTCCACCACCTCCACCTCCTCTCCAAGGATTTTGTTTTCTCTTGTTTCTACTGAAGTCAACAAACATCTCTTAACCATTTGTTTGTGTTTCAGATGAGGTGATTATTTCTTTGCTATCTCAGGAAGTATCTAACCAGTGTTCTGTACTGTCCACCACTATACAGCCTACTACTAGAAAGTCATCAGAGTATGTCTGCAGATGCTAGGAGTTGTGTCGGAAGTCTGAGGTGTACAGAGTGAGGGGAAAGGATGAAAGTACAGTCTATTGTGGTGCTCCACTGCTGCTGACCACCTTCTCAGACACACAACCTTCAGGTGATAAACCCAGATGCCTGTGAAGGAATCCATCTGGAGTTTATGCAGCTTCTCACATGAGAATGTCATAGTTAAATTCTAATTGTGTTTACTCTTAACAGCTTATACATCAGGAAACATGCCCAAAAAAGGGGAAAAAAAGTAAGTTTATAATGAAAAATCAGCTAAATATTCTAATTTAGTTTAAATTATTGCTTCAATAACAACCTTTTTGTTGCAAGTTTTCTTATTAATAAATGTACTTTGTCATCCATCATCAAACATACAGAGATTATATGGCTGTACAGTCTGCAAAGGGCTAAGATCGAAAAGCTGTTTGGTCTGGAAAAATGAGAGGAAACATCTCCCAGCATTGTGTTGCCGGGCAGGAAGCAATTAGAGGCAAGGATGCTAAACATAATTGTGTTTGACACGTGTTAATTGTCTTCATTTAGACTCTTTTGGATCCCCAGTCTACAGCTGGACGTCAGAGAAGAAATAGGAGTGGATGCTCTTGGAAGGCAACGAATCATTATGTTGCAGTGAGAGCACCGGATGCCAAATATATGGGTGTGTGTGTGAAGGCACAGCCAAAGGGGCTCAGTGTGATTGCTTCCCAAGAAAAATAAGAACCAAACTGTTATCTGTGCACCAGCATCTCCGCTAAGGCCTGGAAATTGCATTTGTTTAAAAATGGAAGGGAACTGTGCGAATTACGGCTCTCTTTCTAGTTGCAATCAATCCAGCTGTTGTTTTGGTGAATGGGTTGTGTTTTATTGGATAAACGCAGACACGTCTAGCGAGTCACCCGTAAAATGAATACAGTGATGCAGCAAACAGGAAGAAAGGTGAGCATTACTGCAGGAAACAGAAAGAAAGAAAAAAAAACATAAAACATATCTGTTATCCCATCAAGACATAAATGCAGCAGGAATTCTATCAAGATTCTGACATCTTGCCTATCTTTGATGGAGGTGAAAGCAACTGACATGGAAAACTCTGCCTGTGTAGAGCACAGAGCTGAAAAAGTGCATTATGCTTCAACATTCATGCTGTAGCAGTGATTCATCACCATTCATGCTGTGCTAGGAAATGATATATCTGACCCAGTGAGGCTCCCTGCAAAGTAAGCAACAATAAAGGCAGTCGGTTCTCTCTGCAGACTCCGTCCACACAGAAAAAAAATTGATCTTTAAACAGAGATGTCCTGGATGTCATAGATTTTTAGGTTGTTGTTCCAGCAGAGAGGATGTCATATTAGTCACGCTGGTGGTTTTGCTGTCAGAATTTCACTGATTTCATTAGATAAAGTTTTCCCAAAATGATACCCAGACTCAAAGCAAGGGTGGAGATGCAAACCGCGGAGGAGTCTGAATGGCTGTAGCGATGAGCAACGTGGTGAAAATATCATAGCCCAATTATGGAGGTGTTGTGCATTAATGTTTTAGATAAATCATTATTCACATCATAAACTTACACAAATGCACCTTCACCTTGTATTGCAATATTTTCTTATGCTGTTGATTGATGAATTAAATTCTTCCTTAGAGGAATACTTCTGACCCGGTGAGTCGTCTTACTGTTGGTTTTAAGTGTTTTGGAAAGCCTAACAAACCCAATATGCCTCTTCTCTGATTTGAATGCTTCATTTATTTCCAATCCACCACTAACATCCCTGGTCTCCCTGTCAAGCAGGATACCACCGTCTCTACAGCTATAGGCAGCATCTATTTCCTCCAGGGCACAGGTGACAAACTACAGGACTCAAGGCCTGGTAATCTGCACGATTTTGTTGTCTATGTGTTCCAACACATCTGACCGAAATGAAAGAATAGACAAGGAGCTGTTGGACCCATTTGATCGGAATCAGGTGTGTTGGTGCAGGGGTACGACAAAAACCTGCTGGAGACCGCCGGCCCTGGGGGACTGGAGTTTGACATCCCTGCTCTAAAGTTTCCATTATGCAATGGAAAACTCTACAATGTAATTTCATCAGTGACATCTAATGGTAGCTGAACCTTTCTTCACTGCATAACATTGCAAATAAAAGGGGATTTATAACAATATGTTATAATTATTATGCTCTGCAGATGTAATAAAACAAGTTTTTCTTGAAAAGAAAAAATCTTCAGTTTTTTTAACAGGGCAAATTTGTCAATAACCTTTCGGTGAAAGTCCCATGAGGTGGATGAGACAGAATATTTCCAGCTTCAGTTCAGTTGCCCAATTTGCGGTTGCACCTGCAGGTTTCGGCTTTTGGAAATGATGTGCTGAACATTTTGAAGAGTGTGCAGTCCGAAACTCTACTTCACCTGAGTTACCGAAGTATCACAAGTTTCCTTCCTAACAGCAGCAGTGTTTTTTTTTTCCCTCTGTTTCCTCGTCAGGCTTCACTGGCTCCAAATGCAGAGACAGCACAGCTTGTCACACAGCCGTGAAGCAATGCTCCTGCTGTCATGGGTTCTCTCTCAGCACGAAGACACACAATGACAAATATGTGGGTACTTTCCAGCATGTTACACTGCCAGCCTGGAGTATTTAAACACAGTTTCATAAGTGACCCACTAGCTGTGGACTTGGGCTGCAGCATTATTTGGGTAATCAAGCATTCTACTGATAATTCCATCAAACTAAAAGTGTAATCATAAACTTATTTTTCATAATAAAAGCAATAACAACTATTCATCATTGCTCTTTAACAGTAAGATCTGGCAGGTGTATCACTCATACAGTCTCATAGAAAACTCAGCTCACCTGAGTAGTTTGCACAGATTCCTGGTTTAAAAAGGGAAATGACATTACTGTTATTATCTTCAATGGAAAGGCTGCCCTGCAGGAAAAGTTTGGAAACCACTGGTTTAGACCGTGACTGTGACAATAAAGGGTAACACACAGTTGTGATGTTTAGCTTCATTTCCTGATACTTAAAACTTTCCATACTTCTTTGTATCGTGTCCACATCCACATCAGGTGGATGTGTGCATATTTGTTTGTCCCATTTGTCTCTGTGCTGGTCCAGTGAAGGACTGGCGACCCAGACCCAGACCCCAATATAACTTTGATTTATAGTTCGTGGGTATAAAAATGGATAAATTGATGATTCTGATTGAATTTAAATTCTGTAAAAGAGATCAATAATCTGAAGATGTACGATCTGCTGAAAGTCCAAACTTATGGTTACAAAGTAAGCTTTCCTATAGTTGCTTCACTTTAGCCTTCCTATTTTAGATCAATATTCCGCTATGCTCATCATGGCTGCAATGACAATATCAAATTTCTTTTTTTTTTTTTGTCTTGTCCAGCATTTAAGCAGGCAAAATAGGTTTTCTGGATACTGTGTTCTGCTGGGTAAATTTACTTTGCCAAGGGAAGCATCATATCTATGATGCTTCCCTTGATATTCTGGGTTTTAATTTTATTTTTTGCATAATTGTTTGTATTACAAAGTTTGTACCGCTGGACCGGACCGGAGAGGACAGAAGAGGGACAGAAAGAGAATCAAAAAGAAGAGAAAACAGAAAACACTGCGTAGAGAGAAAAGAAGAGAGAGAAAGAAAAAAAAAGAAAGAATGAGAAAGAGAACAACCTACGTACATTTGCATGTACATAAGCACGCATACACACCCGCTTACACAGACACATCCATACACCTATACACACTGGAGTCATGTTCCTCCTGTGGGAGGACGAAGCCATCAACTATCACGAAAAGCAATATCAAATTTCTTGCATGATACTACAACCAGTTTCTCTGCAAGCCAGCTTTTTTTTTTTTTTTTTTAGAAAGGCATAGTTAATTTACTGTAATCTAACAACACAGGAGAGCACAGCCTTTATTTTCATCCATTCCCAAACCAATTTCTAATTAATCTTTTTAACAGTGTAGGATTACATTTTGTGAGACAGGTGTTTGTAAAATACTTTTTATTTGAAAAAACACCCAAGTTACTGGAGCATGTGCTGCACTGCTTCAGTAAGACCAGTGGTGTAGTCCAGGGTATACGCAGGTATATGGAGTATACCCACGCCTTGAGGCACCACTACACCACTGAGTAAGACTACACTGAATCTTTAAGGAAACAACAAAACTGCATCATTTAATTGATTGATTGATTCCAAGTTAATTCTGAAAGTTAGAACAAGTTTACATAAAACAGAAAAGCTTTCAGAAGAAATTGGAACATCAAAATAATGTGTGCATGAATCTAGCAGCTTTATCAGGAGAGATTTGTGATCAGAAAGTGAGTCACACTGCTAAGAATACAAAGCAACCCCTTCCTCACAATCATTTGTTGATCACTTCTAATACTCATTACCAATTGAATGTAATGGGTTTTGGGCAAAGCTCCTATGACACTAATGTGCTGTCATAATCAGGTTCTCACAAGTCCCCTGTTTATGATTCAGGCATCAAGGCCAAATTATTTTTTCTCCGCACAGGTTAAGATGAGCCAAAATTTTATTGCTGTATATCACAGTGTGTCTCCAACAACACAGCAGCTGCTTCTTTCCTGCAGCATCAATGAAAAAGTTATATCGTTTCAATTACAGCTTTAAAACCTGAGCTCTGAGAAACAAAAGGCATCAAATATTCAGACAATGCTTCACTGGAGGATCATGTGATGACATCTGTGTCAGTCTAAAGCAGCTTATTCAGACATGGAACAAGGTTTTCCAGTATATTAAAATACTACTTCCTGCATTTTATTGAATTAAGTAATCTGAATTTAAAGCTTTGTCATGAGAAAATAGTAGAAACAGAATTGTTGAGATAGCTTGCAAACCCAAAATGAGATTTTTGGGATTATTTTAAAAGCACATCCTTTTATTGGCACAATATATGTTACATATTTACACTCAATTCACAATATTTTATTTAACATTGAGGATGCAAGAACAGCTTGCACCCACAATGTGCCCTCGTCATTCGTAGATAGGCCTACATTAAATTCCTCTTTTTAATTCAGTTCAATTTACAATTATTTTTGTACAGTGCCATTTCACAACAAAGGTTGTCCAATTTATCCTATGCCATTGAAATCCAATTTGACCCATTTAAAACAAATTCATTACATCAGGGCTACTCAATTAGATATTCAGGTGGGCCAGATTTTCAAATAAAAAAAAAAAAAGATCAGAACCTGTAAATAAAGTATGGGAAAATAAATCAGTAAATGAATAGATAAATAAAAGAAACATTTACATTCGGAAAAATAAGTAGTTTATTAATTTTTCTATTTTAAATTCAGTCCCACAAGACAAGGGCAAATGCACAAACTAAAATAATGAAAATTTTAGTCAGAGCCTATTTTTCTCCTAACTTTTAACATAAAAAGATCATATCAAAGTAAACTTCTCGATGTAGTCTCTCCTCACGTTATAATCTTTACACACCGCCACACACTCATTGCATGTTAAACACATCGGTTTGGTGTTCGAATGTGACGGATAAAAAATAAAATACCGTATTTTCACGACCATAAGGCGCACCGTACTAAAAGGCACAGTCTCAGTAATGTGCGCCCTTTCTGTATTTAACACATACATAAGGCACACTTGACCATAGGGCGCGGGTTTTATGTACCGGTACAATCCACGCCCACACTTCCCCCTTTAACATTCTCAATGCACACAAGCATACAAGTATGCCTTTTTAAAAATAGAGCGGGAGCAAAACTGAGTTTGGTTGTGCTTTATTTAAGTATTGATTACAAAGTACTAACATTTTTTAATCATCAATCAATCATCAATAGGCGCGGGCATGGTAAAACACATGGATAAAACAAGCACACAAGTGTGCGTATTTAAAAATAGACCGGGACCAAAACTGAGTTTGGTACTCACATTTTTTTTTTACCGGTAATCGTCATCAGTCAAACCCACCAAAGTCCTCATCCTCTGTTTCTGAATTGAACAGCTGCGCTAAATCTCCAGCAAACATGCGAGGTTCACTTTCTTCACTGTCAGAGTCACTTTCTGTGCCATGTGGCTCCTCTGAAATGACGCCAGCTTTTGCGAAAGCGCGGACAACAGTGCCAGCAGACACGTTAGCCCAAGCGTCTGTCCTCCAACTCGGGCCACCTTGCCTTATGTCCACGGAAACTCAGCTGCGTCTTCTTTACCTGTCGGAGCTCGTTTTCCCATCTTCCTCCACTTGCGAACCATCGATTCATTAATCTTAAATTCTCTCTCGGCTGCTCGATTTCCACTTTGCTTGGCGTAGTTGATGGCCTTCAGTTTAAACTGTGCTTCATAAGCGTGTCTTTTTGCCATTTTCAGGGTTGTTAGAAAAAGGTGTTCTGCATAACGCACATACCTGTTCTTTTATATGCGATCAACGCCCACGCGTCACTCTTTAACGTTGTCATGGTGTTCTCTACTACTAAAACAAACTCTACTACAACAACAACAACAACACGCACACAAAGGGCGCACTGCACTATAGGGCGCGCCGCACATTTTGAAGAAAATCTAAGACTTTTATGTGCGCCTTATGGTCGTGAAAATACAGTACTTATCAGTCCAGGCGGGGCTAAATCTGCAGTTTTCGTTGCTAATTTTGCGTTTTGGGACAGAGAACGACACGCTTGCTAGCGCTACTCTTACAACTTCAAAACACAACAACACGCACTGGGGTTAATGTTGCTAGGCAACCAAGTGTTGCATTCATGGTCTGCATGACTGTAGGATTGTAGGCTACTTAATCAGCGTAGGAATGACTGAAGGTTCTTGATTATTATCTTTGTTCTTTTACATAAGCTGGGCCACATAGTAGTTGGTTCTGGGCCGCATTTGAAGAGGCCTGCATTACCTAATTCACAACAGAATACTTAGTTTATAGTAAGTGTGTTGCTGATTGAAACAACTGATTGGACCAAATCTTGCATTCAATTCAATTCAATTCAATTCAATTCAATTCAATTCATCCATTTTCTTAACCGTTTATTCCAGTTAAGGAATCACGGGGAAGCTGGGGCCTTTACCAGTAATCCTTGGGTAAAAATTGCCTCCCGATGTGTGAATGGGAGACTGTGACATGTAGTGTGAAGTGCTTTGAGTCCATCCTTCTAAGTTATTGAGTCTATATAACTTATATATGGGTAATACCTGTGTCTATATAAAAATATACAGCCTGAAAAGTATTGTCCAAAGGGGAATATTGGAATTAGAATTTCACCATGACTTGCATTATCTTTCGGACAGCAGGCACTATTTCTGTGTCCCTGGTGGAGCCACATAAAGATGTGATGAACAGACATCCAGGGAAAGGCCTTTTGCTCTGTGTGCCTGCCATTGTTTTTATGCAGATAAGTATATTTACTGTTTGTGGATGCTATAATAGGCTCAGAATTACATTAGGACTCTGTGGAAATAACTAGATATACCGTTTAAAGATTAGAAAAAAGAGATTTAGTGCTTGAGTTGCATCTTTTCTCCCAGCAGTGCTGTAAACTGTCCTACTGGGTTAACGGTTCCTGCAGGCTTCACAGGGGTCACAGATCACTAACAATCTCTTTAAGGACGCTACTGTTGTATTTACTGCAGCAGCCTGAAGGAGAGGACCAAAGTTTACCACTGAGCTGTGCACACCCCCCCCCCCCCCCCCCCCCCCCCACTCTGAAGGGGAATAATAAGACACATTAAATACATTTGTTACTGTCACACTTGTCATCAGCTGTTTTCAGTTTAAACACATTTATGTATTGAGAGAAAACACAACAGAAAGCTATCATGGTTCATGCTCTGCTAGGCGATTGCTTCAGTCAAGTTAATTTGCTCCACCTGGGCTTCCCCGATAGCTCTATCTTCTCTGGTGCTGTCCTCTGCTGAAACCACGGATGCCCAAGTCTGGTCCCTAAATCTACTTTTCTTCAACTTTTAGATCCAACCCTTTTCCAACACACCTGAATCAATTGAACGGCTTGTTAGCAGATCTCTGCATGGCTGAATGACATGGGGAAGAGGGATTTCAGCCGTACACGGCAGCATATCTGGAAAAATCCAAACAGAGACAGAATAGAAGTATGATCATATAACCCATGTCAACTGCTAAGCACAGTGGCGGAGGTGGGATGCTTTAGGTTTTGTTTTAACGTTACAGGACCTGAAAATCTTGTAGTTGCTGAATGGACCATAAACTCTTGTGTATGTTAAATTATTGTCCAGCAACTGAACTGGATCATGTGATAGGACAAAGATACCGAGCACAACAGGCAATCTACAAACAGAAGGCAGAGAAAGAAAGATTAGGGAATCTTTACCCATATGGTATCATGAATTAACCTAATGTGAAGATGATAAATGAGACACATTGCAGCTTGTTTCTGACAGATAAGTTTAATAGTTTAATATTAATCTCTTCAAAGGCTTGATAAGATTAAAAATACACATTATACTCATTCTATACATCCGTCCATCAACAGACAATGAAATGATACAAAGCCTTAATAAACAAAATAAAAACAGTTGTAGGGGTATTACGTTCAATGGAAATAATCACGTGTTATTTCTAATGCTCATAATGATTATTTTCTTTATTTCATACATAAGGTCTGAAACTTACACTTCAACAGAACAGAGTGGAAAAAATATGTCACAGTGTCACCACACCGTTTGATTTAGCAATGACCTTTACAAAGTGCAGAAAAGGCACAGAAAATGCCAGCGCGAAGAAAAATGTAAAAAGTTTTTATATTACAGCTGCAAATTTTATTTTTAAATGATAAAAGGAAAATCACTGAAGAAAGGGAAGAACCGAAGCTGAATTATCTGATCCGGACAATCTCTGGTATTCCTTAAAGCTATAATGTGAAGCACACATACATACACACACACACACACACACACACTAAAAAAAGGTCCTCTAATTATGAATGAACACAGTGGGACAGTTTTTCCTCATGCTGGTTGACATTTTGATTTGAGGGCGAATAATGGAGGCAATCAGAGGCTCACCCCGACCCTCCCACTGTGCTCACAACCCATTTGTGACATGTTTACCCTCAGCTCTGAAAACCTTCCCTTTCAGTTTGGCTTTTTTCTGTCCAAGCCTGAACATTTCACCGTCATCATGGTACAAAATATCCCATTAACCACATGGGAAAGGTCATATTAGCTGCTGCTCCTCATGGATCTGCTGTTGGTGTTGTTATCACTGCTAAATGATGTCTCAATAGGACAACGGAAGCAGGTCAGAACTCACTTTGGAAAACTTAAACCAGTTCATAAAGTTGGGGACTGTTCTCATTAAATTATTGATGTTAAATCTCTTTTTTTTTTTCTATTTTAACAAACATGTGCGAACAGAGTTGGGGCATTGGGCCTATTGCACCTATAGTCACAGCTACATTACAGCACTGCATGAGCCGATACATTCAGCGCCAACGTCCTGAAACGGAACAACTGCAAATAATAGGTGAAGAAGACCTTGTTATGTAACATGGTCACATGGGAGATCCTCAAGTTAGATGCAGTCACTAAGCATTTAATAATTAATTTATGGCTTATTTAGCAATCTGTTTTCTTTCAAGTTAGAGAAACCAAACACCTCATGTTTATTCAGTAAAGAGATGATTTAGTGATCGCTGCTGGACTGAGCCTTCAGCGGTGGGGGGCAGATTGTGGATCCAACGTCAAGGTTGTAACTAAAAATGCTTATTTGAATCCTAAGTACGTTCTCAGAAATGAAATGTTTCAGGAATTACCCCAAAATGTTGCATTTATTTCATCCCTCCAGCTAATGTCTCACCACTCCAACACACCTGACTCAAATGAATGAATCATTGTGCAGAACTTCATAGGCTGTTGGATCCGTTTAATTGGAGTCAATGTGTGTAGAAGCAGGATATATTAAAAACCTGCAGGACTGCAGCCCTTGTGGGAGTGAGCTGAATAACCCTGTCCTAGATGTAAGTGTTGCTCCTTAACCCTTTACAGACGCGTTCTGTAAGTTTAAGTTACCTTAAAACTCTGCAAACCGGATTTGTTTGATGACACAGTGACATCTATCATGTGCATTTCTACAGCTGCTGCCATCAGGCAGCATCATGAGGCTGAGAAACCGCTCTACAGAACTTTTACATCCGGGACGTGACGTTTTGCTTCGCTTTGCAGTAAAACAAGGAACTGGCTCTTTTAAACATGCAATGTCACTGATTCAACAAAGAAACACAAGAAGGGTAAAAGAGAGGAATGGAAAAAAGCAGGAGTCATCGTAAGATTGTTTTTTGCTGGCTGGAAAAGAGCCAACAGGTCAGGCAGGATGTAAGATGGATGCTGAATTAACCGTTGATACGGGGTGCATGACGGGGAATGGCAAAAGTTCTGTAGTGTGTCTTTAAGGTCCTGGTCTACCATTTTGTAGAAGTAAATTTGCAGTGACTATGATCAATTTTTTAAAACATTGTGGAAATACGCCTGCCTGAGCCATCCTTACAATTGTTTTGTGTATGTAAAACCAAAACTAAATGTTTGTTATAACGCAATAGTTTCAAATTTTAACTATTTCACTGTCACTATTAACATTTTCTTTTCAACATCTCAACCACTTCCTAAAAAGATTTTATTCTGCTTATTCTTGTCCAAAGCAAACAGAAAAACACAGAAACATTTTCTCTGTTTTTTTTTCTAAGTGCGAAAGTTAAAGGGTTAAAAATGGTAAATTTTTTAAAACTTCTTGTCAGTGTCCCCTGTGTTGTGTTTCACTATGACATGGCTGTAGGGACATGTTCCTGAGCCAGACAAACAGAGGATGCAGATGCGGCTGTAAGACGGGGGAGGGATTGCACTCCTCATTGGGAAATTATGCAATTCCTGATGCTTGAATGTAAAAAAAAACAAAACGTCATAATTCCTGAAAACTGAAGTGTTAGCTGTCATTTATCCCTTTTGTCTGCGGAGTCGGTTCACTTCTTTTGTTCAATATATTTCTTGCATTCTGTAGAGATTTGAGATAAACCATTCTGCTACACTTCCAGCTTTACAGCATCTTTTTCAAGTCTCATTTATCATTTTTACCATTTATTTATAGACTGTATCAGTGTGCAGCTATTCAGTTGCTTGTTAGCACAAACAGCTAATCACAATCACATAGCAGCAACTCAGACTATTTATTCATGTAGATATTGTCAAGCTGACTTTCTGAAGCTCAATCTGAGCATCAGAATAAAGAAGAAAGGGGATTTAAGTTACGTTGAATGTGTCATGTTTGTTGGTGTCATATGGGCTGGTCTGAGTATTAAAAAAAAAAACCCAAAAACATGGATCTACAAAGATTTTTTACACCCAACCCAATAGGTCTTACAATGAGCAAAAGTTGTCTGGACGAAGATGCCTTGCTGATGTCAGAAGTCTGAGGAGGATGGGCAGACTGGTTGTAGATGATAGAAAGACACCTGGGGGGGTCTGATTTTTATTTACCCAACACATTCACGTGGTAGGGTCTCCATTGATGCATCCTACTTTACATCAATGGAGGTGGTAGTGTCATGGTATGTGGGATATTTTCTTGGCACATTTTGGGCCTCTTAATACCATCTGGGCATGGTTTAAACTCCTCAGTCTACCTAGTATTGCAGCTGACCATGTCACTCCAACAGTGTACCATCTTCTGATGGATGCTTCCAGCAGTGTAATGCATCATGCCACCAACCTTAAATCATCTGAAACTGTGAAACTGTTTAGAAACTATGAGTTTACTTTTCTCCAACGGACTCCCCAGTTACTAGTTCCCAAACCAATAGAGCATCTTTGGGATGTGGTGAAACATGAGATTCTGATCATGGATGTGCAGCCGATAAATCTGCAGCAACTGTGTGACGATACTGTCATGATCCATGTTTGTTCAGTGTTTGATAGTTAATGTCTTGTGGTTACTATGGTTTTTCTTTGATCACTTACCCCTGTCTCTGTTTCAGGTCTGCTTGCCCCGCCCAGTCTTGTCTGTGTCTGCCCTTTCTTCCCTGATTTTTCACACCCGATTGTGTTTTCACCTGATTAGTACCTGTATATATTCTCCCCTGTGTTTCTGTCTTGTTGCCAGTTTGTCGTTTGTGTTTGAACGCTTTCAAGCCATAGTTTTGGATCGCTACTGTCCCTGGTAAAATAAACCTTGTTTTGTTACTCTCTGGATCTGTTTCTTGCATTTGAGTCCCAGCCCTGTCATGTCCTTGACAGATATGTCAACATGATCCAAAATTGCTGAGCAATGTTTCCAAGCAATGTTCAATCTATGCCTCCAAGATTGAAGGCAGTTCTGAAGGCATGAGGGGATCTGAACCAGTACAAACAAAGTGTACCAAATAAAGTGACTGATAAGTATTTATATTGTAGGCAAATCATTTCATTTTAGTAATTATTTTAGTTGAACTGAATCCTTGTGGAGCACGTTTGTGCCCAACCCTGCATTCCCAAAACAAGCAGTGTGTTCATTGCTTATTTGCTTCATTCATTTTAAATGGTCCAAACTCAGTCTCATAAAAAAACAAACAAACTAAGAAACAAAAGAAAAAAAGTTTACCTATAGCTCGGCTGTGTTTGGTGCTCTCTAACTGAACCAAACAGGAGCTTTGTGATGTGTGCAGTATTTCCATCTGTTCTTTCACTGAGGGGTCACATTTCATCTTAAATCACTGTAAACAGCTGTGCATGCACTTTGAAAGTATTTAAATGCAAAAGGATGAGAATAAACTAATGTTGCAGTTGTATTTTGGTGCAAATGTGTGTAGCTGTGTGAATAACGGATTCATGACACAACAAATAATCTCAAATCATGAGTAAACCTGACAAGTGCTGAACTCAGTTGTTCCAGCAGGTGGTTGCTAACTGCAGGTGAAACACTTGCCTCACAAGCAGGACATTATTATGCAACATAGAGAGCAGTTTACTACACTAGGACATACTTGCACGGGCAAAACATAAAAATGTAAACAAACTAATAAGGAGTTCCTTCCATTATTAGCAGCAGGGATTTCTATGTCAGAGACGGAAGTGAGCTTGAAAACGACACAGTTGTGTGTCTGTGTCTGTCTGCTCCATATAGAAACATGTGAGCTGATAGGGATGTTCTCTGATTATCTAATAATCTGAGTAGAGCTTGAGGTCATTGGAGTTATCTGTTTAGTGGTTAGAGATAATAATAAAAAAAAAGTAAGATATTTGAAGCCTGTCATTGTTTCAGATGATACTATTTTCTAGTCAAAGGTTATGTGCTCAATGAGAGTCAATTCTGATTGGTTCAAATATACCAGCAGTAAAAGTTTTGTTGTTTTATTTTTTTTGTTCAAATCTCCTTCAGCCCCTAAAATTAGCTCTTTATCAGCTAGATAACAATATCAACTGATGCAATTGCCAAGTAATTAAAGGATTAAATGTTCAGATGATTGCGTGCTTGGTTGGTGACTAAAGACAGACAGAAAACCATTTGGATCGCAGCCCACGGATCAGACAGCGTTGTTCTTCGCTGAATCCGAGCTCACCGAGAGGACCAGCGGGGAAGACTTGAAAGTGATCTGAAGAGCTGAGTGGAGGAAACAAGAGAGAATGAACCTGTCAAGTGGAACTAAGCTTCCAAAACATGATACATTGCCATGTCAGAAACTCGTGAATTCAAGCCAATTCAATTATGATTAAGAAGCCAATGTCATCAGTTTACATCAGAGAGAGAGCAGATGATGAATGTGCAGCCATGTTTGGGTTTATTTTTGTTTGTGCTCGGTTGCACACTGAGAGCGCCTACAGTCAGGGAGCTTATTAATATGTGGATATTATTGGCATAATCTACTTAAAGCCCAATTTTCTAATAGAGTCTTGCCATTTAATTTGTGCAGAGTGGTTTCCAGTAGTTACAAGTCATGGAGCTATGTTTGAGGGCAAAAATTGTGAAGTGTGGGGAAAAATCTTTAATATTAGCAAGAACATAAAAACATCCTCTAGTGATATTCATTTTCATCTTGTTAATTTATTCTCTATCTTTGCTGCCTTTTCTGTGTAATCATGCTGTTTATTTCAGTTCATGCTAATTATTTTGTTTTCTGTTTATTCTGGACAACAAACAGTCGTTAATTCAGTCAAACATAAACCGTGTTTACACACAGACTGTGATTCAGTGATTTCCAGTTTGGCAACTCTGGTATTATATGAACACAAATATGATTCACTGGCGTGATTTGCATCATCGTTCATTGGATTTAATTTGATTAAATGGGATTACTGTGAGTTGGATTGTAGATGGGTCTATAACCAAGTTCCTTGAGATGGCCTTTGGTCTGAACTGATCTTTTTTTTCATGTAAAAGTACTTTGTGCTGCTCTTTATTCTAAAAAATGAAATATAAATAAATGTTGAACTTAACCGATGTAAAATAACTTAATTAGCCATAATCAAACTGTGTCAAAAAACAAAGTACAAACACAAATAGATTAGGTTAATCAGAATAAAGTATATTGGATTTAAACAATAAAATTGCTTTGATTGATTGATTTTTTTTTTTGAGTGATCAAGTTACAAGTGGTTAGCGGTACGTCTGAGAACCTTTTGTTGTTTAAGGCTCATCTCTGTACGTGACAAATCAACTGCATGTGGGTTGGTAAATGGAAATATGACTACTTGTGTCAGTAACTCTTTACTGGATGGCTCTCAGTTCCACAAATGGATACTTTTAGTTGCTCGGTAAATCTATTAACACAATGTACTTATAGACTTAGTACTGGAAATGTCAAACCTTTTAGTTTCCTTCATCCCTGCAACGCCAGCATTGCACCCGGTTTGTACCGATATACATCCATAAAGTGTAGAAAACAATGTGAATGATTTTAAGACTGTTGGTCAAGAAAAACAAACTGCATTCACTGATTTAAAGTTGATGTGTCAGCTATTTTGACAAAAACTCTTTTTATGTTAAAAAAAAAAACCAACAAAAATAAATGAAAAAAGAAAAGTAAAGGTTTACATACTGAACTGTGGTTTTTGTACACTTTGACACACATGCACACAATACCCTGAAACTCTCCAATGTAAATGAAAGTAATTTCAAAGCCTTCCTGCCTTACAAAGGAGTTGGGTAATTAGAAGTCATAATTCACAATCAGAGACGTGGGCTCCAGCTTCCCATTATGGCTGCTGGGCACCCAGTAGGGCAAGATGAACGATCCTGTTCATTGGCTTCATGCAGTCAACATCACCCACGAGTAAAAACCAGAACCTGTGTTTCAAATAGTTATTAAAGAGTTGAGAGAGAGTTGCAGCCTCCCAGAACAAAGCAGATCCTAACATTTAATATATCATTAAATATAAGGTGGTAACATGTTAATACGCTGGAACATTTGTCATAATGTGATTAAAAAAAAAAAAAAGGTTTTATATATAAATGGACACGTGTCTGTGTGCACATGATGTAACACAACTTTCTACTTTTTATATCCCTTCATAAAGACTGCCTACATCAAATCCAATCAAAACTTTATCTGTATAGCATTTTTGAAGAAGAAGAGTTTATATTAGAGTTTAGACAACACACATAATGACAGGAGGGTTTTAAATAAATATAAGCTATAATGCAGGTGAGCACACACACACAAAAGAAAGATTTGATGAAAGACACGTATTCAAGCCAGAATTGAAATAAGAGAAGATAAAACAAACACAATCCATAGAGAAACACACACACACACACACACAATGTTGAAATATCAGTTTAAACGCAAGAGAATCAGCATATCTGCATTTCTGAAACTAGCTTTTCTTTTGTCCTAACTCTGGGGGTAGGAAGCAAAGTTTTACCCTAAGCTGTCTGGGAAGGTCATACGTGATTTAATGTTTTATCAAATTAAGGGTCCTGTACTAGTAGAAAATGTACAATGCATATATCAGAGGGGAATTATGACACATGAACAATTTTCTTGGGTTTTTACATCATTCTCAGATCTGCCTCATCTGATAACTTTGCTGTAGTTCCCATGGTCACAATTAAAGAAAACAAGCTACTTTACAACTTAGCTGAACCGTGTTTACTAAGGTCAGATGGACAAACTCCATATAAGAGGCATCTCAAACAGAAAAGGAGATAAGCCACTTAGTCGGGACTTCTGAAGAGAACCTTATTATTTGCTCACCAGGAAACTTCAACAGACAAGGAAATCTAAATAATGAGCTGCAGGCGTTAGTAGGACCAGAAAATTGTACACTATGCTTGATAGCCCAACACATACAGCCTTGATCCACTTCTTTTGGCGAATTATGTGATGAGTTTTGTTATGACATAAACCAGTTTCAGTTGAAATTACAAATATCACTCAATAATGACTGACTGATGATGCCCTAAAGCCACTGGGTTCAGTCATAGGAATGTGTCAAACTGAGTGAAATTAAATGAAAGTATCCAAGTTGGAGCCGATCAAACTCTGTAAACGCTTCAAAAGGAGTTTTAGTGCCTCCTTTATTATCTCCCTTCGCAGCGGAAACACTTGAGCATGCCTTATGAAAGCAACTGGAATAAATCCGTCCCTCAGTTCCAAGCAGCTGCAACATTCAAAGCAAGGCTCAGTTTTTCTCATACAGCTGTACTAAGTAGTGTTCACATACTAAATATGAAGTAGGGTGAATGTGAGCAGTTTGGAGCATCTTTCACTTATGTCATCTGTCCTTTATTTAATGATCTGCTGCTATCATGATTTTAATGATCTGCTGCTATCATGATTTTAATGATCTGCTGCTATCATGATTTAATTTTTTGACACGAGAAAATGTTACACCAATATGATAGTCATCCATGAAACAATATGATAATCACATCCACACTGCAGCGTGGTGGATTTTTGGTTGTATTCTCATTGCACTCCTCTTGTTTTCCCTCCATCTTTTCTCAACTTCATGACATTTTTCGAACAGGAAAAGAAAAAATGATTAATAATTTATTTGACTTTTCGCCTGTACCCTGAGTCTTCTAAGAGGTAGTTTCTCCTACTTTTCCTCAGGTTGTATGCTTTCTTACCAGCTCCACAGGTTTCATGAACAACTGAGTTTGGCTAACCTGGATTTTGGTTACAATCATCACAAAATAACCTGTGTTTATTAAACATGGCTTCATTTTTAACCTGTTCTGAAGTCACTTCCAGTTTTTCTTGTTTTGTAACTGCTGACCATAAAGATTGCTGCTGTTTAATTTCTTTTTTCTGAATAATTCATTATAAATTAGAACATTGAATTAAAGTTGATGATGGGATGTTGCTCTTTCAAACATCCTCACCATTGGTTGACACTTCGGTGTTCTACAACGGATACATAGACTACAGCTCTAGAGATCTGATAATAAGTTAATCTGGTGCAGATACTTCTGCTGAAACGGAAAATTTTTAAATGACTGATACGATAGGAGAAAATATTAGAGATAGATGGATACAATTAAAATGATGCAGTCCAGGATACTGATATGATACTGACACCAATGCTAATTTCTTTTACTTGTAAATACACATTTATTTAAAGTGGAACTATTATGTGCATTTCAGGCTAATTTATTTTTATTTTTGAGACCAGAATGGCTGGGATTGATCGAGTTATTGTCACAAATCGCTTTATTTACTTCAGACCGACTCTCTCCGTAGGCTGTCAGATCAGCCTGTGGGCAAAACGAGTGGATTAAGACTCTTCTGCATTAAGCCCCGCCTCCCGCCACTGCACTACATCGGGAGTGCGCACCGCACCTGCTTTCGTCGTCATTGTAACATCTCATAAACAGAAGGATTAGGCAAATATGAACTCGATAAAAAAACAAAATACAATGTGAACACATAGCATACAGCCCTACATGTTGGAACCTGAATCAGACCCTGAAAACGAAGTGGAAAACAGCAACCCACAGCAACGAATGCAGCAGGATGTCTCTCTTTGGTAAACTCACCAGCCATCATTCAAAATAACTTTATCCGACGATTTCCACCCGCATGATGTATTTGTACATGCCCTTGTTAACCAGTAGAAGGTAACCAATCACTGAACCTTATCCCCCAGGACGTCACAAGGATTTCCAAGTAGAAAAAACTCTCTAAAATGACGAATTTTTCGTTGCCATGGAAACCGAACGGAGAGCGTACTGGAACTCAAACTCAAACTCAAACATGCGTTTAGGTGATAAAAAACAGTGCCGTTCACATGTCTGATGAGGATTCAACCCTGTAACACTGAAGAAAGCTCAGAAAACTCCAAATACCATAATAGCACCACTTTAATGAGTTTTCCTTTAACTACTTGTCATGATTCTGATCATTATTAAACACATCATAAATTAAGTTTAAGTTTATTGTGGTGATTTCTTTTTCACAAAAAGTAAAAAAAAAAGTCAAATTTAAAATAAAGTTGAAAAGGAAAAAAAAACCAATAGCAGAACAACAAATGACATAGAAAAATTAAATTTAAAACTAAAAATCTACATTTTATTTTATTTATTTAAAAAAGGAAAATGAAATCATAAGAACTTTTTTAGTCTTATCACAGTTGCTAGATTTATGTTTCTATATTATACTGAAATACTTATGAATGAATATTAACTATATTGTATATTAAGTAAGTACTACTTGCACACATACAGTAAAAAGCAGTTAATCTCTGAACACTAATATACATTTATAATCATTCAATAACAAAACAAACAGAACAGATTTTCAGTAATAACACTGCACATGAATGTTTTAAGTCATTCAGATGTTAGAAACTAGTTTTGTTCTTTCATTTAAGCACTTAGTCTGTCAATTGGAAGGTTGGTGGTTTGATCCCAGCTTTCCCAGAAACATGCTGAAGCCTTAGACAAGATACTGGCTCCAATGTGCACATTGGTGTGCAGATAAGACATTTATTACATATTTCCTGCTTTCTTAGTGTGAGTGAAAAAGCACATTGAGCAATCGAAAAGACAAGAAAAACACCATACAAGTACAGCATATTTGATATGAAGAGAATACTACTTAAATAATTGGGCAAGTATTTTTTTAAACAATGCAATGGATATGTAATATATAATTATCATTTTTCCCCCAAAACTAATGACTGGAGCATTCTACAAAGGCTTGGTAATGTCATCGTAGTGGTATGCTTTAAATAAAAGCAATTTTACATGGTTACGTGTCAGTAATGTCTTTGTTACAAATAAAAAAACAACAGTACAAGAAGGTCCTAAAGATGGCCCAGAGACAAGGGAAGCCTGACTGACTGATGACTAACAATACCTATTTGACCAAAGGCACGTGCAAACACTGCATGAGATAAATCAGTACCACCTGCATCACATAAAGGTTAAGTCAGAACATATGTGCAACCATGCACGTTCTGTTTGTAGGAGATGTGCATTATGGAGATTTGAATGGATGTCTCATCTGAAATATAGCAGCTCACAGCATCATCATTCTTCTGACTACCAGCATTCAGAATTCTTACAGTGGCACACAAAAAGCATTTGTGTGTGTTTGTGCTGCTGTATGTTTTTACTGGCAACATGTCCAGCATGAATTCAGCTTCATGCTAGTTGCTGGGATAGGCTCCAGCTTCCCTGTGACCCTGAATTAAGCTAAGAGGTACAGAAGATCAATAAATACACATTTGTCACATGTAAAATATATGTGCACACCTGAGTTGCAGTTCACTTAATGTAAAGATTTACTAACAGGGATTATTCTGTTTATCTGTCATGATGCAGGCATTTCTTTTATTGTGACATTATGTATTTGGAGGATTAGAAGGAATAGAGGGAATACTGTTTTTAATATACATAAATACATACACAGACATATATATATATATATATATATATATATATATATATATATATATATATATATATATATATATATATATACATATTCTAACAAAAGAAACCCCCAAAAAACCCAAAACCTATAAAACCATACAGACCATTTAACCAATTGACTTTGAAATAAAAAAAACTGTACTTCTGTAATAAAATAAATATATTTCTTTATCCACAAAGAATATTTGAATACTTTTTAGTAAAGGGAGATTTAAGATGTATTATCATCAATATATGTGCAGCTTGTGTAAAATGAACATGGCAATAGGGAATAAATGCATGTGTGATATGTGGTATCTATACTATGGTATTATCCTTCTGGATTGTCATTACAGCTTCATGGTAACATTTTTTTCTTTGTTTAACTTTTCATGTTCTGAATTTTTACTCATTTCTATGCAGATTTCATCACATGGCTTGGTTGTCTCATGGTTTTATGTTTGCGTCATTCTCTGCCTTCCTGTGCTTGACACCTGCCTACTTATTATTTCTAAGATTTTTAAACCACCTCTCATTGTCTTCTGCAATAAAGTCACCTTGTTTGACCCTTAGGTGTTTTTGTGTGTGAGGGGAAAATCACGTGTAATATAGTTCAGTTAGAAATAAAAGTTACAAAAACATGGCTTCCCTTATGGAGAAAATGACTCATTGTATAAGTCCAACCTCATTTCTGTCCATTTAAATCCTCTCTATCAGTCAAAAACAGCCTGCAGGCAAACAAAGTGAAAATAAAGTGTGTGTGTGCTTTTTTCAGAAGAAACTTTTACTAGAGCTCAGAAAGAAATAGACTGCACATTTCATCGTCAGTGTTGGAGTTCATTTTCAGATCCACCAGCTGTTTGATCTGTAAGTTTCCTATAGGAGTGAGACTGCAAACAAAATCCTCAAATATATAACCTGACATTTAAAATAACTATCATCAACTATTGACCACTGAGGTTATTTTGAAAATAAAATAACACATTTTGTCCAATCATACTTTGTCAGACTTTCTGAAACATTAGCTTATAAACAGCATTAACAGCATCTTATTATAATCACTTATGAAAGTCTTGGGAATTCCAAGATGATTGTTTAGATATTCCCTGCAAGAAAAGACAAGAAAATAAAAGCATTAAACAATTCCTGTATGGAAAAATCTGGAGAATGTGTTCATATGTGAATGTGACGCAACAGATGTTTTATATTATTTTGTTGCTGTTTTGATACCTGTTTTTATTGTACAGTGTCCTTGAGTGACCAAAAAGGCGCTTTTAAATAAAATGCAGTATTATTACTATTTTTTTATGTTGCAAATGTCAATCAAATCAAATAAACCAAAAAATAACTTCTTATTCATAATCTGACTCAGAAGATGCAAACTCAACTGTAGTGATCTTGGCCTTCCAGGATTAAAAGACATTCGAACTGGATTAAACAATAGTTGTCATTTCTTTCTCTGCAGTAAGACTGGTCCACACAGGACGAGAAGGGTGACCATTTGACCCAAGGGAGGACGACACTCAGAGATTTACACCTTTTCTCTCTACAGAATGCAGCTGTACCAACAAAGGGAGGTTTCTAAGTGGAACGCAGTTTATAGTTGCAGGTCGGGGGGATGCCGAGAGTTGCATCTGACCAAACCCTGGTTCTTGTCAAAAATGACACCTTTCATCAAAGTACCAGACTTCATGGCGCCAGAACAACCCCTCCCCTGACTGAGAAGGGGACTGGAAAGAAATTCAAACTTCTTCCCCCAATTGAAGGAAACTTTAGATGCTTAATCTCATTGATCTTATTTTACAAGTTGTCTAACCGATTTAACTTAGTCTAAATGACTTTGGTTAATTGTTTTGATTGAATTTCTTCTTTTTCATTATTTTATCTTGATATGTGATTTAATTCTTTGAACTGATCACACACGTGTATTAATCATAAAACACTGCATTAAATTATCTTGATTATGTTTCCCAAGCTCCAGACCTCTCTTAAGATACTAATGTGAATGAATAAAATGTGAGTTTTCCTTTTCAGGATTCATTGTCCGATGAAGACAAGTCATGACAATTAATTAATCCACCTTTAATAAAAAATACATGTAGCCAATCTTTTCATGTGTGAAAGTAATACTATAAGTTAATGCTTTCCTTCCCAGCAAATGAGGAGTCTGCATAACTCTTAAGAATGTGATTTGATGTGTATTGGAGTAGAAACAAAGTAAAGAATTTTGAATATCATGTTCACATTAATGAGATGCAGAGGGAAGGAACTAGAGCTGACCTGATTGGATAAGGTTGGTCAGCCTCTGACAGAAGCAACTCATGATTGGCTGGAAGTTCGAAAGGTGGGTCTGTTCAAAACAGACTTGCAGCCTGACTTCCTCTGTGTGTCTTTAGTTTTTAGTCTTCTGAGTCTTCGATGTCTTCTCAGTCTTCAGTGTTTTTTTTTAGTCTTCTTAGTGTCTTTTTAGTCTTCTTTTCTTTTTTAGTTTTTGTCTTCTTTTTCTTTTTAGTTTTATTTCGTTAGAAGCCTTTTACCTCTCCGTTCTTCTGAACGGGAGAAAGTACAACAAGTGTTTATTTATAACCAGTCATTTTTCCCGAGAGCAGTAATTAACTAGAACCGTAGCTCCAACTTTTTCCACTGCGTCTTAACACATAAAATCTGGAACTATCTATTTTTGGGACAATCTGGATCATCATCACGCCGCTCTGGAACTCCGCTGAAGCCTAGAGTAGCCGCGTAGACCTACATCTTCTGACGACAGACGGTCCATTCCTCGGAGACTCGCAGTCCAGGAGAGAACCACCCGGGTTCGCAGCTCCGCGACTGCTTCAAAAGTAGGATCTGATAGCGCTCTGACATTTGTGATGTCCCAAACCAGTACATCAAATTGTAATTAAATAATTAAATTTGAATTCTTATCCAAATTTAGAATTATTGAACACATTCTTATCAAAGATTTAAGTAAGATAATCATCCCGATTTATTTGCTTAATTCCAACCAGTTTCTTCCTGCTCCATCTCATTTAATTAATTTCAGCGTTCCTTATTAATGTCATAAATGAAAATCCATGCAAATTCATTATACCATCTCACCAATAACCTCTCCATCATTGCTCATTTTCACTGTTGTATGTTTACCATCATTGTAATAAATATGTATAATCAATTCATCCGTTCTCGTCATAATTTCTGAATGCACAATTTCTGGTTCGCTCGTTCTTAGGATTTACTCCTTTAAATTGAGACTGTTTATTGAATTGACAGTATTTCAGGTGTCTCATCAGCCCGAATCTTAAGTTAATTAAAAGTGATGAGTGGTGCTCCGAGGTAATTAATAAATTAAGAATTAGTAGAGGCATATTCCGCTACACAACTGACAATAAAATGTACTTATCATATCTCATTATTGTTATAAGTACTTTTGGTTTTTGTTGAAGAAAAACAAAACAAACAAACAAAAACCATAGGAACAACATGGCCTTCTAAATGCAGAATATATGCATTATTATTATTAACTGGACTAAAGAAGCAGAGGGTAACATTAGGATTATTCCTTTGTGTTGATGGAGAGAGGCCACCGTTACATGATGTTTTTTTTAAATTTGTAATTAATAATTTGGAATTAAATATTTTGGAATTAACATATTCTCCCACAAGTTTACATGAAAATACTAATTCCGAATTAAGTTTTACATAAAACACATCCTTACTTAATTCCTTTTTAGAGCGGCGGATTGTGAAGGGTTCTGATTGGACAAAAAGTGCATGTAACATATGACGAAAACTGGAAATAAACAACGTTGGCTCCCTGCTTCTCGTCTTTTCAGTCGTAATGTTTAAGTACTTGTTGAGGACATTTCACAATATGAATAACAAAGCCATGTTAAATAGCATGCGTATTGATGTCACAATACCACGTGTGCCTGCGCGCACCAAAATGTTTTTTTTTTTTGTGGGCATGCGCAGTTGCAATAAATGGTCTGTGTGAGTTCCCAGACGAGACATGGAGGTCTGTCCTTTTCTCCCGTAAGAACAAACTGCTGCAGATATGTCGAACGCTAAAGGTTATGGGCCCAGTCACACTGGCCAAAGATGGTTCAGACTTCTGTTCGACGGAGATGAGAAAAGTTACGAGCTCTGGGAGACGAGATTCCTCGCGCACATGGAGTTGGGCGGTCTCAGACAAGTTATCCTGGAGGACCCACAGGTAACTGATGGCGACGAGGATACCCTCGCGGAAGATGAGGCAAAGAACGGAGAGGCATATGCTGAACTGGTGCAATGTCTGGACAACAAAAGTTTGTCGCTGGTCATGAGGGATGCTAAACGAGATGGAAGAAAAGCGCTAGAGATCCTTCGCGAGCACTACGCGGGAAAAGACAAACCCCGCGTTGTCAGTTTGTATTGTGAACTTTCTTCCCTCCATAAAGCTAGCAATGAAACAGTCACTGACTATATTATCCGAGCAGAGACTATATTCACGTCACTGAGAAGAGCAGACGAACATATTAGTGACGGTCTGCAGATAGCCATGGTGGTAAAAGGGCTACCTGATTCTTACAAGCCATTCATCGTGCACATTACCCAGACCAACGACACCGTAACGTTCGGCGAGTTTAAAACTAAACTACGAAGTTACGAGAGTACTGAAAAATATGGGAAAGGTGACATGAATGCTGAAGGGGACAATGTAATGCAAGCTAGCGGGACAAGAAAAGCACGAGGGAGAGGAAGAGGAAAGAAAATTGACCTGACTGAAGTGGAGTGCTACACATGTGGCAAAAAGGGGCACATGGCCAGAACCTGCCATGATAATTACCAAGGAAGAAGAAAGCAACGAAAATGGGACACACTGCAGCGAGGAAGGGGGCGTGGTCAAGTACTAAGCGGCGATCATGTAAAGCAAGCTAATGAAGAAACGGAGGCAGAGCCCGCGTCTTTCTGTTTCTTTAGGATGAGTGACTGCCCGACTCAGAAAGGAAATGAGAAAGGTCTCATGGTCGACTGCAGCGCCACAACACACATGATCAATGACGCTACGAAGTTCAAAACGGTTGACAAGGACTTCAAGCCCGAGGACCACGTGATCGAACTTGCTGATGGATCAAAGGTGAGTGGGATGGCAAAGATGAGAGGAGACGCCGAAGTCTACTTACTGGACAGTGAGGGGCGACATGTGAAAACAAGGCTCAAGCAGGCACTTTACATCCCATCGTTCCCACAAAACATATTCTCAGTCAAAGCAGCGACAGCCAACGGAGCTGAGGTCTGCTTCAAGGACGGTGATGACTGGCTGATCCACAAAGATGGCACCAAATTTAAAATGGATGTGTATGGTAGGCTGTATTATCTTCGAACAGTAAATGATAAAAATATTGATGAAGCAAATGGCTGCCATGATATTCAAACGTGGCATAAGATACTTGGTCATTGTAATTTTGATGATGTTGCAAAACTAGAAAAGGTGGTTGAAGGGATGTCAATAACTGGGAAACGTGACAAGAGCAGCCAACACTGTGAAATATGCACACAAGGAAAATACACACAAAGTAGGAACAGACAGGCAGACACTAAAGCTACAACAGTACTAGGACTTGTACACACAGACTTATGTGGTCCTATCGAACCAGCAGATAAAGATGGATATAGATATGCAATATCATTTACTGATGATTACAGTGGAATGATCTTCCCATACTTCATCAAAACAAAAGGTGACACAGTAAAAGCTACAGAAAAATTCATAGCAGATGTAGCTCCATATGGAAAGATAAAGTGCATAAGGTCAGACAATGGTACAGAGTTTACCGGGCAAGAGTTCCAGTCTTTACTCAGAAGTAACGGGATAAGGCACGAGACTAGTGCACCCTACTCACCCCACCAAAATGGAACTGCTGAAAGAGGTTGGAGAACCTTGTTTGAAATGTCACGATGCATGCTGCTGGAGAGTAACCTCCCAAAACAACTATGGACATACGCTGTTCAGACAGCAGCCCAAAACCGTAACAGGTGTTACAGTAAGCGTCTAGAGCAGGCACCTTACCGTGTTTTCACAGGAAAAACACCAAACTTATCTAACATGAAGATATTTGGATCTGAGTGCTATGTATATAAACAGGATAAGAAAAAGCTGGATCCCAGATGTGAAAAGGGAATTTTTGTTGGATATGATAAATACAGTCCAGCATATAACATATACTATCCGGAGACAGGAAAAATTCTCAAAAATAGGCTGGTAAAATTCAACACTAAAAGTAAAACGGATAACCAAACTCAGACAGACTGTGACATGAGAGATGACATTGAGTGTTACAGTAACGCACCACAGAACATGGTCAGTCAGAGCAAGAAACAACCTAAAGAGAGTGATGAGTCTAGCAATGAGGAGACTGCTGAAACGAGTGTAATCCAGATAGATGGGACTCAGAAAGAAGAAGAAAGGAGATACCCTAAGAGAGAAAGAAAAGCTCCAGAACACTTAAAGGAGTACCAGTGTAAGGCTGAATGTATTGATGTTGAAAATGATAATATTGATTATTTCTACAGGGTGACTTATAACATGCCTAAAACATTTAAAGAGGCAATGGACTCTAAGAACTCAGAACTATGGGTTGAGGCAATGAAAGAGGAGATGAACTCTTTGACAGAAAATGAAACTTTCACTTTGACCCCACTACCAGAAGGTAAACAAGCAGTGGGAGGTCGCTGGGTATATGCAGTGAAAGAGAATCCAGAAGGATTAGAGATGTGTAAAGCAAAGTATGTTGCAAAAGGATATGGACAAGTACAAGGGATTGACTATAAAGAAACTTTTTCACCAACGGCCAATATGGCTTCTGTCAGAGCAATAATGCAGATTGCCGTACAGGAAGGTCTTACTTTACACCAAATGGATGTAAAAACTGCTTACCTCCATGCTCCAATGGACTGTGAGGTGTATATGGAGCAGCCAGAAGGTTTCGAGGTGAAGTCGAAAACAGGAGAACATTTAGTATGTAAACTCAATAAGTCGTTGTATGGCTTAAAACAGTCCGGACGTAACTGGAACACGTTACTGCACGATTACCTGACAGAGAATGGATTTGTACAAAATGATGCTGATCATTGTGTCTACAGCAGACAATCTGAGAAGGAGAAGGTAATCCTACTAGTTTGGGTAGATGACTTGCTTATTGCAGCAAGTAACAAACCCATTACTCAGTGATGTGAAAGAAATGCTGAAGAGAAGGTTTAAGATGAAAGACATGGGTCCACTCAAACACTTCCTGGGCATTGACTTTAAACAGAGTGAAGGAGAGATCAAAATGACTCAGAAGAGACAAATAGAAAGGATGTTAGCAAAGTTTGGGATGTCAGAATGCAAACCAAGATCCACACCATGTGAACAAAAGTTAAACTTTGACACAGAGGGTGAGATCATAGACCCAACATGATACAGAGAAATAGTAGGTAGTCTAATATACGTTATGACATCTACTAGACCTGATTTGAGCTGGACTGTTAGTAAACTGTCACAATACCTGGCAGAACCAAAACAGCCACATTGGACTGCGGCAAAACAAGTTTTGAGGTACTTGAAGGGAACTGTAGACCAAGAACTACACTACCAAAAATGTGAGAAAAACCTACAACTTGAAGGATACAGTGATGCTGATTGGGCAGCCGATAGGAATGATAGGAAGAGTACATCTGGATATTGTTTCAGTTTGAGTGAGAATGGTCCAGTAATTTCATGGAAAAGCAGGAAACAGCCAACAGTGGCACTATCTACCTGCGAAGCCGAGTACATGGCACTAGCAGCCTCTACTCAAGAAAGTATGTATCTCGCACAACTACTCAAAGGGATAGATAGTAGTAATCATCATGTACCAGTTAAGATATATGAAGACAACAATGGGGCAATAGCTCTGTCTAAGAATCCAGTGTGTAGACAGAGGAGTAAACACATAGATATAAAGTACCATTTTGTACGGTCTGCACATACAGAAGGGAAAATATCTATTGAGTACTGCTGTACTGCAGACATGGTAGCTGATGTCCTTACTAAACCACTGACAAAAGCTAAGTTTGAGAGGTTCAAAAGGTATTTGTTTGGGGAGTAATGTGAACTGGAAGATGTGAATATCTTGAATTATTTTGAACACTGTCAGTACCATCATCTTTATTGTTTTTTGCTTGTTCCTATGTTTACTGATATAAAGGATGGCTATACACATGTCTTTGAGTGGGAGTGTTGAGGACATTTCACAATATGAAAAAACAAAGCCATGTTAAATAGCATGCGTATTGATGTCACAATACCACGTGTGCCTGCGTGCACCAAAATGTTTTTTTTTTGTGGGCATGCGCAGTTGCAATAAATGGTCTGTGTGAGGTCTGTCCTTTTCTCCCGTAAGAACAAACTGCTGCAGATATGTCGAACGCTACAGTACTACATAATAAGTACCAGTTTAGCCGCTATTTTTATTATAAATTTGAAGTACCAGCTCAACACAAGCGTACTACTTCACTTTTTGCAGCAACTGAGAAGAAAAAGAAATATAGACCACCGAACACGGAAAGCAAACATAGATCATGAAAGATGAATGGAGCCTCTGGCGGTTAAAAGTGAAGCCTATGCGGAAGTGCATAAAACTGCAGTTCCACCTTCATCCACTAGGGGCTGCCTGCAAAACAGAGCGAATCCCCATAGACTCCCATGTTAAAAGACTCCCATGTTACAGCAGAAATAAACATATTTACAGCCTGGTTCAACAATCCATTTTTGGTTTAATAGTTCAGGTTTACCGTCATGACAACTGTGAGGGGAGGGAATTATTTTCCAACTTGCCCTTTTAAAAGTAATTTATTCTCAAAGTTTGGCATATTTAGGGGCGTGTCATTTTGATTGACAGGTACTCAATCTCCCGCCTCAAGCAAGAAAAACGTAGAACAATCGTGGTTTTTAGCCAGTTAAAAACGTGACTTAGCTTTAGCCCGCTTACCTCCATTAGCTGGTTATCTCCGGGTTAGCTCGGTTAGCTCTTAGCTACAGAAAGCTCGGATCATCCACCATGACGCTCACAGCCCCCCTCTCAGCTCTACCTCTTTGCCCATATCTGTATTTTCTGGACGAGACGACACTCATGCCCCTGCCAAGATGGCAATGGTAGGAACCGCCCACTGAGCTTCAATTCAGCTCTTCAGAGACCTATGGGTGACGTAATGGAGGCTATGTTCATCTTTTTATTTACAGTCTAAGGAGGCAAAACAACGCGTGTCATCGGGGCAGGACAAGGTAACGAGCATGCACAGAACGACTGGAATTAACTTAGAGCGGAATCAAGGTTTACATGACAGAGGAATTAAATAGTTGGGAAATTAAAATGCGAATAAACCAGCAACTTATCAGAATTAAGTTTAATTCTGAATAGAAATTTGCATTAGGAATTTAATGATTACATGGTCATTTTTCATCAGTTTAAAGTGGAATTAACTTTTATTCGGTATTAAACAGGAATTAAAACTCCCATGTAAACGTAGCAAATGACAGTTTAATGGTTGTTTTGATGGAAAGAGTTGCACTTCCTGAAATAAGCACATTTCAAAGCTTTTTTGACACACAGCTGCTCTACAGTTGCTGCAGAGATTTTTGCAAATATTTGCATTCAGTCTTCAAAAGCCGCTCAGTGTGGCAGCCATTCCAAGCACCATGGGCGTAGACAGCACATCTTCCTCTGTAACTTCCCCTCCTGAGTTCAACTACTTGACACTGAAAATTGAGCTAGAATATTAAGCAGCAGTTTTCCTACATTCACAGTCCCTGCACACAGAGAAAACGTTAAAGATAGAACACAAAAGATCTCGTCAGATTGAAGTGTTGTGTCGGAGAGCTGTGATGGTGCATGATCCTCAACCAGCTGTGAAGCGAAAAGGAATAAACACATATAGATTCCCACTGTTTTCCTCACTGTGCATGTGTTTATCGGCATGTTGCTTTATTTAGAAACAAACAGCAATGTCTACCTTCCCCGAAACTTCCTTTTCCCACATGAAGCAGAGTCGTGACATGCTAATGAGCTCATGTACTTCCTCCAGCTCTATGAAAAAGTAGTTCTGCCCTGAAGTCTCTTCTGAGCCATTTTAATCTTGCATCTGTATAAGTCTTCCAAACAATCTTCTCACATTTCTATTTTTCTTTTGAAATTTGTATCAATTTGAATCCACCATTTATATTCATATTTGTCCATTTTAACAAAATGCAAAGTGCTACAAAGCTGTTATGTGAGCTTCAGAGAGCTGGAACATAGAGGAGGCCCCACTGGTGCTGATCTACAGCACCTACAACAAATATGAATCATTAAAACATAGGTTTGCTTTGATGTTCACTAGCGACAGACTGATGAATCTCTGCTTATTTCCCACAGGAATGGAGAACTCCTTTGTATCCTGATTCAGCTGCAACCTGGAACAACCCCGACACTTCTAAGTGCCTGTAGCCAAGAAATAAGGATGTCATCCCAGTTTCAGTCTCAATCTCTGTGGCAGTGTAGTTAGATCTTCTAACAGTTGTGGAATATGCATTAAAACCATTTGCAGGCTCATGTTTAAATGATTTATGTAAGAGAAGTTATGAATCAGTCAAACAGCCTTGTTTACAGAATTATTGGATGGATGGATGGATGTTATGGTACTTTTGTTTAATGAGAGCTTTAACAAACTTTCAGAGCAACTGCAATGTCCAACATTGAAAGTGTTTGATTTATTGGTCTATCCACATCTTCATCTATTTGGTCCCAACAGAAAAACGAGTACCATTCTGGAGAAGCTTAGAAATTGGATGAGGGGTGTACATGTCCAGGTACTTTGGACATCTGATTAGGATGCCTCCAGACTGTCTATAGGAGGATTTCGGAACATGTCCCACAGGAAAGAGAACGAGGGCTACATCGATTGCTTGCTGGAACGATTGTTTATCTTTTCTTGCCTGGAAACACCTTGAAATCACCTAGGAGGAGCTGAGTAAAGGATGTCTGGATGTCCCTCCTTAACTTGTTGTAACAGTGAAACTCCCAAATCTTGCAGCACCCTCAAAGATCGGAAGTGGTTGCCCCTGCTCCAGCAGAACCCACTCAGGATCTATGCAGCCATATTCCAGTACACTAATGCACAAAGGGTTTTGGAAGAGGACAGTACCATCTATCAATACGTAATGTATTCATTCATTCATTCCTTTTCCTAACTGCTTAGTCCGATAAATGGCTGCTGGGAAGCTGGAGCCTATCCCAGTAGTCTTTGGGCGAAAGGCAGGTACACCCTGGACAGCTTGCCAGTACATCGCAAAGCCAAACAGAGACAAACAACCACACACACTCACGGACTCATATGGGCAATTTAGAGTAACCAATTAACCTAACATGCATGTCTTTGGATAGTGGGAGGAAGCCGGAGAACCCGGAGAGAACACACGCATACACGGGGAGAACATGCAAACTCCACACAGAAAGGCCACCCAAACCTCGCCCCAGCCAAGGATCGAACCAGTGACCTTCTTGCTGTGAGGCATCAATACATGTAGGTTCTTTAAATTTGGTAAGTTTTTACATTTAATAATAAAAGAAAGAAAAGAAAAACAAGTCATTTTAAAAGAAATAAATACATTTTATTCAAACAGAAGTTGTTTGCACTGTTTTAAGATTCCTGGTCAACGATGAACTTTGGCTCCACAAAAAGACCATGAAGCTATTTTCCTCCATTACATTCTTTTTCAGGGAGCTAAAGCCTGTGAAGCCACAGCTAAATAAAGAGAGTTAAATGCCATTTTGGAGGACTATTCATTCAGCACCACTTGGTTGAAGTAAGCGGGCCACAATAGGCTTGTCTCACACAATCAATCCACACCCACACAGATGCATATTTTCCGATGCTGTTGAAATGTCACTTGGGATGTATTTTCAAGTTGAATTAATCTGCCTTTTCGTTTAGTGCTAAAACAGAGGCTTTGACCCATCCTTTTCCATTTTTGCTTTCACTGTGCGTAAGCTTGATGCTCAGGAGGACTTGTCAGGCACAGCTTACACTCATGACACTACAATGGCAGACCAAATCTGCAAGTACAAGTTGTGATCAAAATCAATGCTGCTGAACCTGGAAGAGCAGATCAATCATCTCTGGGGTAATCTGAACAATAAATATTGGGGCTCTGATCCAAACCAGAAGTCTCTTTTAACCATACATATCCAAACCATATTAATGTGGAGCCTTGTGGGGAACTAATTGTTTAACAGAAGCAATTACTTTTACATTTTCTTTAAAACAACTCAAAACAAAACAAAGAAACATAAGTAAAAGTGAATTTTTGCTTATAGAGCAGAACAGAAGAAAATTGTAGTATATCACAGAACTTCAACACAAAGGTGTGTAAAATAGAAGTAAAAGTAAAGTAAAAGAGCTGCCATGTTTTTGGATCTACCGATGCATTTAGGACAGGTGTTTTTACTAACAGGCTCATCTACCTGCAGTCGAGCTGAGCTAATTGAATTCAGCTGGTTTAGTGACTGGTCAGACCAGCTGCCGGACAGGACTTTGACTTTATAGCACCTGGATTATACACTTATGCTTCAATATAGTGTAAGAATACGCTATGAAGATTAATGTGTATTAAAAAAAAGAGAAAAATGACTACCGTTTGGACTAATTGTTATTATTTATCACAACTGACAAGAACAAACAGTCAGTGTGTGTGACATGGTGTCAGGTAGGCCAATCTACTGCACTAGTGTTGTGGATCATGTTTTTATTTTTATTTTACAAGCAGCCAGCCAAGCCATCAGGAATCATCTTGCTCCTCCTGTGGTCCAGTCCCAGACTGGACCACACACAAACCAGTAGGGTGACAGAATGGTATATGTTTATAATTCTCATCCAAACAAAATCATATTCACTCCAATAGGATGGCCCTGTGTATATGTGTAGGTTTTTTTTTAGTGTGCGTAATTTTAATCATGACAAGCCTGAATGAAATATTTTAAATGAAATAGGAGTAATAGGCAATTTAAAAAAAAAAAAATGCATAGAGTAGAAAGTGGATAAAAATAATAACTCCAGTGAAGATACCCAAAAGTTCGTATTAAGTAGAAGTAAGTACCATAATTTTGTGTGAATTTCATGAGGGTGTGTGCATGAAGCATAAAATGACTTGTTATCCAGTAAATCCATACATTAGCCTCATTGTTGTTTAAACAGCAGGATTCAAATCATGTAAAAAAAAAACAGCCCGGAAATTACGGTCATGTCACTTGACACCTCTGTTTTCACTTTATCTAAGTTTGATTTTGGGATGGTTATAGCTCAGGAGGAGGAACAGTTGTCTGACAGTCAGAACGGTGTTGGTTTGAGCAGGTTTCTCAAGACATGTAGAATCAAGACACAGAATCCCATATTACCTACAATGCATTCATTGATATAAAAATAATGTGTCTGAAATTAGAGTACAAGATGGCCAAAAAAGGTATAGCATGTGTCTTTATGAGGATGAAGCAGGTGTGAATAAATAACTGCTGAAGAGAGTATAGTAACAAGCTACAATCCCTGTGACGAGCTTTAATTCCCCCTAAAGGTACAATTAGGTACTTCTTATATGATTTCCAGAAGCCATCCGTCAGAAGAAACTACATTCATTTTTTTCAAGTTTTCAGAGAATGACTCATAGAAGTTGGTGGCAGCCCTGGACCTTCATCCTGTTATGACACACAGAGGTGTATCACTCCTCCTCAGTCACTGGCTTTCCTCTCAAGAGCGGTTTGCCAGAAAAATGTGGCAGCAGAGGAAGATTCTCCCCCTCCCAAAAAAAATGAATGGGATTTGTTGTGACAGTTCAATCAGAGCTCAGTGTTGGAACAAGCCTCTGATGGTCTGCGCAGCCTCAGTGTTCAGCTGTCCCTTTGTAAATGTCACAGACAAAGCAGAAATGCCAGGCTTTTGTGTTTTTCTGGCCCATCTCATGTCCTGCAGCAGAACAAAAAGGAGACATTTACATAAACATGGTGCCGATGGCCGTCACACATATGGCTTGACAGCGTCAACCCTCATGCAGTGGAAAACAACTGCAGATTATACTTCTTAAAATAGTTCAAATCTCTATCCAGTCAGATGGTGTTACTTGAATTAGATTATGTTCTCTGATTAATGTGAAAACCCAAAAATGGACATGGAGTTCTTCCTTAGGTGAAAATTCCTCTTGGCTAGAAAGTCAAAAGTTCAAATGTTTCAGTGAAAGCCCACAAGCCTCTCATCTGTTTTGTCTTTCAGCTTTGTCCTTGAAGTGTATATAGTGGACTATTTCTCTTAGATTGCCCAGAAGGAGGTCAGACTTGTGTCTTTGATGTATTTTATCTGCCCCACATCTGAGAGACTTCAAGTTCAGAGAAAATGGCTGGAGAGTTAACAGAGCTCTTTGGTGTATCTCAGCTGTCAAGAATCCAGTCAATAGGATAAAACTGGATTTAAAAGATGAATTGAAACCTTTATCGAAGTCTTATGACACACCTGGATAACTCTTGGAACTTATGCTGACTCATTAAAAGGAATGTTTGTTCACTAAGCAACATTGGAATATCTATCTATCTATCTATCTATCTATCTATCTATCTATCTATCCTGCATCTATAATTCATTCTTTCTTCTTTTAACAGAACATAATTGTGCTGTATTGTAAAAGAGATTGTGCTTATTTCATGTATATCTGTAAGTTAGTGTGTACATCAAAAGATTGATCAAGATACAATAATTTATTGATTCAGTGGTTGATTATGAAGTATTATTATTATGGACATATCACACATTATTCCAAACTATGATTTCAAATTAATTCAACTCAGTACTGATGATTGATTCACATTTAGTTAAATTGAATAAGGGAATTCTGGATGTTGGAACAAATGTAAACAATTCCACTTTCCTATTCATGTGATAGCTGCACCATTTTTTGTTCAATCTTTTCATTTGGATCATTGAATGCTCATATAATTTAAGTATTTAAGTAAAGTCACATCTCTGAAACCCCCGTCTCTCTGAAACCAAATGGCGTTTTGTCGTTGGACTTCTGTGCTCCTCATCGATTGTCCATAACTAACACCATGTTCGAGCATAAGAGTGTTCATATGTACACCTGGCATCAGAACTCTCTAAGCTGCAGCTCAATGATCAACTTTGTAATCGGAGCTGCGGCCACATGCCTTGGACACTCGGGTGAAGAGGGGGGCGGAGCTGTCAACTGATCACCACCTGGTGGTGAGTTGGCTCAGATGGTGTAGGAGGAAGCCGGTCAGGCCTGGCAGGCCCAAACATTAGGATCCCTGACGATCCGTGAATAGACCTTTCCAGGTCTATCCGTCAGGTAGTCAAATCTCGGATTGAGGAGAAGCAGTGTGGTTTTTGTCCTTGTCGCTGAACAGTGGACAAGCTCTATTTTTCTTTGGGGTTCTGGAGAGGGCATGGGAGTTTGCCCAACGAGTCTACATGTGCTTTGTGGACTTGGAGAAGGCATTTGACTGTGTCCCCTGGGGGCTACTGTGGGCCAGTTGGCCAGTTTGCATGTTCTCCCTGTGTATGCGTGGGTTCTCTCCAGGTTCTCTGGCTTCCTCCAACTGTCCAAAGACATACATGTTAGGTTTATTGGCTAGTCTAAATTGCCAATAGGAGTGAGTGTGAGCATGAGAAGTTGTTTGTCTTTGTGTTGGCCCTGCAATGGACTGGTAAGCTGTCCAAGCTGTACCCTGCCTTTTGCCCAAAGACTGCTTGGATAGGCTTCAGCTTGTCGGCTACCATTTATCAGACTAAGCAGTTAGGATAATGAATGAATGAATAAAATGACATTCTTATGAGGACAAATTACGTCACATTTCCCATCCTAAAATTCACCTATAACAAGCCATATTACCAGTATTTGACATCTGTAATTGTCATGATTTCTGCTCTGCCCTTAACGAGCTGCATTTTTCCTGCCTGATTGCTGATTATCCTCACCTGTGCTGCCCTCTATTTGAACACCTGCCTGAGATCTGCTCTGTGCAAGATCGTCTGTCTTTCCACAACTTTTAAGTGTTGTTCATGTGCCTGACTCTGAAAGAAAACCTGGTCTTGACCCTGCCTGGTCCCTCTTTGCTGCCTCCTTGTTGGTATGAATTGGCCACCTGTTGCTGAACCTTGCCTGATCCTGGCCCTGCCTCTTGTTTGCTCCTTGGATTTATTCAGCTCTCTTGTGTTTTTTGGTATTCTGGATTGTGGAATGTGTTTTTCTGCTCTGGACACTCTGAGACTGCCTATTCCCCCTTCTCCTGGTAAATCTTCATTATTTTTTTTTCTTTTGGTCTCTCCAGTATCATCTCACCCCTGGTTTTTGGCTCACCTCACCTTTTCCAGACCTCCTGACAATCAGACTAAGCAAGACCACCTTCAACACCATCTTCATTTCAATAAATGTTTAACCTCTCTTGTTGGCAGGGTTAGGGTTCTGGCTTTTTTTTTTTAACTGTAACATTAATGGTGTTTTTACTAGTATAAACATAGTTTTGACATTAGAAATGATTTTGTAGGGTTTTTTTTTTTTTTCTTTTTTAAAAATTCAGATATCTGAAATGAAAATTATGACTAGAAACAACTGGATTCAGGATCAGAAATTTCAGTTTATCCTAGTTAAAACTCTATTTCAGATACAAAGAATATTTTAGATAGGACACATGTATTTAGTACAGGGATCCCCAATCCCAAGGACCAGGGTCCTGCAGGCTTTCCAAGTGTCCCCGCTGCAACACAGCTGATTCAAATAATTGTGTATTTAGCAGACAGTTGCAGAGCTTGTCTAAGTCAGGAGTGTCCCAGCAGGAACACTTGAAAACCTGCAGGACACCAGTCCTTGAAGCGCAGAGTTGGGGATCCCTGATTTAGGATTACCCCCCCCTCCAAGTACAAACCCAATACACATGAATGTGACATCATTACATAATTTTCCTAGTAAGAATGTCATTTCAAGTATCTGAAATGTTAATTTTGACTTGAATTAAAGATATCTGAAATACATATCCAGCCCAGCTAATATGTTAAAAGTGCCCACAAAAAATTCTAAAGATTTTTTATTACCTGAAACTTGGCTGTTACTGGTACATTTTTATTCTCGGATATCTGGAAATTTAGACTAGGAAAAATCTACTCTATTTTCTATTCTACAGTCATTTAGTGGATGTTTTTATCCAAAGCAACTTGAATATCAGAGTTAGAACTCACACTCATACCCCAATAGGCACATCGGGGGCAACTGGAGTTCAGTGTCAAAGGACACTTTACCACATAGTCAGTGGAAGCTTGGAATCAGTCCCCCAACTTTCCAATTAAGACAACTCTTTTTCCTGAGCTACAGCCACCTAAATCTAATGTGGAAATCTACCTAAAAGAATTACGAGATGAGTGTTCTTTGAATGTCAAATCAGCTTGTCATACAACAGGGCAGGACAGGCCAACTTTCATAAAATAAAAAAGCCGAGTTCATCACTAGCAAAATATTAGCCAGACGGCTAACGTTTATCCAATGCTGATGACGACGAATGACAAATTTGTTGACAAATAACTTTTCCTTTGCCCATTATTATTCTGTTTTCTTTTTGTTCTGTTTTCCTGCACCACTAGGATAACTCCTTGTTGATGCCATTATGGTGTTTTTTGTTTTTTTTTAATCCTTTTGCAACGTTTATTTTTAAGCCTATAAGGTGAGTAGTATAACACAGTGCTACAGATAAAAAGACATTTTTATTCTAAAAGAAGAAACTGAAGAGGCAGCTTTGGGCCCCCCTGGTGGCTTGGGGACCCTTGGCATTCGCCTGGTTCGCCTATAGCAAGAAACAGCTCTTCACAAACTCATCCAAGATGTGCCCACCCAGTGGAACAGTACCCAAAATATGCTTGAACGCGTACTGAAACAACAGCCTGCCATTACTGCTGCACTCATGTCCAGGGATCTCAGAAGAGAAGAAGAGGTTAACACTCTTCAGGACAAAGACTTCTATGATGTTGAAGACATTGTCAAGCTGATGGCGCCGGTCAAACTTGTGACCACTAGCATGTGTGAAGACAAGCGGCTCACACTCTCAATGCTTTCCCCCGTCTGAGAGAAGCTTAAAAGGAACTTTGAAGTGTCAGATGAAGACTCAGTGGTAATCAGAGAGATGAAACGATCATTCAGAAATGACTTGGAGAAGCCCTACACTGGCCAGGATGATCTGTTTGACACTGCAGCAGCAACTTTCTCTTAGCCAAATAAGGGACTTTCTGCATTTTGAAAATTATGATACAAAAGAAAATAATTAACACAGTATTAAAAGGGTAAATTATCTGATTCTTAATCTAGATAGACAGTTCGAATAGACACATTGATTTAGTATACTGGTGAGACTGTTTCAAATGTTCAAACTTATGTCTACATTTCAACAACAGTAGGTAGTAAACTGTATCCTCATACACATGAAACTTCACATGTATGATTAAACCTTAAAATAAAATATCACAGTTTGGACATTTATAGCAGTCAACAGGCGGACTACAAATGCCAAAGAGGATGCCTTGGCTCCCCATGTTTACTTTTTCCATGGCTACTTTTTGCTGCTCTTTACTGACTCAAGTATTCTTTTGTCATTTTGCACAGCCAGAGAAAAGTCCTTGCATGACATGTCAGAGTTCACGGTTTTTTGGAGTTCATTTTTGATCAGTGCTGAATCTGTTTCAAGAATTTGACCATTTATTGGCCATTAGAGAGAAAATCCTCTCAACAAGAACATTTGAGCCTGGCACACTGAGGACAAATGAGGCCATTTTAAACATGTTTATCAGGATGGCTTTGCCTGTGTTTTAAAAAATTGCTATCCACTTCTCGCTACTGGTTTTTGCTGTATCCTGCCTTGACTTCTGAATTTCCTCCCAGCAAGCACAGAACTCCTCATAGAGTTGGTCCATGTTGATGGTGCCTGTCATTTTCAGGGCGGTCACCACCTGCTCTAGGTGAGAGAAGATGGCCTCCTCATAGAGTCCAAGAGACTTCAGTTTAAGCAAAACATTCTTTGGAGAGAAATCAATCCACTTGTCAATATAAACAATGACCGTGTCATAGAAGTTCATAAAGTCCTGTTGCTGCTTTAATATTTTTGTTGCCATTTCTTTGTCCATCAGCTGCTTGGTCCGATATCCAAAGAAGCTGTCCTGTTTCCGCTGCAGTACCTTAGTTTTGAACTTTTGCACATCTGTATAGACATCTATGATGCAGAGCTTTGCGTCGTCCAGCTTTTTCACCAGTTGATCAAATACACAGCCCACTTTGTGAAAGAAGCACGCTAAATCTCTGTTGCATGTGTTTTTTTCTTCATCCTCAAAGCATTTCTTTAAAACTACAGGACAGTTCCCTCTGAGTGACCTGAAGTATGAGGTGAGAGCAGGCCAGCATTGCAGGAGGCGGTCAACAGCTAGTGCAAACACGGTACAGAATTTCATGCAACTCAATGTCAACAAAGTCAAAGTAAAAAAAATCTCCACAGTTTCGCTCTTTTTAAGATTTACAGCCACTTTTCAACATCTGGATCACGGACTACTGCCTTAATGTCCACAGACAGCTGGTCACTTGCATGCTTTCAGATGTTATGTGCAATGTGTGCAGGGCAATTTGCTTTCAGGTTGCGATCATTAGCACAGCTGAACAGTTGGTAAAGAGAATATTTTATAAAATATCTACAACAACTATTAACCGTGGAGCCAAATTGCATTGTTTGCACACTGCATTAAAACCGATTTGTATCCAATCGGTCTGGAAAAAAATGCTTTTATTGTTTTTTAATCGAATTGTAACCTGTGTATCTAGATTCATATCGAATCACTTAGCTCAAAGACATGTGCAACCCTGATGATTTCTGAATCTAATAAACTCATATTTTTCAAAATAAAACTTAAAAAAACATATCAAATGATGAAAAAAATGTTATTATATTATTTCCATTTAATTTTCTAATCTGGAGTTGTGCTATTAAATGCACATCTCGTCACACTAAAAGGTTTTTTCCACAAGCAGTTATAACTTAAAACAGTGCATTTTGAAATATATCAGACATGCACCTAATCATTTTAGTTGCCTTTTCAGTGCTGCTTTTTAGGACGTGTCTCCGTGTGTTTTGTATGTTTTGTATGATGTGTTAGGTTGAGCTCTTGCAACTGCTTTTCCAGTGTGGTTGGTATATATTGCAAATGCCAAAAAAGCTGAACTGAACTGAATCAGAGGAGCATTTCACAACAAATTAGGTTAATTAGCCTCGGTAGCATGATTTTGTATAAAACAAACATTTTAGAGTTGCAGAACCTTTCAGATGTAAAGATGGGCAAGAGTTCACAAATCTGTGATAAACAATCTTTAAAATTGTGGAACAATTTCAAAGAAAATGACCTTCAGTGCTGCAATGGACTGGCAACCTGTGCAGGGTGTATCCTGCCTCTTGTCTGCTAATTGCTGGCATATGCTCCAGCTTCCCCATGACCCTGAACTGGAAAAAGCGGTATGAAAAAAGGAATGGATGGATGAATATTCTTAACGTAAAATTGGGAACACTTTAAAGCTCCAACCATATTCAATGTAAAATATCATCAAAAGCATCACAGAATCAGAAGGGATCTCTGTGTGTATCTTAAAAGGCCAAAGGTTAAAAATCTATGCTTATGATTTTTGGACCCTCAGGCAGTACTGAAAAACAACAACAAAAAAGACCAAACATGATTCTTGACCGGAAATTACTGCATGGGCTCAGGAACGCCTCCAGAAATCCCTTTCTGTAACCAATTAAAGCTCTGCATGCAAAGAAGAAGCCTTATGTAAACAAATGTAAAAAAACGCCATTGTTTTCTCTGGACCAAAGCTCGTTCAAAATTGGCCAAAGCAAAGGGAAAAAAAAGGCAAAAAGCACTGAAATTCCTTCTGAAAACTATAAATGGT